>NW_019101298.1:0-321462 GCF_001856785.1 Myzus persicae
TAAATGTTTAGCAATAAAAATCAGTTAAGTTAAAAATGTTAAGGTATTGAAAATTATATTTAAAAAAAGCTGGTATACGGAGGTCGCTCTGCTGTACATTAGGTTACACAATTGAGTCACTGAAATGGATGGTGTTAAGTTTGAATTCAACGATAAAAAAACATTGTATACGAAAAACGATTCTGAGGGAAGACGGTCTGTCAGTCTATAATATTATTACTTAATAATTTAGTACATTCGATGATATTATTGTGATTAAAGTAATTTATTTTACTAGTAAGTATTAGTACTACACGCAGTAGATTAAATTCATTAAAAAAAAAGTACATTTAAAAAGTCATTGTGGGTATAAAATATAATAATATACTTTAAAAATTTCAAGTACCCACGAATAATATTTTTAATTTACAACAAAATAACATAAATCATTATTCTTGGTAATTGAATCTTTAATTTAGTTCACATTTTAAAATTAAAAATCTGTGATAATATTTATTTTGATTTTTTTGTAACAAAATAACCTACTCGCTTGGAACTTTGTTTTGAATTTTCAACCCTAGCCTACAAAAGTTGAATATTTCAAAAATCTTAAATTATAAAATTATTTGTACATTTTAAATGATGTGAATTTTGTTAAAATTTAAACTTTAAATGCTCATAACAAAAATCGTGGTTATGTATTTTAAATATTTTTTAACTAATATTGTAAATATCTACCAGGAGCATTTTATTGAATTTTTAAGCTTTTTTGCCCAACAAATACGATTTTATTAACAATTATAGAAAAAAAAAACTAAATAAACTAAAAAAATTCAAAATTCAAATTGTTTTTAAGCAGCTCAAAACGAGTCAAAATAATTTGAAAATTGTATTAAGTATATGAATTAAAAATATAAACAAATGGTGTGAATTTCATATATCGGAAATTATTGGTTTTTCAATTATAAAAAAATAAGTAAAAATCACTATATAAGAAATGGAGTGTCGGAGTGAATATCCAATGTCGTCAAAATTTCAACTTCAAATAATCAT
The DNA here is from genome assembly GCF_001856785.1 of Myzus persicae. NCBI lineage: Eukaryota > Metazoa > Arthropoda > Insecta > Hemiptera > Aphididae > Myzus > Myzus persicae. The sequence goes on from NW_019101298.1 coordinate 1,033, forward strand.
AACAAATGAATTCGACTTTCCAGAAGAATTTTTTTTTTTTGATAATGGTAGACAAACTTATAAAGAATCTTGTATTATGTTTTAAAAACTTAGATTAAAACGAAAAATTTTTACGGATTTCTAACTCAAAATATTTTGCTCGTGTTCGTGACTTTTACTTATTTCGTCAAAATTCAAAATTCAAACGCTTGTAAAAATTTTTTTCAAAATTGTATGGTTTATAGAAAACGCCGTTATAAATATTCAGTATAAAAATTTCATTTATATCTACGGTATTTTTTTTTTTTTTTTTTGAGAGGTACATCAAAAACCAAAATCGATTTTGTCGAAAACCGGGGTTCCCTTAAAAATTTGCCTTTTTCCTTAATTTTTTGTTTGTTTTTCCTGCCGCTTTTGAAAACGATTGAGAATTTTTTACTTTTGAGTTTTGACTCCTCGAAGTACCGATACTATTCACATTTCTACCAGAAAAGATGCTTGTTGAAGAAAATCTAAACACTTTTACTTTCCCAAAATAACGTGATGACAGAAACAAAAATAAATAAAAAAATCAATTGTAAAATCATTACATACATCGCTCCACTCGAAATCTAAAAAGTTAAAATTGATATAACTTAAATTTTTCATTTAATATAGCAGAGTGCAAAATAAATTCATACCAAATCTAAAATTTGAATGTGCATATTTTGCATGGTCATACATTTTTTGTTGAACAACGCTTATTTTTATGTTATTGTGCTTAATTTGCATATTTTGGAAAATTTTTCGAAATTTCAACTTCACAAATTTTACCCGATCTAAAAAAGAAAAAAAAAGTAATGCAGCTTACTCGCAGTCTTATGTACCTATTTTTTACTATATACAACTCACAACTCCTTATAATTTTCGTGGTTTGAAAGTGTGTCATCCACCATTGAAAAACGACTTTGTTTCAACTGTGCTACTCGAAAACTATACCAAGTCCAACAATAATTTTAAAATCATCATTCAGCAATCTTGATGATTTGGAGTTTAGTTTGAAAGAATACAGTGAAGTAAAAAAACTAAATGCACAGAACTAGGTACTGTTTGGGATTTTTAAATGTAACGAGAGTTCTAGGAAATCATTTATTTATTGAAACGGATTACATTACTGAATATCAAGAGTACTCATTGGCTGACTTGCAGTGTAGTCTGACAATCGACAATATAACAGGTATTGTACATAATTATTTCAAAATAATATATTATTTAATCAATTGTTTTAAATAATTTTTAGATATTTATTATCCGGAGCAGTTTTTTATGGACATGATCATTATATAGCGTATGTAAGCCGTGTAAATAGATGGGAAGTGCACAAAGATTTGGCAAAAAAAATTAAAAGTACCCCTAGTTCAACAAAAATAAAACCACATGTAATTTTATACGTGAAAGAGTAAAAAAAAGATATGTACATTGGTACAAAAGTCAACTATGGCAAAAAGAGATGTCTTTTTTTAAATTAAATAAAAAGGTTATATTTTATTATTTTTAAACTTTTATTAAGCGTTTTTTACCAATTGCGTACTATATCACTTACGTTCCTATAATTCGATCTAAGGTTAATCGTTCTACCTTTACATTTATATCGAATCGCAGACGATTCGCTACCCTCATATATGGCCACTGGGCACGTACGTTTCATACTTAATTTGTAGTCATTTTTAATGATAGGACGTCTGATCCCCCGATATTTTAAACTTTAATTCTTTTAATAAAACGTAAAATGTCACAATGATAATTTATGTTATTAAAATATTATAGAAGGTATTAGGTACCTACCTACAGTATAATTTTCATCAGTCCAACTTTAATTTTAAATAATATGAGTAAGCTTTGGCTATAGAATGTCTTATAACCTCGGGGAGCTAAATCTCCTAATATAATAATAATAATAATAATAATAATAATAATTGACTGTTTATATCATTATGGTTACTACTGCATGGCCACAACTAATTTGGAAGTCAAACATTTTTTTAATATAATACTAACTACTTATCATTTTTAGGTTCAAAATATAGTTTTGTGTTACTTTTAAAAATTTAGCGGTGTGGGGAGGGTCTAGGGTCTGGAAGTTATGGCCTCGGTCATTAGGTTAAAAGGAATGCACGCGACACGGCAAACATATAACAATGCCATCGCACCTCAACTTAGTTCACAGATCTGGCTAAATTGAATTTTTCAATAAATAAAACCAGTGTGGACTGTCAAAATCTTTAAATATAGAAATATAATAATTATAAATTAAAAAATTATATAATTGTATTCTACTTATATGTCAAACCACTTTTTTTTTTTAGCTAAATTGGATGCAAATATTTGTTTAAACATTGTATACTAGAATTCATAATTAATGATTGTATTTTGGTAGTTTAGGCATTATCTTAATATGTTTATATCATGAATTTATGATATAAATTGATCATACAATTTTACCTCAGAATTCATATAATAATGTAAAACAGTCTACGCCAAATTGGCATTTTTAACTGATAGTTAACACAGAGTTTATTTTGTTTTTTAAACTGTTTTAGCCAATAATAGATTATACTATATATATTATATATGTACATCTATTATCTGTATAATATTATATAATAATAAATAATCCATTCCTTTAATTAATGTTTATGAGAATCATTTATTTATGGCTAACATAATGTTGATATCTAATAACCGATAGGCAAAATACTTTCTAGAAAATCTTCTAATAACTAATAATACTTGTTTATAAATATATAAATTATATTAAAACATGAAATATACACTATATTATGAACAAAGTAGTAAGTAGTTAAGGGAAAAAACATTGTAACTAAAAATTAAGTCGTGTTAAGTATATTATGGTTTATTTCTGTTTTCAATAGATTAATTTAAAAAAGTTTACATTAAATAATAAACTGTATTATGTTATATGTCTTAAAATACTGTTTGATACAATTTTACATTTTTTAAGTTAGTGTGGTTTTTATTTATTTATTCCTTTTGTAATAAAAATATTTTTCTAGAAAAATTGTGATTGTGAAAATTTTATTTCATAAAATAGTGTTTTATTTATTATACTCATAGCTCATGAATATTTTATTTGAGTTAAGTACTGAATGCATTAGCTAATTTGTGAATAATTAAAAAACATACAACATATTATTAATTTATAATATTAATACTATACACAAATCTAAAGACACTATATTGTATTGTTTAAGTATCATACGATTATTAATAACATTGCATCAGTGATAACATTTTACTAACTAGTGAAATAACAACTCTATGCAGAAGGAATGTCAATAAAATATGAAATAAAAAATTCTAGAATAGAATCAGTCTATACAAAAATATATTAATTTTTACATATACGAAAAGATTTCATATTTTATCATACTATCTAGTATTAAAAATACTAGTATAACAGTTAAACAATGTTAAAATAACATTTAAATTTAGTATGGGCATCATGAAGAATCACCATGAATATTGAAGAGTTTAGCAACTTCATTGAGATCTTTGTAACATCTGTCGGATTTAAGCACTTGGCGTGCTATAGACATTCTATTAAACAAATTCCATAACACAATTCCAACAATCACATCATTTTTCAAGTAGAAAACAACACCTTTGTTGTAATCATTTTCAGAAATAGATTCATTATTTTTGGATAATGATTCTTCATTTATTTCTTTTTTATTGGTTGAGGTATTTTGGTCAGTTTCATTAGCCAAAAGTGATGGATCTTTATGGTTTCCTTTGGCAAACACACCCATTGTTGTTAGAGACGAATCGACAATTCCAATTGCTTCATAACCCACAGAAGGCCCAATGTCTGACCAAAACATAGGTTGATGTTGATATGGTTTAGCTGAAAATTCAAAAATAAAATTATCTTCTGAATCAAGTAAGATAATAACTATGTTATATAAAAGTTTCATGCCCTACACCAAATACCCTGATATTAACTAATTACGTTTTGTTCTTAATTTCTTGTGTGAATTTAATGTTGTATAACATTGTTTTAGTTTTAAATGTTAATTATTAATCTCTTTGTACATACAAGTGATTTTATTTGGGCAATGTGTATTTAGAATTGTGGTAATCATTAATATATTATAAACATTTTATGGGGCCTTAGAAATTATCCCTTTATAATAAGACTGCAAAAAAAAAAAAAAATTGTAAACACTGCACTTGGTTAACAGTCAATTTCATACTATAGAATGCCAGTGGCGGCTTGGCGGGTGAGCCTCACCAGAGAAATTTACCTTTATAATAATTAAACATTAAATTGTGTAACAAATAAGATACTAATATTTCCAGAAAAATATTAATATATTATTTTAATGATACTGACCAGCACCAGCCATATTTTCACCAGCTAATCTGCCCGAGATTACAGCGTGATCATGATGTTCAACACGCCTCCTTCCAAGCTGTTTGTCATAAAAACAAGCACAATCACCAGCCTATAAAAATAATTTCAGATAAATACAATGTCAATAACATAATATATAAAATAAAAAAATTTAAGAAACTAACAATATACAAATCTGTTCTTGCTTGTAATTCAGAATTGACTAAATAACCATCAAGTTTTGAATCAATTTCTAATCCAGCATCAGTAGCTAATTCAGTGTTAGGTTTAGCACCAACTGCCATTATCACATGATCAACAGATATCTAAAAAACCATTACTTTAAAAATTTTAAATTTGATTTATTTTAGTCAAAATGTACTAACGTTTTTCCCATTACTTAATATCAAGTTGACTTGTTGTTTATTATTTTCTAAACTGCAGTTTTCTACCTCTGTTTCCGTCACTACTTCAACTCCTTCATTCCTAACTTTTTCAGTGGTCCAATGGCTAAGATATTTAGGTAAAACTTTTCCCATATTACCCTGTTCTTTAAATATTTGATAAATTTTAACCCCATTTTTTTTTCCTTTGTTGGCCAATGAAGCAGCAAGTTCACTTCCCAAAAATCCACCACCAATAATGGCAATAGATTTTATATGACCCAGTTGTTCCCATAAATCTTCAAAGTCACTGATGGACCGAAATACTGAGAATTTATTTTTTAGTTCTTCACTTGCATCATCATACAATTTTAATGTTTTTGGAACTGAACCAGTTGCTATTAAGCACTTATCATAACTAATTTCTTTGCCATCATTAAGTTTCACTTTTTTTTTTGATACATTTATTGATTCAACTTTCCATCCTCGCGCTAATGATATGCCACCATTTTTGGCAGTGGTTAATTCTTCAACAGGTGTATAAAATGGTTCAGGTTCATAAAATAGACTTCTAGATGTACCATTCCATTGATGAAAGTTTAACGACTTTGCCATTTCAGTATCATCACCATACCATAATTCTTTAGATAATGGGGGTCGCATATGAGGAAGATAACCTTCAGCTGATATTACTAAAACCTTAATTTAGAACACCAGAATAAATCATATTGTGTGTAATAAGATAAAAATAATAGTTATTTTACCCTGGCAGTAGGATCTGCCGACTTGATTGCTCGGAATGCTGAAAAGGAAGCTGTACCTCCACCAATCAACAAATACTGTATACTGTCAGGTATTGACTCAGATAATGAAGGAATTTGAACCAGTTTGCGTATTTTTTTTGCTAAATTAAATATTAGTGAGTTATTATTTCAAAATTTGCTTAGTAAAATGTCTTAAATTACCGTTTGTAGTCTCTTTTGTAGTATTGTTATCATCTTGTTTTTGTTTCATTATGTCAAAATGATAGATCTGTTTTAGAAGAAATGTATAATATAAGTAGTAATAGCCAAAAGGTAGTTGGTAGGTACTATATATTATTTAAATTTATTTTAATATATCTTAATATACTACTAGACAAGCAATGAGTGTAGGGAAAGCGTAAAAACATACAGGGTGCTTTTTAATTACTCGATTACTCGTACGCAGTGCGAGGTAGCAGGGAAAGATTTATATGTTATAGTATTTTTTTGTGAAAACAATCTACATCACTGCCTGAAGTTGTTACACGTACCGCATACTGTTTTACACAGTTCTTGTCTAGTAGTATTAAGTTTATGATTATTATATGAATTATGTTAATTTATTTTACTTTAGAAATTTAGCTCTATCAATAATTTTAAGGTACTTTTCTGTTATCCCTACTACCACTCGATGCCGCGACTACCGCAACCACTCAATTCTGTTATCTCGACTACTAAAGTAATATCCAGATAGTTCTATATTTTAATACATAAAACACATGAATTGCCATTTATATAATAATGTATATTAGTATGTCATCAAAATTATCACAAAACGTCAAGTTACATATTCTAAAATTATCACAGCAGTTGAAAGTCTATTCTATAAATTAAAACATTAAACATAAATTCATCAAGATATTAAATATTACATATAAAAATAAAAAATCACGGTTACAGAAGTCTAAAATTCTATTTTTTCATTCACGGTGCCCCGGAAGTAAACCCTTCTCTTGAAAAAATTCAATCGCATCTTTTTCACTGTTTGGTAAATTCCACAGATTCATAATTATTTTAAAATGAATAAATACAATGACGGAAAAACAACAACTGTCAGCAATAGGTAATCGAGCGAGTTGTGGTCACAGCATCAGCGTGGTAGTCGAGATAACAGAATGGAGACTCGAGGTAGTAGAGATAACAGAAAAGTACCAATTTTAATACTTACACCGTATATTGTTCCTGATAGAATAATAGCTCCTCCAAAAAGACTCCAATTACGAAAAGACTGTTTATTTTTAGAATCGTTCTGCCAACCATCATTTTTTTCAGATTCTGAAGAATGAGCTGATGTGGGTGAATTTGGAGTGGTACAGAATTCATCCTAAGGTACAAATAAATGTTTTTTTAGCCATGAATAACAAAAAACATTGACATTAATTTTATCGACTTTTGGTCTACCTTAGCCACTAAAGGGCACGTTTTTAGAGGATATTCATTATATTCTGATATTATAGTTTCTTTTTTAGGTATATTGACTGGTTCATATATTTTTTTGGTTTTTTTTGAAAAATTGTTTTTAACAGGTTTAATGACCTAAAATTTTGGTTAAACATAATGTTATTTTGTTAGTATTTGATTAACTTCAAACTATTTAGGTATATAATATTAAGTATTATTGTGTTATCTATTAAATAATTGGAGATCATACAATATAGCATACTTAAAAATTAATTTTTGGTAATATTACATGAAACAGACAAAAATTATTATAATAGGTATTTATTGAAAACATTTTTGTACAATTTATACCTAAAATATCAATTTGTATTATATACCTAATAGTTGAAGTACATCTAATTTAATATTACATAATATATTATGTTTTTAATAAATTGGATACAAAACTACTGCATGCATCGCTAAATGTTATTATTTGTTTAAAATTAACGTTGTCTAAATAAATTGCGTAAGAAATCTGAGTAATAATTAGGTAAATCAAATTTATTTATGTTATCTGGGTACCTCAGTACCTTTAAATTTACCTATAATTAAAAATGTCAATTAAAAATATAAAAATAAAACCTTAGCCATGCATTCAATACCTATTAGTGATTTAAAAAAAAATTTGTTTTTATAATTTAAATAATTTATAATTGTCATGCTAACTACCTAATTGTTTAAATTAATTTTACAAAGTAATCTAACTATGTGTGTATTGTCAACAAAGGAATCTATACTGTTCATCATTAAAAGCCGATAATTATGAAAACAAACATTGTCTCTAATAGGTACCCATTCAAATAACAAATAATGCTTTACCTGTATCAATGGAGGAGTCTTTCCTCTATTGTTTTTTCCACCGCCATTCTTTTTATCACTATAATTTTTATTTTCCCAAGAATTTAATATTCTGGCTCCTGTAAAAACAATTGAACGCATAACGCATAATGTTAAAGTAAAAAAAAAACGTGGTATTAAATTATACTAACCCGGGGAAACCGGCGGTCTGAGTAGTCTGAGCTTGGACAGCATAGCTATTCAATACTTGAGCTGATAAAAACAATTATTCGTCCTCGACGAGCCGGACGTTTTAAAAATGTTCGAATCGGTCTCTAAAATAATAAAGGAAATAACAACAAAATGGCTAGGAAATGTAGAAGCACTTAAAAAATGATTAAAATATCATCAGACGAATACAATAATAATAACACGGACTGACGGCTTCAGAGTTCATACACGGTTCGGCTTCATTCTACATTGAAATAAAATGTGTTCGACGGGAAAACTTGGGCACCTACATCTGATCCAAATGGCATTTTTCATGGAACGTTGAAAATTGTTGGTGAGTCCCACCGAATGCCGTTGGTGGCGCGGACGGTGGCGGCATATTCGACGTGGACCGGGCGGACATGCGTATACACACGGTTTAGGCGTTCCGAGTCTTTACGGATTCGTTTGGAACACGGGAAACAGCCAAAATTAACATATTATATTGGTTTTTGATTTATTGGACGAAGAAAAAATCAAAGTTGTTTTCGGCTAATTCTTACGTATCGCGCCAATAATGGATACTGATGTGTACGAACAATAATATATGAACGCTCACCAAAAATACCCGTAGGAGATGGGAATAACACATCAAGGATTGGGCAGTTTTGGATTTGGGATGAAAATAATTTACATAATTTATCTATTTTAGTTCAAATACGCAACCGGTGCCTGGTGGTAGGGTCCATCTCCTCCATGCCGATGCATGGTGCATGCTAATCGGAACCGGTTTTCGTCACGGAACTACTTAGATTTTATTCTTATATAGTAGGTATTTAGTTACCTAATATTAAATACTATATTCTAAAAACATAATCGTGCATTTATTCTCCCCCATGTTTTCCTTTCATAATGAATTTATTCAAATTCTGAGTCTTGGAATTTTCAAATACACTTCAAAACTATTTTTACAAATTTTTAATTTTTTTTGCACTACTTAAGCAGTGTCTTGTTGCGATACAAACTACTATATTTCAAATGAGAACCCCCTCTTTTTGACTGTACATAATTAGTTCATATTTTTTTTGAAAATTTTGATGTATCTAATTCAAAATTCGAATGAGTAGTTTCTTAGTTATTAAAATGTTTGTACTAAAGGGCTAGGTACTAGGTACTCTTTAAAATTCCGAATTCGTTTTGCAAAACTATATAATAGAAGTACGGTTGGGTACTTGGGTCTAGTATTTATTATATTTGGGCCATTCTTACAAATTATTAATATTGATGGATAATATTATATTTTATTAATGACTAAAATGTTCAGATTACCATTTACCATAGCTCCCAATCTCCGTGTCCCTATAGACTTTTTATTCTTAGGACACAAAGTTAAATCACTCAGACAATTAATCCGCTGTCTAATATACAGTTGAATAGGGAAAACAGTTGAAAACACAAGTTTGTATCTCCCGGGACTACAGGAGTTCAGAACACGTAAGTAGTACAAAAAATCTCAAGAATTTGAAAATATGGTCTTAAATATTTTTAAAAATATTCCAAAAATCAGATTTTGAATAAATCCATTATTGAAGAAAAAAGAGGGTGAGCATGCTTGGCAGATCACTCTGTTTATTAAATTGTATTTTGAACAGACTACAGACCACAGTATTTTCAAAAATATTGTCAACAGACAACAGTCTATTTGGTTTTGATTTTTCGAAAATGCTTTACATATGAACAGAACACGTTTCCCACAATATATAGTTGAACGATTGATCCCAGGAATTCGATCTTATTGATCTTAGTTTTGTGGATAGTAAATTTCAAAATTCAAAACATTTTAATAGTTCAGCACAGACTATGTGACTATATGGTACATTTTCCTGTGGTAATACTGTCGGCACAGTGACGATGTTTAGACATATAGCATTACGCACCTATGTAGGGAAGGTCGTATAGCCCCATTTGGTATCACGATACTTCATATTTTCTTGTTATCATGGTTGGATTTTTGTTTATACCACGAACTTAGATAATAATGTTATAGTATTTGATTATAGTAAATAGTAATGTAGTAAAGTGGTTGTGCTCATGGTTGTATCGACAAAAACGTGATATTATTATTATTGTTATGAATTTATTATTATTTTTTGTCTTAATTTGATTTATTATTTTCTATATTTGTGTATTTAACTATTCGAGTGTGAACTTATTAATTCGTTATGGACGTAGATTCCGATTCTTCGTCCTCATCTTCTTCTTATGACGAAGAGCTCGAAAAGTATAAGCAAGATGAATTGAAAAAAAAAATCGATGTTTTAGAGAATAAGGTGAATTTTGAATAAAAGTTTGTTCTCTCGGTTTTTTAATCATTAAGATGTTTAATGAATAACAAACTTTGGTATTAATAAAAAGTACTGGACTTCTGAATAAAAATAAATAGTATATTTTATATTGAAAGATCACATTGATGATTGATGTTTTAGAATTACATTTTGTTTATTGAAGATAAATTTTATTAACATTTATACTTATGCATTGATAAGTAAAAGTTTAACTCTATTTTTAAAAAAAATCTTTTGTTTACTTTTATAGATACTAAATAATCCATCAGATTATGATGCACATGTTGAACTAATAGGAGTGCTTCGCTGTGCAGATGATTTGGATCAACTGCGAGTTGCTAGAAAACGTTTAAATGACAAATATCCGTTAAGCGCAAGTATGGTATTTTCATTATTAATGTTTAGCAATTAATAAAACTAACACCATTTAGAAGATATGTAATAAATAATTATTGTTTAATAACTTTGAACTAAAAGTTAGAATTATCATGATCCCTTGTTTGGTAGAAGAAACACTACTGAGTTTGATTTTAGTGGCTAACACATGTTCAATTGTCTTCTTATTTATTTTTAATTTTTTACCATGGTTCTGTCTAATCTCCTAAATATTCTCAAGAAGATATTTATTATTTTTATTCAATATAAATTATATGATTAAATGTTGTTAATTAATTAAAAATATAGTACTGTGTTAAGTATAATATTCATTTTAACTATAGTATTAATTTAAAAATAAATTATAATCCAGGACTCTACAATGACTCTCACCTATCAAAAAAAAAAAAAAATTGCAAGACTGTGGGTATTACTAACTAGCCTATCAACATACGTCTCGGTGATAATATATAAAAATAAAATTATTATTAAACCAATCATTTTCAATACAAAATTAATCGTTTTAGTATACATAGATTAACTATTATGCTAGACTATTTTTTTTACATCCCAATCAAGGTTTAAAATAAACCAACATATAAAAAATTTAAAAAAATTATTATTTATTTTATATACTTTTTTCAGATTTATGGTTGGACTGGATAAAAGATGAAATACTTATAGTAACTACCGATGAAGAAAAAGAGAACATAGTTAAATTATGTGAAAAAGCAGTTAAAGATTATTTAAGTAATTACTAAATATTTAATTTACTCAATGTCACTAAAGATTTATATTGCTACTTTTTTATTGCATTTATCTGTTTGTGATGAATGCTTTCTTATTTATTAAAATTCATAAACTATACTTTTGTTGAAATAACACTTGAATATATTCCTCAGTATTACAAAATTCTAAAATTGTTCTAAATATGTGCTATAAATGTATAAAAAATGGATTAATGAACATTTTAAAATGTATATGTTACTATATTTTATTTATATGTATATATATTAATTTACAGGTATAGATTTATGGTTAGAATATGTACAATTTAGCATTGGTTGCATGTCTGATACTACTGGAACAGACATCATACGAGTCTTAATGGAACGTGCATTAACAGCAGGTGGTCTTCATGTACCTAATGGCAATGTTCTTTTTGAAGTGTACAATGAATTTGAAAAATTAATTTTGATGTCTCTGAAGGTGAAAAAACACATTTATTTTACTCATTCTAAATAATTTTAATAAATATTAAATTATATTTGGTTTTATTTTGTAGCAAGGTACTGATGAAAAAGCTATAAATGATCAAAAACGTCGTATTAATAATTTGTATCGTCGACAACTTTCTGTGCCTTTATTTGATATGGAAAACACTTATGCAGAGTATCAACAATGGTTGACTACTGAAAATCTTGAAATAGAAAAATCAACAGTGGATGCCTATAATAAAGCTCTTAGTAAATTACAACAAATTCAAGTTTTTGAAGATCGTTTAGTAAGTTTTTATTAATTATTATTTATTAATAATTCCTAAAGTAAGTTGAAGTGGCGTTTTAGTTAGATTTTAATTTCACGATTTAACCTTAAAAGCTTGCAAAACATACTATGTACTATTCAGAATAAAAATGTTAGGGCTGACTAACAAAAATGTGTCAAAACTACTTATGAACTACTAACATTACTGCCTTGGCACAGCTGCCTCCACTCTTCCACCTATTTTTACGAGCGTCAAGTATTAGGGTCTCAAGTTTCGTGTTACATTATTACCCCATTCATTTATTTGGTTATTACTTTTTTTAATTAAATACAGAATAATCAAATTTTAACTATGTAAAAAAGTTTAAATTCATTTTTTCTCTATTCTAGGTAATAGTGAGAGTCAATTTTTATATCTTAATAAAATCCTATTACCAGTGTCTTTTTTTGTTAAAGAAAATTTAACAGTTCAAAAATAACATTGAAAAAGTAGATAAAGAGCTCAAATCATTTTTTTTTGATGTAAATTTGATCAATTTAAGTAGGTTTAAATTTGTTACTTTTATGTCAATATTTTATTTTATTGAATACAATGGCTTGAATATATGGGTGCTACTGGAGAAAATTACAGTACAGCGGTGTATAGCATTATCATAACTGCCTATCAAATATTCCTTAGAAAAAAACGCTCTTCATACAATTCTACCCCCTTAATTGCTGATATGTGCTCTTCATACTATATTACAAAATTTTAAGTTCATACCTCATTGAAAAAATCTACCAATTTTTAAAACGGCTTTATAAATATTTGTATTTATTTATTCAGTTATCAAAAGAGGCTAAAGATCGATTAGATTCTTATGAAGAATATATACGTTGGGAAAAAAATCCTAAAGAAGGTGGAAACAAGCCAAGTCGAATTATATGCTTGTATGAACGTGCTATTGCTGATATACCCTTGACACAAACACTCTGGGCTGACTATATTGATTACATTGTCATAACAATAAAAGAAGCTGATTTCATATTATCTACTTGTAAAAGGTCTGTTGATAACTGCACGTGGTCATCAGATCTTTGGACTACTTATTTAACTCAAGCTGAAGCTAATAACCAATCACATGAAGAAATTACAGGTTTATTATTCTTTTTCTAACATACATTTTTTTGAATATTAATTTTATCAAAATATATATTATCTATTTTGTTTTAGCAATTATGGAAAAGGCATTATCTTCGTGGTTCAGTTCCCCAGCAGAATATCGTTCCTTGTATCTTTCATACATTTTTTATTTGAGACGTCGTTTAAGTAATACAGATGCTGAAACGAAACTGAAGAGAATCGAAGATGTAAGATCAATGTTAGAACAAGGACAAAAATTTCTTCTAGAAAGTATGAATATTTATTTATTTATTTAAATCTATATAAATTTTCTTTTCTTGTTCATTATATCTAAATATTTTATACTATATGCGAATTTACAGTCAATTTTTAAAAAGATACCACATAATATACTCTGTTCAGAATGTGCTCGTACCTCGGCGGCGACCAGTTTTCTTCAGCGACGGTCAGAGGTCAGACGCGTCTCCCACCTATAGGTTTGCAAGGTTAGTGCTCTGGAACGAAGCCACTCCCATGCGCACAAGTTGGCCGCCAAGGTACGATCTCATTCTGAACAGAGTATAGCTTTGGATATAATTTCTATTTTTTATATGTTTTTAAATAATAGATTGATATATTATTGAGTTTAGTTTTATAATATTATAATGATTAATAAATGTCTTAATAGCCTTAAAATACACTTTTAAGGTTATGGTTATTCTGGAGATCCAAATTGTGAATTGCTTTTATGGTGGACTGATTTTGAAGCAATTATAACTGGTGATATGGAACGTGTAAGAAATATGTGGAATGAAATTTTAAATGCAGGTCTTAATCAATATTCTTCATATTGGATGAAATACATAAATACTGAAATGTATGTATAATAAAACCTAAAACTAAAAAAAAAGTAGAATAATTACATAAATTATAAAATCTAGAATTTCAATTCATTAAATGTATAAAATATTTTTTATTTTCAGCCAATTTGGTGATCAAAAACATGTACGTAAAATTTTTACTAGAGCCTTAATGACCAACACAGATTTACCTGAAACAATTGGAACTGAGTGGATTAGATATGAAACTTTGTATGGTGATTTAGATACTTTATTAAATTGCAAAGAAAAATATAAGACTAAGTATGTGATTATTGTTATTCAGTTTTAGAATTAACTTTTTAACATATTTGATATTAATTATTATTATTATTATTTAATATTATGACATTAAAAAAAAAAATGTTCACATTAATTTAATTTGTGTATGTGAAAAATAATATTTCATTTTTAAATTAGCTTTTATTAAATAATGAAAGAATTATCATTAATAATAGTATAAAAGCAAGCAGATAGTGACTTAGTAAGAAACAAATATTGCTTGATAGTTATCTATAATTTATATTATATTTACAGTTTAAACCGTGGTAAATCAAATTCAAGCAATATTATTGTTAGTAAAAAATATTAGGGAAAATGTTGTATATCTTTAATTTGATTTTATTTAAATTTTATATTTTGTTATTAGAATGAAACAAGTTCAAGAAACACACGAAAAAGATTCAAAATCTGAAAATAAAATGGGAACTAAAGAGAAAGAAGCAAAAAAAAGAAAAGTAATTCTCTTTTAGCAATAAGTAATAATCTTTTTTTTTTTTTTTTTAATTGATCCTGAGCCCGGCAACTGTGGCCATTAGCTATTAGTAGGTACTGTAGGTTTTTGTATTGATGGTTTGTATGTTTTTGGTACGGTAGGGGGGAACACGTGTGTTTGTTTTTTGGCAGAATTTCGAATGGGGCACCCGTAGGTTTCTGCCATGCCCCGGGGGTGGGGGATGGCAGCACTTGCTCTCCGGTCACCGCGACTTGTCCGGAGAAAAATGCCGCCCGGTGGCCGAGGATCGAACCGCGACCGGCTGAGTCGCAGCGGAAGAGTCAGACCACTCGGTCACCTCGTCCCCCAAGTAATAATCTATTTTACATTTTAAACTAATGTTCTTCATTTTTTAGTGGGATGAAAAAGAACCAACTAAAACTTGTAATGAAAAATCAAATGGAAACTTTAAAGTGCCTTATGCCAAAAATGACAATAGACAAGAATCTGAATCTTCTCCTGTCAAGAAATTTAAAACAGGTAAATTTAAATCATAATTTTACTAGCTATTTTAGAGTGAAATGAGGGGATAGGCAAGTGGTTTAATAATGATGTGTACCTTTTTTATTTTTTTGGTTAACAGTTTATTTAGATACTAAAAATATATATTTTACATATCATATATTATATTTATATATCATACAAAATTATTCAATCTTTCTTAGGTTATGGGTTACATACAACACACTTACCTAAAATAAAATACAATTTATCGGGCATAGATCAGTTGCGCCTAAAACAAAAATTGTATGTTAAGGTCAGTTATACCAATTGCTCTCCCTATCTTGAACAAAAATATATCGATTTTTTGAGAAACACAAAAATTAACATTGGTTAGTTGCCAATATTCTATGATTATATCGAAACTCTTATGAAACATCATTATTATCAACGAACTAAAATATGCATTTGAATTATAGATGAGAAAAAAATTGTTAGCAACCAAGTCTTAGTGAAAAAAGTAAATCATTGTTAAATCTCAATGAGTTAAAATTTTGAAAAATTAGTAAGACAATAAATGGAATTAAGTGGATGTATGTAAACATTGTAAACACAATTTTGTCATTAAATCTGAAAAAAAAAAACTATTAATGAAATATAAATAATTTTCACAAAAATGGACTGTAGTATAGAATCATATTATCATAGTTATTTATTAAATTATAATTCTATATTCATGTCTTTTAGATTATGAATGTATTATTGATGTTGATTATATTCCAATAAAAATAATGTTATGTTCAATTAAATGAAATAAATATTATTAGGCTGTTATTTAGTTCAATTGGTCAAACAATCCGGAAATTGACTGAGTGTAATTGGTATATCGATCCAAAAATTGACCAAGCTTAATTGGTATATGGAAAGGTCATTTTAAGCAGTAAACTCCCAATTTTTCAAATTTTGTTTCTTCAGTAATGCAAATTGATTATTTATTAGAAGTAGATTTTATCAGAGTGATTTCAAGTGATTCAGGTCAATTATTTTGTGTATCAAGTAGTGGTTGTTCCTCTACAAAATCATTAAAAAAAAAAAAGTTTTAGCCACCATTGCCAATTTAATTAAATTTCCTAGTTGTTTTTGATTAGATCTTGAAAAACCCTTAAAAAACAGTACAGAAGTTTAAAAGCCTTTGACAAGCAATGATGTTTATATAAAAGTATTTTCATGGAGAAGATTGATGTATAATATTATTTATGTTTTTACCACCAATTTTATTGTTTCTTGGGGTTTTATTTTAAAACTGATTTCATTATACTTATTGAGTTTATAGTTATACATCATCGCTAAAAACATGGGCATAAAAATAATATGTTAATATGTCGTTACTCCAAATGTATGTATATATATTTTTTTTCATTTATTAATAAGGATTAAAATCACTGGTTGTAATTTATTCTTTATTTACTATTTTTTTCAAATTTAATTTTTGTATTAATTTATGGAAATTATACATTATTTTCTTTTGTTAGTTTGATTTATATTATAATATACATATCATTGATAAATAATTAAGTAGACAGTTTATTTTAAACTGTGTGAATCAATAATATTAACTTGAAACTTTCAGTTTTTACTATTTCAGATATTCTATTATTTTAAGATTTATAGATATTTTTATCTGCTAAAACAAAATAATATATGGCTTTTAAACACATATATTTATACATCAATAGTATCTACTATCTGTATCTGTGTTTTAAATTCAATTTAATCATACATTAGCTGATAATATGGGTACTTAGATAACTGATATTGGAATTTCTAAATAATGTACTAAATTTACAATAATATATTATTCAATTATTTCATTTTAATTTGTTCTACCTATTGTGTTACATAAAATATTAACTGAACTATGGTAAACATGAGGAAAATATTTAAAAAAATGGGTAAAATACTATTAATAACAAATAAATATGTTTCTCTTATGTTACATTAATGTTTTAAAAATTGTTTTAGCTGAAATAAACCTAGACAAAGGAGGTCGACATATGGAAGTTGAAGGTAAAGAAAATCGTTCTGTATTTGTTAGCAACTTGGATTTTGCTGTGACTGAATTGGAAGTGAAAGATGCATTGTCTTCAGTTGGTCATTGTGAAGTATTATTAGTTAGAGATTTCAAAGGCCGGTCTAAAGGATTTGGTTATGTACTTTTTGAAAAGCCTGTAAGTATTTATTGTTATTAAATATTAATATTATTATTGATCTATTTATGTTTTGCAGGAAATGGTTGCAGAAGCATTGAAAAAAGATCGTGAATGTGTAAATAATCGACCAATGTTTGTGTCTAAATGTCAACCTGATAAACAAAGTAGATCATCAGGATTACGATTTCCTACTGAACTAGAAAAAAACAAATTATTTGTTAAAGGTAAAACATTTTGGTTATTTTTATAAAATTCAAGAAAACCAACAGTATAATTTAATCCAATTATGTGGTTTTCGTCTTTTATGAGTAAATTATGTACCAAAAATAATTTATGTTATTGCTTGTTTAAATTCATAATATTCAATATTGTTAACATTACTTAAGTGTTACTTAACCAGTTTAACACATGCAAATTAAAAATGTAACGGGAATATTAATTTGTGTACTAAATAATTGTTAAAATATGTCATCGTTTTAATAGTTACAAAATCATATTCTTTCAGAATAGAATATTATATTTATCAAATTAACTATAACTAAAAAGTCATGACCATGTTAGACTTTGTCTAATATAGTATATAGTAATTTAAAACATTACTAAACATTTCTTTAATCAACTAATTTTCAGAATTCAAATAATTTGTCTTATTAAAAAAAAATTGAAACAATCATGATTTTAATCTGAAATAAATTACTAACTTTTTTTTTTTTATTGCTTATGGAATACACTTTATTATTTACCAATATTATAAACAAATTATGAAAAAGCAAGCAAAGTATTCAATCATAATTTATTCAAATTTTAACCTAACAATATAATTGTATTAGAATAAAAATGCTGAATTTCCAGTCAGTTAAAATGTTTAGTATTAAAAAAAATGATTGTAATGTTATTTGTTGTCAAAAATTGAAATAACTTATATGTCATATAACCCGTTATCATCGCATTTAGTTATTTACAGAAGATTGTAATTTTTTGTAGGTTTACCATTCACTTGTACAAAAATTGATATAGAAAATATTTTTAAGCCATATGGAGCTTTAAAAGATGTTCGGGTTGTGACATTTAGAAATGGTCATTCAAAAGGATTAGCTTATGTAGATTTTGAGGACGAGGTATAATAATATAAGTATAATAATTTATTATAACCTTATATTTAATTGCATATTCTATTAGGTATCAGCTGCTCAAGCATTGTTAAAAACAGACAACATGGTCATCAAAGATAGAACTATATCAGTAGCATTAAGTCGGCCACCAGAACGTAAAGATCCTTCAGAAATTAAATCTTATCCTCCTGTTGCTAAATTTAAATCACAATCTTCAAGTCTAATATTAGGGCGGTAAGTTCATTTTTATTTCATTCAATAATATTTTTTGATATAAATTTTGTTATTTTTTATTAGTCGCTCAAAACTATCTTTTACACCAAGTGTATTGCAAAAAAAGTCTGTCCAAACTGCATCAACATCTGCTGATGATAAAACTCCACTTAATAATGATGACTTCAGAAAAATGTTACTTGGTAGCAAGTAAATAGCTTTTGAATATAACTTTTGTTTTAAAATACTAAAATAATACTTATTTTATTTTTATATTATCTTTGTATAATTAAAAATATTTTATCGTTCGAGAATACTCAATTTTCTTCTATAAAACCTAATTATTTTTGTAATAGACTTTATTGTGAGTATTTTCAATTAAATGATTAAAATGATTAAATAAATTGTCTTATAACTAAAAATAATAAAAACATATTTAGAAGATTTATGTTAATTTACTTCTTTAATATTTTCTGTGGTCATTCCATAAGAAACAGGAGTTACTACAAATAATTCATCAAACAAGAAATCCATAAGAAATTTGATTTTCAATTAAAAAATTGGCAATCAAACACATTTTTTAAAATCAAAAGTTTTATTGCCATGATAATTTAACATTTAGTATTTACTATATTTAACATCAGATGCATTTATAAAATAATCATTACAATCATTAACACCTTACTTATTATTATGAATATCTAATTTTTAGACCACTATTAATAGTATATAAATAAAATCAAGTTTTAAAAAAAATACTCATAATAACCATGTCTTCATTTGACACACATAGTCTTAGTTATATCATAATATATTAAATATATATACAGATTTTAATTAAGTAAATTTAATTTAAGTGTGATCACAATTTGTAAATTGTAAAATTAATATTAAAGTTTCTTTACAGCTTATAAATTATGACTTATAGTTTAATACTCTTACACTAGATTGTCGGGTACACCTTTAAAACCTATTGTGGTCTTCTTTACCCTAGGTGGTGGTATAGGCTGTTCATTTTTGCTTGTTTTCTTTTCTTCATTGACACTTTTTCGCATGCAAGAATTAGATGATTCAGCCATTCTTCTCCACCATGATTTTATGGTGTCTCCAGCATGATAGAAGTACCAGTACACAAACATGAATACCATCAAAATGAAGCCCAATGACAATAATATAATAGATATGATAAATATGGCCAAGCTGAATCCTGTAGATTGTGGCTTATGATGTTCTGTCGTATCTGGTATTTCGTTGGTGTCTTCAGACTCAGTGGCACTGGTAGTAGACGTCGTTATTGTTATCGGAGTTGGGTATGGTGACGTATCGACTGTGCCATCTCTGTCTGACACCGATATGTCAGCACATGCCCGGAACTCCTCTTGAGGCCCGCAGCCCACCGCACCAGTGCCATTACTGCACTCACCCCAATTGTTGCCCGCAATGTACTTCCATTGCAACACGCATTGACTGCACGTCAATCCTTCGGGAAGCAGGTACCTCATTTCGTACACCTTGTTCTCGGTGCCTGGGTAGAATCGAGTGTCGTGGAACGCTTCAATGGCGTCTTTAGTCTTAACCCTCCGCAAAACGTACTTGTCCAGACACGACTGGGTAGCAACTTGCTTGGGTGCATTGTTCGGACAAAGCCTGAACTCGAAGTACCCTCGATGGTTGGCTGTCAGCTCGATGCGCACAATTACTGGCTGTCCAATTTTGTAACGGCGCACAATCACTCCCTGGCCATACTTTCCGCCAGCTTCGTGTAGTCTCGGCTGCAGAAAAACAAAAGAGCGTTATCAATCGTCTCATTTATTGGAATTTCGGACATTTTCCTCCCACATGCTTGGACTTGCTGAGCAAGGATCCCTCATTAACTTAGAATTATTTTAAATTCAAGTATATATTCTTAATATTTAAATCTATATTATTAACTAAAAATCATTATAAATATATAGTACCTTAATAGTATTAATAAATTTATAACACTCTTTTTAGAATTAATATTCTACTATATTTCATCACAATGATTTTTAGTTTTTATTTATTTCATATTTATATAGGTCCATTAAAGTAAATAAAAAAAATATTCTTGGCCAGAAAATGTTAAAAATGTTATGCATAAAAATAATACCTATATCATATATTTTAGATATCTACCTATTAAGTATATTAACCTATTTACCTATTCAAATTAATTAAGGGGCCCCAATTTTTTATTTTAACAGTAGACGAAAATGGTCTAGATTTTTTTGTTTTTTTGTTTTGGGAGGAAAATGGCTATGTCCAATAACGTATATTAAGTAGTGTTAGGTTCTAACCTGTGGAGCGTCCCACGGGTCGCCGCATATACCGCATTTGCCTCCGTTCGTCTGGTACTGTCTCGTGAAGCCGCCGCAATACAACTCGTTGTCGTTGTAATTTGGTGGTGTATTGAAGCCATACCTATCGAGAAAATTGTCAGGGTTCAATTGATATCACTGAGATTTAAAACAAAAAAAACTCACCTCCACATGGATGCCCTGGAGGGTGGTTCAATTAGTCGTCCGTGTCCATTGGTTTCTTTGTATCCCAGCGCCCACAGGATGAATCCGATGACCAGTTTTGGTCCAAAAATCATTATGATCTGTAAAAAGAAAGTAAAACGTTAATGTTGTTGATTGGTGGAACTGGTGGAAGAGATCATCTATTGTGTTATTTGATATATAAAGAGATACAATTTCATTTATGTATTCTACATTTATACAGTACACAGAGGGTTATATATAATACATGTGTCCATAAATATCTATAATTATCATTTATCACGTTAACTCCTTTCGAATTCACCGGATCCGCGGCTCCTGAACAGAATATATTGACACGCTTCACCCATAACAAGAAAAGTGAAAATCGTAAAACTATATAATATACCCAGTTAATTATTATAACTTATTATGTGTATAATATAACTGTCTTATTTTCAAAAAACCAGTTGATTAAACAAGATTTAATACGAGCCAAACTTGAAGTCCATAATAATGTATTAATATTAGGTATAGGTATGTTAATTATTTTTAATATTTTAAACAACTTAATCTTATAATACCTTTTAACTTTCAGATTTAAAGTTATTATACATTGGCATTGCTTAACACTAAACTAGATTTAGAAAAATTAAATTCAGGCTGCTTCTGCGACTTGTGTGTTATTATATTAAATTAATGTTAGGGTACTGGAGTTACGTTTACTTCATACTCACAACGAGGTACCAAATAAAGAAGTCCGTGGGATATCTTTAGAAATTATTTTTTTTCTGGATGATCACCTATGACGTGAATTGCACTTTTGAATTAATCATTATTGAATTATGAAATATTCTTAGATAGTTATACCTACTATTTTCTATAGATTATTCGTGAGTTCGTGACCTACTGTGACAAAAATAACATTTATGTATAGGTACAAGTATCTAAATTTAATTGAAAGAGATTCATAATTTACCAATAAGTAAATGTTATAATAGTATTTAGTAGGTAATGATGTAGAATATTTAATTAACAAGCCTATTGTGATGGCTTATTATAAAAACAATACAAACCACATATACGCATAGATATGGTATTATAACTTGAAAATGGTTGGTAAATATTTTGTTTCGTAATTTTGAAATATTTTTGTTGATCAAAAAAAATTAAATAAAAATATTACTTAATCAATAGAGTTCTATGTAACCATCGTACCAAAAATTAAAAAATCCATGAATTTTAATATTTTATATTATAACATTTAAAAAAACAGAAATGTGTCAAATATATAATAGGTATGTAATATGTGTATATTTAGTTTAATACCTATAGATGTATAGAATACTAAAATGTATTTATCATTAATAAATAATTCGACAATATTATAGAAACTATTAGCAAACATTAAGACTAAGCATTATGTAAATGTAGGTATTATTAGTGTATAACTTATTAAATGCGAGATATTTTACCGAGCATATACGACTGTACGAGGTACGTCTGACGTTTACTTATTGTTCAGTAAGGAACAGTTACATAATATACTTATATAGCCATTGCCGTATAGATATTAGGTATATAATAGTTTCAATAGTTTAAGTTAATGCATATAGGGCATAGGTGTATTACTTAATTGAACGTATATTTGGTGTGGAAGTAATATAAAATATATTTTATCGATTATTGTAAAATTATAGTCTAAATTAAAAATATGAAATAAGTATTCAGTAGTAAGGATTAGGAACCTAAACCTATAGGCAGCCAGACGGGTCCCTACATTTAAATAAAAAATATTTGGGCAGGCAATCTAGGTAAGATGAAAAATATTTCAATATATGAGTGATATGACTATATAAGATATCGATATAAATATCGTATTCACATAAAAACTAAAATCGTAGTCGGAATAAATATATTTTCGGGAATAATGAATTATATATTATTTATTAACGATGATCAAAGTTCTTAAATACGTTTGATGAATATGGCAGAGCGTATACAATTCGAACAGTCCACGGGCTATATAGTATATATATATATATATTATTGTGTTCATCCTGTGTGAAGTTTTGTTTTAAATAGTGTAAACAGTAAATGAAAACCTTCTTCTATTAATTTAAATAGCTTATTATACAGTAAAATAGAATAAACAAAAATATAAAATATGCTATAGTAATATAAAATCACCTTCCTCAGAAAAATAAAATAAATAAAATATCGCTGCAGAACTATCGTTTGAATGACGACTTCGCTTCGCAATGTTTTTTTCTTTATTAATTTACATAACAATGTCTATGTGCATTCTTTAAAACAGCTTCCGTTTTAATTAGTTACGCATTATAGAACGACTGACGATACATCCTCGATTTTATTGAAACTAAATTTCAGTACATTCGGTACCTACTACAGTATTACCATTGATTATAAATACTATTTATTTATAATCAATTTATCTACCTATATGCCAGTGGCGTAGCCAGGATTTTTTTTCGAGGGGGGCTGATCAATTTTTTACACAGCGGTGGTTTAGTTTTTGATCGAATACCATAGACCGTTAAAATAATTTTTTAATTTTATTAACATTTCGGAGGGGGCTGCAGCCCCCTCAGCCTCCCCCCTGGCTACGCCACTGCTATATGCATTGTTTAAAGTTTATTTTATATTATTATTTTATGTTTCAAAATGTGGATATCTATGTAACTATATCATATACAAGCGCAAATATGGAGGATACTATAGTCTATAGCTGTATAATATGATTTGGCCCGAGAAATAATGAACAAATATAAAATACGGCATTATATCGGTATATCTCGGTTTTATTGTAACTCTGTTCAGCTCTTGGTACACTCGTATTTTCGAACGTGGTTCAAAAACCTTTCCAACTTTTCCTGATATCTCTTAGAACAATCTCTGAAATTTTCGTTGAAATTGGTTGGGTAATTTTGAGTCTATATAGTCAACGAACATATTATTGAAGAATAATTATATAAATAAACTCTCATATTTATTTTAAATCCTTTCCCATTATTGTAAATCTATTATAGGTACTGTTGCTAAAGTAGTAGATTTTACTATGGCACAGTATAAAAACTAAGTAAGTCTAATGGCTATCTAATGGCAATTTTGAATCGATGCACAATATATTTTACTGCTTGCAATATATGTGCCATGTGTGATGTGCGTGTATAATTTATCAAAATATGGGCAAAGATTTAGTTCTATCTTCTATAGCTTATAGTTTTGTTAAATATTATCATTTATTACTATGTTATATTAGCAATTTAATATTTACGACTTTGTTTCAAATCATGATGTTTGCAGTGATGTTGACATATTGGTCACGACTCACGAATTATGTCCGGTAACTATAATATTATATATATTTATATAAGGTACAACTACAAGGCGAAAATAATGTGTTTTTAAATTTATAGTGTCAAATAATGCCGTCGTCATTTCAACCAATACCCATTGGGTAGGTACCTACCTACTTGTTATTGTTCGCGAAATAATTTTACATGCACGCATTCACAAATCACAAGTATTTTACACCCACAGGCGACAAGCCGTCACAGTCAAAAACATCCTACTTTACCTTATTCGCACACGGTCCTCATCTATGCTGGATCGTTTATTTCGCGTCGTATATATCGTACACACATAATATCATATTATATTATGCACACCACTGTACTAACACGGTACTTTCAATTGTATATGTATTTTTATGTAAGCTGTAGTACAGTACACACACGACAGCAGTGCTGCTGCACGGATTTGACATTTTGACGTTACCTACTGCTGCTATCATTAACTGTAGGTATTTTTCATTTTCACAGTGCTGATGACACTTACATAGTTATACATTTGTCAACTCACGATTTTCTGTGTAGGTACTCTATACATAGTTACGATGCTAAAACGTCTAGTGCTCTGCCCACATGCATTCGTGAATAATAAATATTGTATAGATATTGTGCAATGACTGCCGAAAAAAAAAGTCCAGGCCTAAAACTGTATTCATTTGAAAACTTGTCACAATACCTATATTACCTTTCGCTATGTGTATGTTTATTTCTGTACACATGTGTTAGATACGTACATCGGTCATAGACATCTCATTAAAAATGTTCATGAACTCTAAACAGTCAACACCCACCACATTATAGGTACGTGTAATACCTTATGTATGAAACAATAATATTATATGATCTATCATATAGGTACAGCTATACTAAACTATTAAAGTTTTAACAGTATAAATAAACAATTTGCATGATTCACGACTATTGTTTTACCAACAAAAATACGCATATGGGGATATATAAATTATATGTTTATCTATGATCATGATTTATGAAATTATCTTTACTGATTTTAATTTTAACAATTCGCAAGTTACTTTTTTTCATTTCTAATGGTTTTTAGTATTTTTTTATTTTTAAATTAAGAGGACGTAAACTCGCATGCGTTGTTTCCGTCTTTCAAACGTATAACATAGCAAATTTTTCGTGTGGGTGAATCTTCGAAAAAACGATAGAATTCATTAATTGAAAACACCTAATCCGACCTAATCATCAGTTTTCTCTAATAAAGTAATATTAAACATACTATAACAGAGTTAAGTGGTTTCTTGAGAACGTACAATTTGCTATGTTAAGCGTTAGTAAGACGAAGACGCATATGGGTGTACCTTAGAAGCTTAACCAAATTTCAAAATGTACCTACATAATAATTATATGAAATGATAGTAGATGATATAGTTTGATTATATACAATGATAGCCTTTTTCTAGTTGTTCCTGATAAATATACTTACATACTGTGGTTCAAAATTTCAATTTACCTAAAATAAACTAAAAATAATCTCAAGCAATAAAAAAATGTCTGAGAGTAAAATAATTGTTTAAGTGATGGACAATGTTTACTTAACAAATATACATTTCTAGTTGATTTCACAGTTTATACCATAGTATTAGTCCTGCTGAAAATTATTTGGGAAGCTTTAGAGTTTAGATACATCAACGACCGTAGCGACTATAGCGAGTTGCTGATGGCCTATATTAGGAATTGTAAGCTATAGGTACCTACTGCGTGTCCGTTCCCATCAATAACATTACATTATGTCATTTTCAATTGAAATTATAAATTAGTTAAATTTGCAATTGTTGTAACATTTTTTGGTTTTGACTAATGAGTTTTTATAAAATTATAAGATTGAAAGTACACAAAAGTTATGAATTAATTTCTAAGAATTGTTTCTTCAAAACAATTAAAACCAAGTTAATATGTTGTTTTTTTTTTTTTGAACAATGACGATTAATGATTACTGATTCAAAAAGTACATTATATATAGATACAATCAATGGGAATTATCTATATCATTAAGTTTAGATGAGTCTGATATAATATAAACAAGTCTTTAGAAACTTTTTCTAAGCTACTTTAAATTAGGTACTTACTATAATAAGTTTATAACTATCTGTTTGACGAATTCGTCAAAAGTCATAGGTACGTCGTTGTAATGTGGATTTGTTTCGACATCCCGATTCCCATGTGAAACTATCGTGTACTAGAGTTCTTTCCTTCACATTATTATGGGTAAATGGGTTATTTTGGGGTTTCACTTTATCACGTGCAATAAGTATTGAGTGACCAAGAAATGTGTACTATTATAGAGTTTAGAGTTAGACGGTTATTGATTGAACCATTTGTACCTATTTAAACTGTTTGTGTAACCCTGCACTCTGCAAGCTGCAGCCTATACAAAATAACAATTGACAAAACATCATAATTTACAATTGATCGAATACAAATTATTCCCAAATAAATCATTTTAACACAATGTGATATTAGATTGTCAAACTGACTGCTGAGTCATTTGAATTTTAAAGTTTTATTTATTAGTACTTATCTATTCATTCTTGTTATGTTTTAATTGCTTTACTTTTACAGTAGCTGGTAATTGACATTATACAGAAATTAAAATGTTATAGTATATTTTATTAAACATTTGAAGGCGAGACACTGGGACAAGACCATAAGTTCAACATCTTCTCGGATATCTCTGTTAACTATTCTCTAAGTGTCATAGTTAGGGCATTATCTACCGTAAAATAACAAAATATTAAAATCAAATTTAGTTCACATGTGCATGTTTTGTATGTTGTTGCACCATTGCAACAATGTATTTTTGTTATACTGCAGCTACGCCTTACGGTATGAATGCATAATAATAATAATATTATGATAAACTAATAAATAATAATACGGTACAGGTAGGTACTATTAATAGGTAGGTATATTATCTATAATATGATGTGCGTATGAACATGAATAGTAATACAATTGGCACAGTTCAGTGAACAAACAACGACCAGAATTATTATAATATCTGTTGGTTTATAATTCGATTAAATGGTAGATAGTAGATACTATAGATATACTACATAATGATGATAATTTAAAATGTATAACAATAGTAAGCGTTGCAGCCGAACAGACGGCGCGCGTACCTAATCATACACTGTGCCGTTGCACAGTTGCCTAGTTTTCTAGGACCCTCATTATCAGTAGGTAGGTAGGTTAATATTTAATCTATTCTGTGGTACCTACCCATAACAGTTTCCGTTTTGCAATCCTCCGGAACCACACTAGAGCCTTACACACTATATAAATATTTAACACATGGTTGTTGTAGGTATATCGCATATCGTATATGTATAATATTATTATTTACAACATATATTGTTATATTTTATGTACACATCATAATTCGATCCTGTATATTTTAACACTTTCCCCGCTGCAGTGTGGTCGAACGAAAATTTCGAAAAGATTTGATGGTATAACAAACTACGTTAATCACTTCATTTTTACGATCGGTGAAACGAATGATTATAATTCATAACAATGAGTACAATATACAGAGTACACAATAGATGCGGTTATTATTATTATTTATTCTATAAAAGGTACCGAAAAAATATCTGCTTTGTTTCGTCAATAAGCAACAATTATTTTCAAGTAAACAAACGGTTAGTATCAATGAATTGATAAACTGGGGTATGACAAAAATCAATGGCGTTATAAAAACGTAATATATCAATAGAGCCGCCCGATGCAGCGAAACATGTTAAATTCATGGACCACAATATCACAGAACAATAACAATGATAATAAATAATATAGATTTATACTTAAGTAGGTAAATAAAACGAGACGGTACACAACGAGCCCAGGGACGTTGATCTGCTCGTCCTCGTTTATACTGATCGATCGGTAGAATATTCCCGAGAACAAAATACATATTATTCGGGTTCCGACCGAGCCGATGCTCAATAATATTGCTCGGCGTGATACGCACAGCACACCTGTTGCCGTCGTTATATATAAAAAAAAAATGTTTAGGTATATTGTCATTATTGGCTCTTGTGGAAATAGGCTCGTTCACAAGACATTACGTAACGACGTGTAAATAATATAATAATGTGATAATGAGATAATGAGATGATTAAACCAAGCAACCAGCTACCTGCGTGGTGCACCCTGTATACCGCAGCGTTTCGCTAATCGAATCGGTAAGTTTACATATTATTATTATTTACTTATCGAAATCGTTGTAGGTATGTCACGCACGACTACCGCAGACACCCCGCGATGTCTCGGACATAATATTATTATCTCGCACGTTTCGCGGTGGCTTAAATATATAATATATATACGTATACGTAAATAATACATTTACCTATGCGTATATATATATGTATAACATTGTAGTACCTACCTATTTTTCTGAAGTATATAATGATATATTGATGTATAATATTATATTATCACAGTATGCATATGTCATTATATGACGGCATGACGCACGTATTGTGTGTATATTTATATAGTTATTATAAAGACATTATATTATAGAGTATAGGCATATACGTATAATAGGTATATGTATATGACGGACGATATTCGACTAGTGTACACAATGCAGTACGACGACGGAATGTTACCGCCAAAAAAAAAAATGAAAAAGTTACAGGTTAATTAGGTACAGGACAGGTACAAGACGGGTAGGTTGCCATGCGACGACGTCGACGAGGTGAAAAACTAATAGTCGGCGATACGACTCACTTTCTATAATAATAATAATAATAATGATAACATGATATACCTGTACGGCTGTACATAAATTATAAATTTATAATATTATGTATAGATAAGTATATAACGCTTAGCATGTATATTATATTTTATTATTATATGGCGTGGAAAATTGTAGGCCGTTTCGGTGTACAATAGACGAGCGCGTAGAACGTCATAAGGCCGCGGTGTCGTCTTCCCATCGCGGACGCTGCGAACTTCTATTGTTTCACTGGCCTAACGGATAATATAATATAATATTGTATATTTTCATACCGGCCGTGTCTGGAAGCGATTCTAAAGCGATTCAAATAATAATCATAATAATATACTTGATGAACGCGGTCGCGAAATAATATTATAATAGTACTATAAGCGTGCGCTTTCACCGGACGACTGCCGCCGCGGCTCTGTGGTTTCCGCAAACGGTCTCGCGTGCGTTCTGCAGGTAAAATGTAAATTACTAAAATATTTCGTACGGCGGTACCCACATTATTATAGGTATATTTAGGCGTGTAACATAATATTACTTCATTTGGTCCTATATAGGTACCCGCGCCTGTATTATGTGTCCGCTGTTCACAGGTTCAAATTTGCGTGCACGCGTTTTCGCGTACATTATCATATACCTACTATTACTATATGATTAGCAACACTTTCGTGAACGCGTGCGTGCTCGAGTTTATATATATATATATATATATATATATATATATAGGTACGAATGTATACGATACCCCATTACGCCGACGCAACATCCCTCGTATTATATTGCCAAGTGGACGTTTGAAAACTTTCTATACGCGGGCGACAGCAACAATAATAATACTGAGAATATAATATTATGTGATTTAAGATGATTCTGGCCCATACCACCTAGTACTGCAGTAGTTCAGTACCTACTGGCTACTGTACTATATAGTACCACATATTAACCTAAATTGTATGCTTTATATATTAAATTAGTATTTTTTCGATGTATAGGTATAACCGGACACATGTAGGTATAGCTGGGCGACCACCCCGGAACCTTTTTTTTAAAAAAAAAACATAATTTTTTCTATTTCTGGATCATTTTATTTGCAAGTGAATTTTTTAGAGCGATTTACCATATTATGCCTAAATTACAATCTCTTATCCTATCGCCGAATATAAACAATAACTGTAGGTACCTCGTACTTAATATTTATAAATTATGATATACGATTGATTAACAAAAATTAGCAGTACCTAATGGCTAATATAGTAATATATAATATAGATATTTTATATATAAATGAAAAACTGTGAAAGAAAAAGACTTTATAAACAATTATTGTACTAGAAATATCCAGTGTTTTTTTTTCAAATTTCCGCGGTCTTTTAATAGTTACCGCCAAATTATAATATCTACTGAATAATATAGTACCTCAGATTAAATGAAAAATTAGTTTCATTTAATCTGTGATAGTACTAGATAGTTGGTTTGGCTTCGATGAATATCGTTTACCGAAGTTATGAATTTGACGTATATGATGTTGTAAATAGATTTTCCAGATAACCTCCCAAGTGGAATTTTATACTCAAATATGAACATTTTGATTTATAATTTATAAAATTAACGATAAAATATTTAATTTTTACTTATGAACCCCTCCTCTCACCATTTTGCTGTAGTATAAGTGAATAGGTAAGTTATCTATTTCCAAGTTAGACCTCTAAGATCCCGATTCAAACTAATAAATAATAATGTTCGAACTGTTTAAATAAATTCAAATGTGATGTTATTTTTTTTTTATGTTCCTACATTCTTATTTTTCTTAGCTTTGTTTTATTCATTAAAAACAGCCAACAGACCGTGGTACTATAGTAATAATGTTTATGTAGTTTACCAGATTTAGTAGGTGCTAAATCTCAAATATTCTACTGTCTGTCGCCAGATTAACGATCTTCATGAAGATTACTGAAATAGGTAGAGTTGATGACCTCGCAATAATGTTCTATGTTTGTTAATGATAAAAACAGATACATAATAATGAACAGGTTAACTACGAACTTATAAAAGATTAATTGTATAGATAAAGTTATTGAAATTTGAACATTTACCTAAATGGCAGAAGAAATGGGATGTCATCCGATATTGTTATAGGTAAATATAGTAAAATATGAAATACATTAACATGTCAAATAACATTATAGTATAGATAGGTACCTAATAATAAAACGTAGAGCTTGATAATAATTCAAGTATTGAAGTATGGATAAATTAATATTTAATTAATAATTATAAAGTTTGGAAAAACCTAATACCTACAATTTTAAATGTTTTAAAAAACAAATTAGGTAAGTACTTATCGCTGATTTTGTCAATACAATTTTTTCAAATTGATAAATTAATTTGAATGATTTTGTATTTGTGTAAAGTACCTATAAATTCATAAGTTCAAAATATTTTTAATTTTCATTTCTGTAACATATAATATTCTATAAAAATATCATGTCTTCAAAGTTATTTGTGGATTTTGTTTCAACCAAGTGATTTTAGGACACACATGAAACAAGTCTCGATAAATGTATACAATTTGAAAACCTGTTCACCTTGAAAAATGTTGTAGTACCAATTGAAATATTCAATTATTAACTTAATTGTGTGCCTTGTAGTACACTGGTATCTAATGAGTAAGTTTAGGTAATTCACGTGTATAATATAGAACGTTATGTTAGATAATACAAAAAAGTTAATGTGCTACAAATAATAGGTACTTATTGGAGGAACGAAACAACAAGTAATTTTTTGTTGATAAAAAGTATTCTTATAGAAATAAATGTTACTTAACATATTTAATAAAACAGATCGAGTTTTGGAAATTAACAAACAACGTTTTAATATAGTAATCTAAAAAAATACTTTAAAATAAAACATGTTAAAATAAGTAGCTTAGTGATTGATTAGTTAGTAGTTACTATATTAAGTTAAATTTTCGAGAACTGGATAGATAGATGGATATTGTATATTTGTATTAGGTATGGAAATTGCATAATTTATAAATCGTCATGTCCCTGAATGTGCTAAATGTTGTTTTGTATAAGTAATAATACCATCAGTGTTGAAAGGGGTTTCAAATTATTATTCATTGCAATATTGAATGCACATGACGTATTCTATAAGCGCTTTGTTAAAGTAACTAAACTGAAAACCAGTAAACCAGTTTAAATAGACCAAAACTGGAAACACAATATTTTTTTAAAGAGCTTTTCTTTTTCTAAACATTTCTTAAACCACTTTTACATTTAACCACACACTGAAAGTATTATATTATGTTTATTTGCTCTTCAATGTATTTGATTCAGATTTCAGTTAAATTTAATCAATTTTGAATGTTGTTTATTAAGTTACCTACTACTTTCATTTAATATCCTAACTAAAAACCGTTAAACATGATGCATCTAAATAAAATATGTTCTTATTATTTGTAATTGGTTTTAAAACGTTCAATAATTAATAAAGATGAAATATATATTTAAACTATAAGTGTAAAAAAACTTAAACTAAACACAATACCTAAAATAAAAATATCAATATTCTAATGAGAAAATAACATTTTCTTTTTAAAAACATATTTCAGTCCAATCTTGTGATTTTAAAATGAATACGCTCAATTGCAATTAAAATGTATCCCACGGTGAGAAATGCTAATTATTTACTTATTAAAATACAATTGTTTTAGAAAACTGTAAAAGTGGACATCGCGCGAAAGTGATACTAAAGGTATACAGTATACCTATATAATATGCACTATACAGCTAATTTTTTTGTTGAGTTCAAACAATATGTTAACTGATTGATTTATTTTGGAAATGAATAATTACTTTAATTTCTTCAAAACACTTTATGTAGGTACTATTTTTTGGTTAAATTTTTATTTTCTAGCATTATCGTTATAATATTGTTTAAAATACCTACCGATCTTACTACGTAGCCCATAGGAATCTATAAATTATGGTAATTACATTTTTATAATGAAATATTATTCAAATCGGTTAAAATGGTAAATACATTTTACTGTTTTGTTTAGGTGGCTTATAGTTGAATGGACTACACAACCAATAATTCGACTTCCTCCGAGAACATTTTTCACGTGGGTGATTTTAGTGTTGTTGACCTAACCTACTCAAATTCTATTTTAATACAAGCTTGTACAAATGTACACGATAAAACAGTTTTAATTTGCTCTTGCGGTTCTTATTGTACGTACCTACTTGGATACAACTTAAATGAATCTATAGTTCCATCTTAAAGTTATACTTAGGTACTATTTTAACTTGTCCTTACCGAGTTACCTACTACGTATAAGAATAATTGGAAGCGAAAACCTTTTAATTTGGGATATTATATAATATATTTGTTAACTAATAACTATGTAACTAAAATCAACATTTTATATCAATGAAAACTCCCTTAAGACTATACTATGGACTATAAACGTTGTGTAGTTAATACATATAATAAAATATTGTGTACCTACAAACAATTTGTAAAACAAAATTGCAGTTGTGTATAATATAGTTATATTTTCAAAAATTGGTAAGTATACAGCTAAGTCTTAATACTCCATTAGTAATTATAATTAGTGTTATATTATTAGACCTTGAATCAGTATAATTTCATTGCTAGGTATTAAAGTAAATTCATTTTCGTTATTCACTATGTATTGTTGATTTCATACTATTGACTAGTGGGTACAATTGAAAATAGGAATTTCATAATTTCGGGGTAAATTGTTGAAGTAATTACGATGTTATAATAATACCTATACTTTTGTCTAATACCTATAACGATAATCTTCTTGGCTTTTTCTAGTTAAATGTCATAAAAGTCGTTAAATAAAGCCTATTTTTTATATAGGTATAAGTTAAGCAAATAGGTTTCAAAGTAATAACAAACAAACAGTTTAAAAGTAAATAAATAATATTATTGAAGCACTTATTAATTATAATACAATCACATTCCGATCGGCACAAATAAGTTTACAGACAACAATAAACAACTCTTAACGGCTACAAAGTAAAAACACAAACAACATAATATAGGTACAGACCTCAAGGCTCAAGGGCTCAAGGCTCAAGAGGATTAAGTATGCCTACATATTTTCAGTGTTTGCAGTTTGGAAATAATGAGTACCTTGTACTGTTGTACCTGCTTATAAAAACTTAAGTTCACATCCAAGTTGAAATCGACGGGGCCTTATTGAGAGGCCTATTGAGTATAGATGACTTAGTCAACCCAATGGTTAAAATTTTATGACCAAGCTTCCGTAAAAATATATACCTAGGTATACCTGCTGCTTCACTTTTAACTACGTAGTATTCACAGCAGTTGTTGAAACCTTAAAACATTTTGTATAAACATAACTGTTATGTTTATTTGAAAATATAATGTTATCTCTCAAAAATGTTATTGCATAATTTATTTTTATATTTTTAAATTCACAGTCATCAAATTTTATATTCGATAGTGCCCATACCCATATTACAACTTCTAACAACTAGTGTTATAAAAGGCCATACAACAAATATTACGAGTTTACATACTGCATCCCTATTACCAATATTAACTACCTAACCATCATCATAATATATACCAATCATGTGTTTATTTTAATCTCTAAAATTGCAGAGCGTAACTACTGGTTAGGTTAGTTACTAAACAGCTGAAGTGTTCATTTGTTAATAAAAAGTTTACCCAGTCTGGGTGTAGCAGTTTATGGGCAGGTACTAAATACCAACTACCAGATATATTGTACTCATTGACGCATCTCGCGTATTATCCATATTTATACTTTATATGTGTGTGTCTATCTAGGTATAATATATTAATATCTGATAATTAAGTATAAAGGATTCAAGAAGCATATTTGAGATATTTATAATAATTGTATTGCATATTTACGCAGAAATTATTTTTATGAAATTGATTAAAAATTTGTTCATAGTCACAAACAGAAAAACAATATTGCTATTGCTATAATTCAAACTCTGTATCCTCATAAAACATATATTTTTTAAGTGACGTTGAAACGATTCAATAACTTAAAAAACGGTAATCTATTATTGACGTTTTAAATTTAAAATAAATTCATTATTTCAGACAGTAGTATTTTATCAATAGTCAACACGCAAATGGCAAGTGTTATATGTGTTATATAACATAATAATATTGTTTTACAAAGTGTCTTTTTCATATGATATTATGTAGCTGGTATTGTTTTATATAGCTCCAAACTTTGTACAATTAAATATTATGATCGTATTGTTGGTAATCGACGTAATTGCACTGTTGCAATATGTATAGCGTGATATTGTATGGTCCACTCCAGTCTCATTATTGGAGCAAATAGATGTTAGGTATATTTTATTGTAGTCCTCTATGAAAAATACTTATTAAGGACCTTGATAAAATTAGATTGGCGAAAGGAACACGACACAGTTGCACGAAAGAACTATATTATAACATTAAAAACAAATGGGAGTTCATGCAATAGAATAAAAAAAATATATATTTCACGTTCTCGAAATCTAAATAAATCATATTACTATACCAATATTAATATTATATATAGTTTCAACACAAAAATAAATAGTTTTATAATTTTATACAAATAATAATGTATACCTCCGAATTTTTACAATGTTTTATGGAAGTAGGATATATCATATACAATGTATGTATTATATCAGTACAATTATCTTTAATTTATTGAATGTTTGTTTGTGTTTAGTGATGTCGAACTTAAACGAATCTACTATGGCGAATATCTAATTTGAATAAAACCCACTATTACGGCATTATATAGGTACCAGTTAAAATAATAATACTATAAAGAACAGTTGGACATTTTCATTACAATTTACACTATACCTATACTATGATTTTATTGTATTGCCAAATGTAGATATATAAGTTTATATATTATGTACACTAAACGTCTATCCGTATACTGCCATACAGAAGCTAAAGTTAAATTTCTAAATTATAATAACTACTACTATTTTGATTTACTTTATCGACAGACGACAATTAACACACTATACTAAGGCAGTTGGGTAGTAGCGTTGTTTGATTACATTTTATGAGGTTTGGTCTTTGTGTCACTAATACATTATGTCTTAAAATATTTATTCATAGGTATCTATACTTAATTTATAGTTATGCACATAGATGTATGATGGTAGTCAGTGAAATTGTATTATTATGTTTAAACACATTTCTATATGTGGATTCTTTTACAAAATGTAAATAAATATTTATATTTTATACTTGATTGTCAATGATATGCATACCTTATATTAATTTATTGAATAGTAAGCTATAAAAGTTAAGTTATTATTTATACTTAATAATATATTTTTCATCAATTAATGTTATACGTTATAGATCATAATAATAAAATGTATACTTGCAAATAAATATAATCTACATTAGAAACCAACCAATGAATTTCATTATTAGTCCGTAGATACTTATACATACAACATAATTCAATGTATTAGTTGTTCCCTACCTATTAGACAATTTAGTGAAAATATGTAGGTACTGCCAATAATCATTATCCAAAAAATGTATCATATCAAAATTTCACTTCACTTTCGTTCCTTAGGGCAACTTATTATGAAAGACTTAAAATGATTGGAATAGGCGATTATTTATTTTCAAAGAATTAATTGAATGTTGTGATATTACTCAAATAAAAAACTTAACTTTATTCACAAAAGCAACGTCTATAAGCTCTTGGTTCTTATTTGATATCCAAACAAAAAAACATTGATAAATATTAAAATATCTAATTTACGGTTAACATAAAAAGAAAAATTATCTTTATTATGTTGTCAGAGGTTAATGCACCGGAAACGTTACTTCACTACCCCCCTGGTTCTCGCTGTATGACATTAGGGTCTTCAATCTAGAAACATATATCTATTCATTTGCTGTCAATTCGGTACACCTGTTTGATTGTGGTAGACTCCAGTGTTGTACATCGCATGTATAGGTTGGATGCTCCTGAGGGAATAGAATTAAGTATAATATTGTGGTTTTGATTTCTATTTCGGACAAAAACGCTGCTGAACCATTACGAGTTAAAATTAAAAATTGTTGTTTCAAACTATACATTTCTACCCAGGTATTTATTATTTTCTTTTAAACATTAAAATTGCATACGAAATCCTTGGATTTGCTTCAAAGAAAACCGCTTAAATTAATCTTAAATTTCTCTATAACTCTAATATGATACTAACTGATTACCTACTATATACTTGAAATCATTTTATAAAAAGTTTGGATATTTATGATAATATATATAGGAAAAAAATAAGTTATAGGCTATAGCTGAATGCTTATTAGGTACGACTTATGTAGACATGATAATAAATACTATTAATAATTATACTAATCAAATGAAAAAATGTCCACCTTTTAATATTTACAGTTTAAAAAAGTACAATAAAATAATATTAATTGTTAAAATTTAGACCTTTGTTGTTCTTTATTTTTGTTTCAAAGTGTCTTATTATTTTTAATTTAATTACGTTTTTAATTCAATAAATAAAATATTCTTACTTATTTGTAAGAATCAGTTTAAATCCAAGTAACTTTTAGAAATAAATAAATAATTATTTATTGAAGTGTATTATGTTTATGTATAATTGCATAAACATATTAATAGCATTGATGTATTTTCAAAAAATTGAGCAATTTTCCAATTTATAATGTATACGTATAAAAAAATATATTCTTTAGTGAGTATCGTATTACAGTTTACAAAATAATAACTCAACAAATAATACATAGTATTTGTTTATAATATTGTATAGTATTATAGTGTATATGTATTCTATTCAAAAATTACAATTTAACACTTAAATATTATATTATTGTTGGAGAGTCATTGGCCAATATATATATATCTATAATAAGTGTACAATTTTTATGTATTCTTTAACATTCCCTTAACTTATTATTATTGTTTCTTTTACGGTAGATAATAATCATTTAAAAAAAGGTTTAAAATTTTTAAAAAATACTTTCAAAATATAATTTCTTTGTGGTTTATAGAATTGTTTGTAAGAAATGTATTTATTGTAGTACGATTGAAGTTCAGAAGTCAAGTGAATAAAGTTCATTAATTAACTTCTTTGCAGAAGGTCATAAACCGCGAGAGTGAATATATAAATATATTATATATGAAATAACGATGTATGTATATAAAAAGCAACATTTTTGGCAGTTTTCAAAGTATGCAATCCATTAAAGGTCAAGTTCAAAACTAAAAGAAGGCGGACCATGCGTGCGTAGGAGTGCTATGAAACATTATGGCTTTAGCGAATTGTGATTTATAGGTGTGGACCTGGTAAGATGCGTGTATAACGTGATGCCTTTATTTGTACAATACATTTTTAATAACCATAATACAATATTATTATAATACATAACTCATAATAGGTAATCATTACATATTTTGTTTAGAATAATAAACACGACTATTACAGTAATACTTAAAGGTGTATTCTTTTAAATATTTTATACTGATTAGTGACTTATTTATAGAAGGTACATATCAATACTATTATAAATTACAATATAGTTCATTTTTAAGTAGAAATTAACTGATTATTATATTTTACCTAATATACGGTATTATTTTAAATGGTTAAATATTTATCTTTTATATATGTGGTTTTTACAATTTGTATTGAGTATTGGTAATGTTTAAAAAAAAAGGGTTGGTTTGTTAACAATAGTGTTTAAAGTTTAAACGAAACAAATAAAATATAAATACCTATTGTAAATATTTGTAATGTATCTTAAAATACACTCATGCTGAAAGAAAATGTTAATTAAATTATAAAATATAATATATTTTATATAGTATGTATTAATTTCACAAGTTAATTAAAATTATTGCAGATGAAACAAACAAAAAATAAATAAAAACGTTAAATCTTGATTAAAAGAATGAATAATCAAAAAAAGTAATCTGAAATAAAATAATAGCTACTATGTCATTCGATGAGTTTAATTATTCCGGTGACATGAATTGCGTATTTAAATAAATTATTCCTAATATTTTAAATATCTAAATATTGAAAACATTTTTATCAAAAAATACAAACTATAAAATAATTATCTGCAATTATAATAGGTAGGTACCTAGAACATGGCCACATAATAAATTTAAATATTTTATATACCTACAAACATATTATAAAATATAATAAAATAATAAATGTCTTTGTTCATCCGTCGTATTATATTTTACTCTTTGCTATTTGTATACATTTCGTCTCAAACTCGAGCAATCATCATTCTTCATTCAACATTGTTTTAAAAAAAAAAAAAAATGTAAACTCCCTCAATTAGAGTACCTATATTACCTAGATGATGATTAAATTATTATATTTTTTTTTGTATTCATGGTTAAGCATCAACAACTAAGGTTAAATTTAGCTTACAACGACATACCCACCAGAATGTCAAAAACCATAGAATAATTGTAATCGAGTAATATACATATTTTTGTTGTTTAAAATTAAATAAGTATACAAGTAATGCATTTTTAAAACTATTTAAAATGTCTCGGAGCTCTCTATGGTCTGCAGAGTTGCAGCTGTAAAATAAGTCATATATTCAAAAACGATATAAATTATTGTTCAATATTCAATTTTTTCTCTTGCATGGTCAGCATGGTTGTAAAAATCACATACATTATTTTGATGTTTAACTTCAATTATAAAATCAGATCATTATAATATATTTATATTATTAGGTATACAATTATTGTTATCCTGCAACGTCGATAGATAGCCGTCTACAACACCCATCAGATCCTCCAAATGAATAAAGATAAAAGTTCGTTTTATAAATCCGTGTCAACCTATTGACATCGATCGGAGTGATTTAAAATGTACTTAAAATTCTTTTTTAAAACCACAATCACGATCATTCGCGTTTACCCCGCGGAAGAAAGTGTACTGTGTTCATTCAACGAACGTCGCTCGACGCACGCACAACTGTATAATATAATTATATTATATTATCATTGCGGGCGCAGGAGTGTTTTTATTTCTGTCGAAGTCAAAAGATTTGCACTCTTTCTCGGCCCACCAATAAACCATGACGACGAACACGATATTTTGGAATATTAACGACGGCTGTATAACATCGGCTGCACAATATAATACATAACAGTCGTAGGCACCTACCTACTTATTCGTCCGATATAATATATAATATGCATTTCCCATCGCGCGTGCCACTGACAAACTTTGGAACGCACATCGAATACCCAAATGTACAAAATATATAGGTAATACGTATAATACTATGTACGTGTATACATTGCAGGTAATATTACATCTATTGGCGTATATTTGATATAGGTATAACTATTTGCAATGGGGACAATGCACTGCATGCGTAGATGATTTTGTAATGGTTAATACGTTTATAATAGTCGTACGTGACGATTTTTTTTTTTATAGGCTCGAACATTCGGAATTCTAAAACTATAGTTAACAGGCGAAAAACTTCGGTTAACATTTCTATGACAGTAATTCGTTCTTTACTATTATATTATTGTATATTATATGTCGTTTTTATATACCTATATAATTATATATAATATATATAATAAATTGTACCTATGTGCCGTCGGACTCTGCGTGCACTTTGATAATGTCAATGGACCGAGAATTCCTTCAGTAATAACGATTTTTTTCCAGTTCCACAATTTTGAACACAAGTTCTATGTAATATTATATTATTTAATATTTTTACACGATACACATAAAACATAGCCATGTGGCACGTAGGTACACATAAATATTATAAATTATAATATTATACGGCCATCATCTGAAGTACGATATCGATATAGGTATATTAGGTACCTAGGTATCATATACTATGCGGATTCTTCATGTAAAAATAATACTTTTTTTTTATCAGCTATTCGTTTTATAGTCTGGGCTGAGTTCAAATAATAGTCAAAATTAAAATGCTAAATAACTTCAACGTTTTTAGATTTTGAGCGTTTATATTAATTGTTTCCCATTCAAATATTTATTCAATTTACTGGTAGTTATACTTGCATTTTCCGATATATAATAAGTATACATTATGTAGGCACATAATTACTACTCATTACTCTGTATACTCTTTTAGTCTTTTTCTATATTTACTCTTATACTCCTCATCAATTCAAAATAGTAAACTACTCTATCGCATTGTATTGATAGCTATGTTTTTAGTATTTACCAAGCACCTAAGCAGTTAATAAATATTTTGTTCAAGATAAAAACGTATAAAATAATACTCTTAAATCACTTTTAAATTCATGTATATCAATGATCACCCTTTATAAAAAAATATATATTTAACTCGTATTACCTTATTGTAAAAATAGTTAATAGTTCATTATATTATGTTTAGTTAGTTAAATTTTATTTATTAATAAAATAAGAACAAAACCATATTTTTCGTAAGCCTTACATTATCAAGATTTTAACTGCAGCTAACGCAGATTTAAATTTTAGTCTCAACCCCATCGCTTATTTCATCACTTGCAGTGCACAGGTTAATTGTCCGCCAATTAATACATCGCACATATAGACAATATGAAGACGGCAATTTCACACATTTGAGTAATGTTCTACAGTAATGTGTACAAATTAGACAATAGGAAATAATCGGATTGACACGTGTAGGGAACGTGACCTTCGTGGTTCGTTGCATTTCTAAAAAAAACAAAGGGGTCTGATATGGTATTTTTTATCATTGATATATCTAATACAAAAATAATAAACGTCTGTTGATCTTTATCCAATGAGCCTACTTGCCTACTTATAGATAGGTATCGTGTATTCATGTATAATAAATGAAACTATTATATGCCATTTGATGTTTTCCTTGGTGTACAGCCATGACAATAATAATGCGTTTATGATGATGTTTTATTTTCATCTTATTCCACAATTGAAACTAACACGCGAAAAATCGAGGTTAGCGGCGTGAGGTTAACGCGGGGAGAGTTTTACTAACCAGTCTCGATCTCGACCTAGTATAACGCGGGAGGCGGTGAAACGTATGTAAACATCGTAAACATAAGGAACCATCACCGCGGATGGGCTTCACGGTATAACGTCGGACAACTATTATAATTAAAAATTATTATTTATTAATTAGTGGGTACAGGAAGATAGCGTAGTCGATAGATTAAAAAAATATTATTTTTATTTTACTTTACCTACTCATATAGATAACCGTGTATAGAAGAAACTGCGTATAGTGTATTCCCATATTTAATTTATTAGTTTCTCGGACATTCATCACAAAAATGT
Source organism: Myzus persicae (assembly GCF_001856785.1). Classification (NCBI taxonomy): domain Eukaryota; kingdom Metazoa; phylum Arthropoda; class Insecta; order Hemiptera; family Aphididae; genus Myzus; species Myzus persicae. The sequence continues at coordinate 43,979 of NW_019101298.1, forward strand.
TCATAAGCCTCCAATATACCAGAAAATATGAATTAAAATCAAATACATAGGTACTTACATAAAATGTACATACCGTAAAAATGAGATAGGTACCTATGTGTTGATTGCTATTTACAAATTTCTTTAATGAACTCCATATTTTATTTTTCTTAGTGATTGTCAATTTTGATAGTACCGTATTTCAGTAGTTATAATACAAAATGTAATATACGAATCTAACCAGATAGTTATACTACTCTTTTTTAAATTTGACGACTTCAACAAATAGTATATTATGTTATTTTGATAGTACTGATATTAGATGGCTGTGATACAGATGTTGTATGTAGTTTAGACGTAAGTGTAAGTCTAGCTTCATAGATGCATTCAGCGGCAGATATAGGAATGAGGGGGGTGGCAAGCAGTGGCTGTTGTCCCAGGGTGTCGGGGCGCCTCAAATCTCAGTGACAGACTCTTGAATATTTAAATATTTAATTTAAATTAAGATTATTATACAACTGTTACTACCTAGCTCTTATATTTATAACAATAATTACAATTTGGTACAGAACTTGACACAGGGTATAGTGAGTACAGTAATTATTATTTATTATAGTCGTTACTCATTACATATTTCAACAGGTTACTGTAAACTAGTCAGCTGACACTACCACAGTCGGTGTTTTCGAAGTATTTGTAATAATGTTAATGTATTTATGTATAAAAAAAATTTAGTGGTGCTGGAAATCGGGAACGAGAAGAAGAATTAAATAACTTTTCCAAAAAACAGACGGAGGCATGTAATAGTTAATAATCGTATAGTTGTGTCTATGTACATAATTATACAATTTGTTGATATAAAAACATTAAAAATGTTTTTTATTGTTTGGGGGGAGGTAGTTTAAGAGGAGCCAAAATTAAATTTGCTCTTGGTGACAAATAACTTAAACCCGGCACAGGCTTCATAAATAAATCCAGCTATATTGTTAAATGATTTATTTTTATTTGTTGTAACAATTAAATATTATTGTTATAGTTTATCTTTATACATTTAAACAACTATACGAAAATAAGTTTGTTTTTTTTTTTAGTTCATGCTCTCACTGCTGATGTATTTTCTAATTACATTAAATAGTGACATCGATTTAGTTGTATTGTAAACAATATTTCTACTAAGAGAGTTTAATGCAATTTAAGATTTACTTTCGTATATAAAAAAAAATATCTTTCCCATAGTTGATTTAATCATCAGCTATTAATTGGCAACCGTATCGACGGAAAAAAATATTCACCGAGACAATTATTTTGCTTTATTTAACATAGTTCAAATAACACATATATATTACTATGGTAGGTAACTAAATAATAATAAAAAAATATTTTAGACTTGGTATTTAACTTGTTGTATAACTATATATTAAGTTTAATCAATTTCAGTTTAGTTAAATTATGATCCTATTGTCTAACTGTATGTATTATTAATTGCTTAAACAAAAAATAAATTATTAGTTCATTGAAAGATATTGGTAGGTGATTTTATTAAGCAATAAGCACTGTAAGGAATTATAATGGGTAAGTACTAAGTAGTATAATTATGACAGTAAGAAATATTATATTTAATGTCAGATTGTATTGGATGTATTCATGTATTCTACAGTTCACGAGAAAATTATTAAATTATAATAAGATATTAAAATCATGATAAATTAATTAGTAATGGATGGGAAATGTATGGAAACATTTTAAACGGCTTCTGACTCTTTAATATTTTGGAATTTAAAAATTCTGATATTTTTTTAATAGGTCACTTTTAAAATTGTATAGAAAAGATAATTATTAAGTTATTTTTCTGTAACAATAAAAATAGTCCAAAAGACATGATATTTTTAACGATTTGTTTAAAATAATTTTATGAATGCAATAACTTATGATTAGTGTCGATAAATGATAATGCAGCGATTATTTTTAAATTTATATTAGGTACTATAGTTTTCCAACACTGACTTGCGCTAAAATCCAGGCGATTTCTCAACACAAATTCCCAGTATTCTGGCCAGTGTGGCAGTGTCTCTGCGTTGTTTCTAATAGTATTTTTTTTTTATCGTCTGCTTAATAATCACATAAATTAGTTCGTTATACCTAATTATACCTAACTGGGCAATAAAGGAAGAACGATTTGGGCGTATTTTAAGCTAAAAAAATTAACCATACCATAAATTCTATACCTTTACTAAGTGATTTCTATATGGAAGTTACAATTCATAAAATAGCAAAAAGTTAAGCAAAATACTTATAATTTTAAATTGATCTTTTTTAAAAATTTTCCATGTCAAAAAGGACGTCACGCATTTGTTGTCTCCATTTTACGAGACAATTTTACAACACCAATTTATATTCGCAGATCACGTTTGGTTTGATTACTTAATTCTTTGAATACTTGAGTGAATTGACTACCTATCTTCGGATTTTTTTGATTTTTCAAGTTCAAACAGAGTTAAAAATATGTTAAAGCTTTTTAAGAAAACGTTCATAACATCACTTGGACATTAAAATATAATAAAAACCTCAGAGAAAACACAGATAATATGTTATTAGTTTATTACCTTTAAATTTGACAATATTAAGTAAATTCACTAAAAAAAAAACGCACAAAACTAAATGTGAACTGCCGAATGTAATAAATATAGGTGCCCCAATAATATTTAATTATTTTTTCAACTTGTTATCAATTATCAGCCGACAAACCGTGGGTTATATCTACTTTTTTGTGTGTAGTACTATTCTTTATAGTATCATACCATTTAGTGAATAAAGATATAAAAATTGAAATAACGCACACTCGTCATCAATACAGTCAATACAATCGTTATTCGTTTTGGTTTACAATAATGAACAATATATTATGTATTATGTACCTCAAAAATTGATAGTTGGAACTAAGAAAAAAAATTCCAACTAGTTTACACATCCCTACCAGCCGAGGTTGCGCCACTGATATTAGTGATAGGTACCAAGATTTCGTTGCTTTTTTAATTTTTGACTATTGAGCTCTTTGACAATTTAAAATTTAACTTATTAACTATACACGATATATTTATTTTATATGTTTAAAGGAATCAATATATTAAAAATAGTTTTCTATAATTAGTTCAACATTTTTAAAAATCAGTACGAGTAAAATATAAATAGGTGCAAATCAGTACCTAATTATCGTTCTGATTTATAGTAGCCTTTAAATTGTCAATATAACCATTAATCAGTCATTACTCATTACTAATCAGCTAGTAGGTAGTAGGTACTCTATAGATATCCATTTATTTTTAAAAACATTTACCTTTTTAAAGAATCTTCCAATTTAAGCACCGGGAAACGAAGTCATGATTGCTAAAATCTTTACAGTGAATTAAATACTTTAAGCACAATTATTCACGAAACTATCAATGCACGTATATTGTTATTTATTAAAAAATATAATGAAGTTCACTTTGTTTGAATAAAAACAGAATAATATTATTATCATAAATCGATATATCCAAGGTACACCAACCGCACGTCTACCTATCGGTGGTTTCGGTCGCGATACTGCAGTGGTACGTTTGCGTTAACCGTCTAACGGTAACATCTATAACGACTAACGATTCTTTCACTTTACTCCCACTTTAAACATCCATTTGGACTTTGGTATTGCATGTGGTTTTATGGTTTCTGTTTACAGTTTTTCTATAAAATAAAAATTATCAACTCGCCTCACAACAAGATTTTAGGATATAAGCACTGACCTGATTTAAATCAGTGAAATATAAACATTAATTCCAAGTTAATTGATTTTTTTTATAAAATAAAGTTTTGAATTTATAGAGCTATTTCAATTTGTTTGTATAATATCATGTAATAACTAATTTGTATTTTTAAATGTTTTTGATTGTACATACAAATATAATTAGCTCTAATAAGTAGATAGGTAGCTATAATATATATAACACAAATTTTAACTTTAGTTACGATTAGGCAGTACTTACAAATGTGTAGGTAATTTCAATAATTATAGACTATAGTTAGGTTAGGGAGATTTTCTTCGATGTTATATAATGCAGCATAAAAGGAAAATTATTCGTTAAACGAATTTCGTTTAACTGAATCTTCACAAATAAATATCATATTCAATTATATTGAATGAATAGTTTTTAAATGAGTACCTATAAAGTCGTTTTGTTTTTGTATATTTAATTTACAATATACAAATTAAATTTTCAATACTAATTGTTTGAAGTAAAAACTAAAGTCAATTAAAGAAATATTTTCAAGCAAAAAAATGTATATATGGTACCTGCTTAAAATAATTTTAGTTAATTTTTTTACTGTATTTGAGAATATCTCCACCTAGAGTACAATATTTAAATTTGCTGAAAAAAAAGATAAAAAATGTGTTGACATAAATGTTTAATGATAGGAAATGCTTGTTTTCTAGCAGCAACAAAACTCTCAATATTTTAGTTAATGTAAACAAAAATATAAAAACTTATACATTTGAACGTGAAACAAAGGTTACCTTTTGGACAAACAATTAAATATGGCTAAATGTGTGAAAGCTTTATAAAGTTGTTTGTTAAGGCTGAAATTATTTATGTTATAAAGATAATTTTTTTTAAGTAAATAATTAAGATGGTATATCTTTTTAAATGGGTTCAAAGTTTCAGCCATCGGATTATTTTTACTTTGTATACAATTATGATTTCCAGATAGGTGATAAATAATTAACATAAATAATTATAAATAATAGTCAACAGATTAAAATTAAAAAATAGTGAATATTTAGCAATACATATAAATATTTTTTTTAAATCAAAAATCATACGCATATGATAATATGCGTTTATAACTATAGCCAATATTGGTATACCTATTATAATGTTTGGCAAGATACCTACTAATTACTACCTAGGTACATTTGATTTGTCAATGGTTTGTTCTTCAGTGAGGATCGATGGATCAATGAAATGAATACTGTTGTCTGTTCAGTAAAATCTTTTGTGTAATATACCAACTCCTTACAGTAGCAATAAGTATAATGCAGGTACATACTAACATACTCGTAAATGACTCATCGTATTGGAGTCAAATTTTTAGGAAGGATACTCGATGAATCAGAAACTGTAACATGTAAATAATAAATACAAACACAATGTATAAATGATCGTTTTTATTGAAAATCATATAGTCATAGGTAGTGTTATATAATTTTATATTCTTTTCTTATAAGCATTTTTGCGAGGGTATATCATCGTGTACACTTATTTGTATTCATTCAGTTCGTGTTATCATGGTCGTACGGAAGAGTTTTGGACAAAATTACATAGGCAGGTACCTATACAAGAAAATAAATCGATCGGTGTTTATTGACTGTGACTCAACCATGTGCATTATATTTGTTTATACCGGAACCAAACAAACTATGTGATAAATATTTTATCATCACCATGTCAAAAAAAAATGGCATTTTTATAGCTTGCTTGTTAATGTTTCTTCCGTTCCTCGTGGATTATGATTTATGGGCCATTTTATTAGCACTTAAACGTGAGAAAAAATATCTGCCTGTTTATTTATGTTTTTCTAGTTTTGGCTGCAAATACACGTTTTTCGGTTTAAATTTTGATTAATAAAATGACGGGTAAGTCTGAACGTTTTAAATTTTTAAAACCAATGCTGATTTAATCAATTTATATAATGTTTATTTTGAAAAGTAGTTAAATCAAATTATTTTTATTTAGGTAGGTCCTTGAAAATGTTTGATATGTATATAAGAGATATGTGCTCATGTTTATTAGTAATCATAAAATAGTAAATACAATATAAATTGTATTGAAATTAAGATAAATTTCCATGCGGTCGACAGAAAAATCAAGTAATTTATAATTGTGATCGTAATTTTAGAAACCTAAAATACAATTCACATGTATACAATATACTATTAGCTTATGTCTGTATAGGTGATACTCAGCGAATTGTATACATGGCCGTGATCATCAAGCTTTGCCATAATTACTATGAAATGTTGGTGAGAAATTATTTAGACTACCGAAGTGTTTTTTTTTTTTATATAGATAGGAATTTAATGACAGTTGTATTGTCACCTAAATACTGCAGTGGCAGTTACTTATAGGAAATTTAGAAATAGAAAAATATTTTCTAGTTACAAAACGTGTACCTACACATGTGCCATACGGCATATACTCCAAAGTCATAACAGTCATATATTTAGATTTGAATTAATAACTTGTAAAAATAATAAAAACCACAAGCATATACTTAAAAAATTGTGGGTAGGCACTAGTGGCACTACTATAGGTAGGTATTTGTTAGAGACTAATGTGGGTACCTATTATATATTTTTAAAAACTATCTAATATGAACAAAAAATTTAACTTTGAAATTGTATCTAAGCCACCCCGTGTTTCTATCTCTTAATATATATTGTATATTATGATTTCTCTTACAGTCTTACCCACACTCCACCGGCTTCATTAAGTACACACTTAACAGTATGATAACAATGAAAACCGTGGTATATATAATGGTGGAATATAATACAATAACAATGTAACGTGCTATAATATAGTGGGTACATACTACATAATATAATATAACGTACTCGTATAAAAAAAAAATACGCACATCAATGAGACCGCGTGTACCTATACCTAAATAGTGTATGCACGTTGAATATAATATTATATAATTGACTAGACACGACTTAGGTAGGTACTTAACGTTGTTGTAATTCGTCTATATACGACATTATGAAATAACCTTTTTTTGTTATTACTATCATTATCATTATTATTATCGTCTATGCAATCTTTTTAGGATCTTACGATAAAAATATATTCATTATCCTAAGTCAACGGCAAATTTGCAACTAGGTACTGTAATATTTTATAATAACTTGTACGTCTAAAAATACTTCCGCAAATCGTAGACAAATAATAATAATTAGCATCCCAATATCACATATTCCAATCGTGTTTACATAATATATAAAGTACCTATTGGTATACCTACTATAATTGTGCTTAACAAATGTCTGGGAAAGATATATAAAACAATCAAAAAAAAAACATCCGGTAAAAATATACCCTAAGTTTTAAAGACCTTGATTTTGGATTCAATAAATATTATTGACTATATCAGGGATTCTCAAAATGTAATAAACACTGTACCCTTTTTTATCAATTAATTTTGTTGAGTTACTTCTTAGTTATTAAACTAAAATATTTAAAGCATGTTTTCCTTGTTGGTTTGTTGGCCAGACTCGTACACCTTAAAACATTTTGAGTACCCCCAAGGGGTACGCGTACCACAGTTTGAGAATCCCTCGACTATATAATTGTTGAGCTGTAGTAGTAAGACTAAAAGCTAACATAAAAAAGAAATATATTATAGACATATTGAGGAGGCACGTTGTACGTATCCGAAATACAAACACAATTTTATAATACATTTGTGAACTTTAACATAATATGCAATTTACATTTTGAATAATAAATTAGATTGGTTTACCTACCATGTACATTATACATATTAAACATAATATTAAGAAAATATAATAAATAAAAAAGTTCATCATTATTTCTCTTGATTTGTGATGCATATCACTATACCACAATTATAGTCTATAAGTTATAATCTATCTTACAATAATTCATTGCAATGAATAATAATGTACATCAATTATACGTTAATATAACTTTCAATTTTTAAAAAAAAAAGTCAAATCATTTATTTTCAAATAATTTGTATGCAGTAAATGTGTAGGTATTGTATTGGCAATAATTGTAATTTAACAATTCTATGATTGAAATAAATAATAACGCCATTTTAACAATGTTATATCACTTCTCATAAATACCTTCTACTATTGAGGTTGGGCTTTTTATGTATTCTTATATTTAAATAGGTAGTGGTGTTTAAAAATGTAGTTTTGTAAAACGTAGAATGAGTATCAATAGCTCAAGCACATTAATAGATATACTTTTGTCTTTTGCTATTCTTTATGAATTGCTGTTTGTAAGTACATAGGTTTTACAAACAAATTGTTATCGTATAAAAATAGAATATTAATTAATTTTCAGTACAATTATAAGAATATAGAATCTGCCAGATTGTAAATTATTACTGGCTACATGAATATTTTTAAAATAAAAAAAAAAATAATACAGACGGTAATAGATAATAATATTATTTGTACATACCTACCCTCTACTTGTAAGAAAAGTAAGACAATTATTATAATTTCACTAACAGATGAATTACATAACATAAGTATGATGTCCTATCAAATATCTAACCTATCTGTACCTATTATTATTTATATATATGACTACTAAGTCGTGAATAGTACCTACATAGTGGCAATTACTATATAAGATTACAATTTAAAAACGAAACCCGTCTCAGAATTTCACTATATTGTTAAATAATGTTATGCGCCGACAACCGCTTTTAAATTCTGATAACGTCAACAACTTTCTTTGTAGTGGTGTTAAATTTTACGTGACTAGAGTAAGTTACGTTTTTCTTATAACTTACACTTTTATGATTTTTTTTTAAACAAAATAATATATAATATATTTATTTATTCAATCAATTTTTTTTTAACAATGAACACTCGAAAACTATTGGGTACTATACGATTAATTTGTACAATATTATTTGGCCTATAAGAAATAATTATTAATAAGAATTGCATTTTTTAAAAAATTGTTTTATTTACAATTATAATTTGTTCACATTATCGCTTATTTAATATTTTGAATACAGTTACAATATAAATATAAATTTACCTACGAGTTTTTCAAAATAATGATTATCGTCATCAACAAAAAATATTAACAATTTAAGTGAATACGACAAAATACGAATTGCAGGTTAAAATAAACATTGTATAATTACATATGCATTTTATAACTGATTAGGCCATTAGGGTATTAGATAGGCCTTAGGAAAACTTGTTTGGTAAAAATTCTAACTACCTATAGGCTATAGGCCAAAAATTCTTGAAAATGTTATAGACATATACTATATATAACTTAAAATTAATTTGAATATTTGTATTATATACCTACCGTATACACATTATTGACTCCCGAGTTCTTTGATTCAATCGTCAAATATTTGTCATAATTATTATTTATTATGAATATCTGGTCCGTCTTTCTTCTTCCCACTCTAGAACCTCATTCTTACTATAATATACTATGTAGAATGTAGTGTAGACCTATACCTATTCAATTATTATTCATTTCTTTAACATTGATTTTGCTTGACATTTTACCATTATTTTATTTTTAAAATTATTCATAGCAATGAAAAAATGATTTCATTATTATAGATGACTCGAAAGATGCGACGCCTATTGCCTACCTAAATACATTTGGCCCACTTAATCTTACCTGGGTGTGACAAAATCGATTATTTTAACAAAAATAGTAGATATTAGGTATTTATGTCTAATGAGTCTATGCCGATATATATATTATATTGGGTATACCTATTACAATAGTATCTATAGTAAACCGAGTTCCACCCAGGATAATTTAATGCGATGATTCATCGTTTAAATTTATAAAAACGATGATATTATCAGTCACTGCAAAAACCTTAATACTCGAGTAAACATAATATATATATCCTGTCTTGGTTTAGTATTATTATTATTTTAACGCATTTGAAATAATGTGTTCAAAATAATAATTATTCATCCCACAAATAAATAAATTAAGCTATGACTATGAAACTAATCAATTCTGAGAAAGAAATAGTATAAAATTTAAACTTTAAATATCTTATTTATATTTATGTTTAACTGATGCGTAATATCAGTGACTCAACGTCTTAACCAGTAGTCAATATATACTATATTGGATTTTTATAGAATAAAGGGGCAGCCCTCTTTTAAACCAAAATATACCCTCCTTTTTTTGGCCAACACTGTTTTACACTTCCCTTTTCTGCCACTGTCACTTTTTGGCCAAAACTTAGAGTTCTCTTTTGGAAAGTATAGTTGTCTTTAAAATATACAATTATAACAACACAAGAACTTAATAATTTCTATATTTTATTAAATATAATTGTATCCAAAAATCTAATTTTTTATAAACATTTAAAATACACAATTGTACGAGTAGGTAATAATTTTTATAAAAAATTTTTGATCGAAAAGTGACTGGCCGAAAAGAGAAGGGTACATTTTGGTCGAAAACATTGACGCCAGAATAATATAGGTGGTATAGGTTATATTATAGTGGTATACCTAATTTTAGGCTCAGGTGTATAAGGCTGAGTAGGTACGGGAGCATTGGTCCCATTTGGACGAATTGGTTCCCGTTTGTGTTTAGGTCAAAAAGTTACAATTTTCATTTTTGAACATTATTTTGCAATAGTAAATTATATGTTTAAGTGCTTGTATTGGTACAAAATATAAATTAGTTAGTAAAAAATATAAATGTACCTACACTCTATAGAATATACAATAAAATGTTACCTATATTGGCGTTATATTAAATTTCGAAGTAATAATGCAAGGAAACTTATCAGCAAACAGGAAAGAAATAACCAATACTCGGAAAACTGTATGACTGAGTATGAAATTAATGAGAAACTTACACGCTTTGAATATTTGAACAAAGTTTGCTTCAAATCTGCAAATCAACGTTTTATAATGCCATAATATATTATATATTTATTTTTAATTTTTTTAACATGCATTACCGCACATTTTTAATCAAGCCTACTTTAAAGTTGATGGTCTTATAATGAACTAGCTGCCCGATCTTCCTCCGGGAGAAATTATTTTTTTAAAATTTAATTTAAAAACATAAGACTATTTTTTGGCTATACAAATAATACAATGATTATAAAATAAAAAAAAGAAACAGACATAGTTATCGGCGCATATATGAAAATAATTGGTAATTAGTTAATTATTATTATTATTATAATGAGGGTTCAAAACCGGTTTCCTTCGTCTCCAAAATCAAGTTAGATTCTTATATATATAGATTAATGATACAGTATTATTACTATTATAAGCATAGGCCAAATAATAACCCAAGTTTTTTTTTTTTTGGAAGTGGGGGAAGCTTAAACTTAATCTCCTCATAAAATTTTCTAAAAATTATATTCACTTAATACCAAGTAGGTACCTACTAACTTGTTATTTGGCATTTGCACCAATGCTTATAAGTATATATATAAATACCTATATACTATACAGTATAGATTTGTAGAGTAGGTACCTACTACAGTATATTATAATTTATATAGGTAGGTACCTACTTTAAAGTGTGCTACGGTCTATATATTTGCTATTAGGTACATTTATTCTAGAATAAATTGTATTTACATATACAGAGGTGAGTACTAGCTACGAGTATATAAAATATAAATATGTTCAATTCTATAGAATGAAAGTAATGATGGGCCATACACCTACCTATACTTACGGGTACTATTATCGATATTCGCATAAAAGGTTATGATTTTCATGCTTTGAATAGATACGTAGGTACCAATAATGTACCAAATCGTCCGACCAATCACTTGTCTGGCTCTGCAGTAATTTAAACATACAATAGTCTGTTTTCCAGATATTCGATGTGGCCTCCTTTATATACACCGATATATGAATCTTTATGTACCTATATAATAGGTACCTATAGTGGCTATAGTGCCTATAGATTTCAAAATTCCATTTGATAAGCGTACGAAAATATAAATAAGGAATACTTTCCAAATCCATGGCGCAAAATGAACTCAAAATATCTATTCTATAATCCAAATATATATTACAAATTGATTATTAGTTATTACGTATGTATATCGTTGCTGGATGATGATTCCGGCAGTTTTACCATAATACCATCGTCCATCCCGGAACCGTGCAAGACCGATTTAAAAAAAATTATAAAATTTTTGTTATTTCATATTTATTTGTGATCACCTATAGGTTATTAGTTATTAAACTGATTTTTGAATATTTATGTAACTACAAAAACAAATTAATATATTACCTATACATACCATAGGTCATCACATTTAAAAAATAATAGTACCTACCTATTAGGTAGGTACCTGTTAGTTGTTGGCTTGTTGTCTGCATCAGTACTGACAGTACTCAGTAGGTGTATTATTCAATGTAATACCACTCACATATGTGCATATTAGTTATTATAGATTCTAGCTGAGCGATGCACATCATAGGTATTGATTTTATAATTATGTGTCTTTCTACTAGAAAAACTGATTCGATTTTCAACTTTAGAATCTTTTCTGGTACAGGAAAGTGAATACCTATAACAGGTATTTCCGCTGCAAATTATTAATGGTACGTCATATAAAATATAATATAAGCAATCTATTAAATTATGGTTGTTAAGGGGATCGGTGGCGGTGACGACTGTCTTTGTCTAACACACGCGCAACATAAGAATTCAGAGGTGTTTTTCGGCAAACGTACCGATTGATAAAGTGAAGCGATAAGAATTCTGAAAACAGATTTGGATTTGTCGTCAAGTCTACTTGAGATCGGTCACTCTACATTTTTAATTTTAGATTCTGAGTGAAACGATGAATGTTTTTTATTTTTTATTTTTATTTTATTTTTATCGTTTCACTCAAAAGCTACGCACTGTTAATATCATCATAATACTATTAATTATGTCTCTTAAAACCTAATAAAATAATTGTACCATGTACTTTACTATAATTAAAAAATATTTATATCACTTAAGATAATCATATATATATTTATATATTTTAAATAATATGACAAAATAGGCATTTGTAATAACGCATTTTGTACCTATAACCTTTTCAAATAAACATTAACAATTTGAAATTGAACAACAAGTGCAGTAGATCAATGATATAAGTAGGGCCCAATTTTGATACTACAAACTATCTGCCTTCAGCAACTCACCTTGTTCATAACAGCCATACCTGTCTCATATAGTGCATATGTTCAGAGCTGGTATAATACTAGCCTTACTTCATTACGTTGACCATAACTACTTATTGCGAGATATTCAATCAATACTATTTTATTCAATTTAAAGTGTTTAAAGTAATTTAACTACCTAAGAAGTAATTCCTTGTTTTGAGTTCATTCCCTTTATGGACTTTCATCTCTTGAGCTCTCCATAAAAGAAGATACTCAATACCTATTTGTTCGCTGTACACACGTAAGAAATTATATTAATATATTCATTCATAACCAATGAAAAATGTAATAATATTAATATATTAAATCATCAAATAAATAGGCATACAAGCCTAGGTAATTTAGGTAAAATAATCTCCTTATATAAATCTTTACTCACTAACCCTACTAAAATACATTCTTAATGATAATAATAATTTATAGATTTTAATAAAGAATAAAAATAAAGTAAACAAAGTCGACATTTAAATTCCCATCATTTATATTCTATAAAAAGCACTTAACTATACATCCTAGTTAGTATATTATTATAAAGTAAGGTTTCATCAATAGCAACGCGCAAGCTCAGTTTTGATTCATTACAGCGGGTACTGGCTTGTCAATCTTTTTCAATTTAATTGTACTGAATGTGCAAGTGGTAAGTTAGGTAGTATTTAGAAGACATATTGTTACTGATGTTCACTGATCAAAGATGATTTATATCTCTCCACATGTTACCTACTTTAAGTATTATAACAGTGCAAGTTAATTATTTTCTTTTACTAATGACTACTGAGTACTGACTAGGTGTGACTTACTCTCATATTGCCATGTGCCCATGTTTATAGTTTTTTACATTGATTGAAAACAGTATGCTGTATCATCATATTATAGGTAATAAATAATGTGTACCTAATACATATCTAAAAATACAAGCTTAATAGTTGCATATTTTACTTTATTTAGTTTAACATAATTTTATTGAATACATACAAAAAAAATTAATTATAATAGGTAAACACAAACAAATAACAATAAGTAATTGATGAATAAAACTGTAAATTACATAAAAACTGTTTATGTTATTAATTTAACTTAATAAATACAAAGTACTTATCATATGGGTATAATATGTATATTATACTTTACTATGTAGTTCATATATATGTATGTATACTTCATACTACATACATTATATTATATATATTACATATTATTCTATTCTGGGATATTATTGTTATTATAGAAACATTATAAATTCAATTTGACACAAATGTTTATGTACAAAAGGGTTTGTAAAAATTGTGTATATAATATGGACATTTATAAATCAAAGATAATTGTACTCGCTAAAACATAGATTTAATAATAGTATAATATTTACTTTTTTATTCCAATCACTCATAAACAACATTTGCAGTCTGTTAAATTTCAAAAGTAACCTAAGCGTTTCTAACTATTTTATATTGTTAATATTTAGGGTACAATTTGAACACTATTGAAAGTAGGTACATATATTTTGTGAATTTTCAATTTAATTTAAAATTTGAATTTAATCATCAATTTAACCATTACAATTAAGTCCATTGAAAAAATATTGATTGTACAAAACAAACTAAGAGTATAAGAATATATACTAAGATAATTTTCATATGGTTAGTTATAAAAACTTGAACATACATTTTTTTAAACAATTTAAAGACTTGGTGTTCTCTTTTACTTTATCACAAGACTTTTTATTTTGAAATTGAATAATAATGTTGTAAAAACGACTTACATTTAATATTCGTTTATAACTGTAAAAAATGTTGAAAGAGTCAGTACCAATCTATTTGATATAACTGTCTAAGAAAGATTACGATTTTTTTTTCTAATAAAAATAATAAATAATCTTTATAATAAAAATGATATTCTTTTCATTCTCGTAAACCTAACCAAAATTTGAGAATGATTACACCGGTTTCTGACCGATATTTTGTAAGGTTTTTGTTGTCATGGTTACTTATAAACAAAAACATACTTATGATTCAGAGATTTTCCTGATAGAGAAACTAGGGCAGATGTGGTAATATCATAAATCAACTTGCCACGTTTATATCGTTTTTTGTTAATTTATATGGGTGCCAATGGTTACATATAATATAGGTAGTATTATACATATTATTTTTATTATAATTATTAGAAATATGGGCTATACATTTTTTTTTCAAACAATTTTATAAAAAAAAAAACAAATCTTTGGCACGGACAATGCTGGACGAGACAGCTAGAATAGAATGAGACTGAATTTAACATTTTAACGTAAACAAATTAATTTTGTAAAAAATTATAAATCTAAACTAAAGAGTCCAAGGGTTATTTTACCAATTTGTAGATTGCAATGATATATAAATGATATATTATTTCTTTAAATCAACCCATGTATTAAAGTCCAAGCTTAAGTATTAAACATTGTAATAAAATATACATACACATATATTAAAAGAGTAATAAAACCGTTTTCATAATAATACATTTTTGTTCGTTATTTGTTGAAAATATTTTAATTCTTGGTGTATAGAAATATAACTATTTTGTCAGATAAAAACTAAAAATACAAGTTTAACTAATTTTAGCATATTTATCAATATTATAGGTCATGATTAAGTCATTAACAATATGTAACACCATGACAGATTTATTAGCAAACCTTACTAAATATATCGAATAGAAACTCATCAATATATTTTCATAACCAACAGTAATTAGTAAGATTTATTCATACAGTCAAAACAATTTGATTGCTTTGAAAGTTTACGAAGTACTTAAAATGTCAATTTTTTACTGGATAATTTTTAATTTATACTAAATATGATTAAGGAGTATAACTATATAATTGATGGAAATAAAAATGTGAAATATAAGTTAGTGAAAGAATTAGTAAAAAAACATAATATTTAGGCATATTTTATAATTTTTTACACACAAAAACTTCCATGCAGGCTGTGAATATTTTTACTTTTTTGGGTTACGGAAGTTATTTATTACAATGTTGACAATATATATGAGACATCTAGGTTGCAGTTTTTATTGCAGCAAAATATTTTTTTTGTTCATTCATACACAATTCTGAGTGAAGAATTCAATAATTAAAGTTACTATTTATAAAACTTAAGATTTTACATGGTAATGAATTACTGCAACATAATAACCAAAGTGACTAATTTGTATTTTTTTATAGTCTGGTTAAGAAAAATGAAAATTTATGTATTTATTTTAAAAATTAAAAAAAAAATTTTTATAGTTGAATAAGATAAATGAATATGTATTAAATATTGTTTGAATACAATGATGTACCTTAAAATGTTAAGGTCAATAGTAAATAGTAGACATATAAACTAAAATTCAAAGCTCAATTACATGTTCATATATTTTTAGGTACCAATTTATTGTAATAAATATAAAATATTTACATGTATTCTTAAAGTTATAAATTACCATTTAAAACGCTGGTAGTTTGTTGATTTGTGTTTGTTTCTTTATTAGTATTTTTACCATTTCATCTAACGCTCCACTATAACTGTCACCTATCTTCTTATCAATAGTATCTACTAACTGTCGCCACCTGTCAGCAGTGATCTGTCGTATTTTGTCAGCTTCCTTTCCTTCATCAGTATTATTAACTGTATAGTCTGCATCATGTTTTTTTAACATCAAAGAATTGGAATTGCCACATCCCATACGATTCCATGCTTCTTCCACATTCTTTACACTAACAAGTACTTGACTAGTGCTATTTTGAACAGTTTTCACAACCTCACGTAAAATTTCTGATTTGCCTTTATATTGAGCCTAAAAAAAAATTTATATGATTTTTGGAATGGTTGGTTTGGAACATGTATTGTATGTGTGGAAAGAATTTTGTTACTAAAAATCCCGGGTTGTCACCCACCCAGGAGCTAGCAACGCCGACCTGTGTATATACTCAGAGAGCGTACACAACTAAGGATACACACAACGCCAACATTTTAAATTTAATAAATTATATAATGTCTATTATCAAAAATGTTTACCTCAGAATTATAGGAAGAAGAATGAGTTTTTCGTTTTGCTTTTGTTTTCTTTGGATCAGAAACTATTTTGTTTTGAAAACTTTTTATAAAGTATGTTGCTAAGGAAAGAAATACACATGAAATGTTCAAAGTCTGAAAATTAAAAAATAAAATATTTAAAAACCAACATCCATTATTTAGTAGTAATAATAAATACAATAATACTGCTTACATCTATCATATTTGTAAGTATTTCTAATACTTCTTTTCTTCCTTCTAATTTTAGACTAGAATCTATTTCATTAATTGTTTTTGAAATGATAGAATTACAATAAGTAATTGACTTTTCAAATGCAATGGTTAGTTCATTAGCATTAATTTTCATTTTTGATGTCCACTCATCATCTGGGGAAACAGAATTTTTTACATCTGATCCTATTGTTTGTATCAGTTCAATGAAGTTGATAACAATGTTCAACATATACTTAGATTTATTTAAGCCAAATAACTTAGATCCAAAAAAACTTCCAAATACATTATTAGGAACTGGCATTGGAGGATCACTTTCCAATTGACTGTTTAAGTTTATCAGACTTTTCAAATGAAAATCCAATTGTTCTAAGCCATCTGAATTGAGAGATTCGTCATCAGGATTAATTTCATTTACTTCAGAAGTTGACCTAATATTTCGAGCACTGAACTGTTTTAACATTCTTGCGCTGTAATAAATACAACTTAATAAGACAGCACGGATTTCTAGTAAACGCAAATCATGAGAAAATATTTGATTTGCATGTTCTGTAGTTAAGCATCGTGTAGGAGGATTGTAGTTGATTAGAACTGAATAGTCTCTATTATTAATCATTTTTTTGAGCTGTGATTTTGAAGCAATTTCAGGCACATCATTCATTTTTAATACAATCTAATAAATATGAAACACACAATTTATATTGTGACCAATAATGTTTAGTTAAATCAATTAATATTTGAAATACCTCTAAGCAATCTTCCAGATTATCAACATCAAGTAACGAAATTAAATAGTTTTCAACAATACACATAGAATTATGAATAGAATATTTTAGTTTTTCTCTAAATTCTACAAATTCAATAATTTTGATAAAAGATCCAAACTTGTATGATATTGTTAAATGATCCGCAACCTAAAAAAAAATGTAAGCAAAAGAACATTCAATAAAATTAATGATATAAATAAAATCTGATATTTTGCATTGTTTTCTCACCTCTCGATAGTTATGTGAGAAGAATCTGACAGTTGTAGAGTACAGTTTGGATGCATTCTGGAAACGACCTTCATTGAACAATTGAAAAGTATGTAGGTAACCTAATGAATCCAATTGAGTATTTTTTATTTCTAAATTTATATATGCTAAATTTGATGCATCAGATGCTCCTAAGAAGAAAAAAAAAAAACATTATTATTGTAGTAAAAAACAATTAATATATTATGTAAAATAGAAATATAGTTACCTAACATATGGTAAAATTTTAATAATAACAATTTTATATGGAAGTTTGAGGGACTTAGAGCATACGCATACTCAAGCACAACAGTTGCTTCCCTTATATATGTGAGTCTATTGTTTTCAACCCAAATGTCATACATTAAATGTGCCATCATTATAACAAAAGTGTCATTTGCCCTAATAGAAAATATTTCCAGTAAATATAATTTTCAAGATAAACAATTATGTTATCTTACATTATTTCTGAAGATCTTTTGCTATTATTAAATATCTCACATCTGTGATAGCACCTGAGTAAGCGATCAGCAAGTTTTAACTTTTCTTCTGTGTTCATGAGGTCATGAATTCCAACATGTCTAGCTAATTGGAGAAATGATAAATAACATTCCATTTGAGGTTTCTGAAAATATATGAAATATTATAAATTATAAGTTATCCACAAAAATTAGTGATATAGATATATGTAAATAATTATAATTGTTTTCAATACTGTGACTATGATGTTAAATATCAGTGTTATTTAATGAATGTGTTATCCTGCTCAGTGGAGCCATTTCACTGATGCGAGTAAAATTTAGCCACAGTATTTTTTAATGGAATTATGTTTAATAAATATCTCTTAAAAGCAATAGGTACTCACAGTTTTTGGGAACTCTCCTTCTTTTAAATCAACAATTTTATCCAATACCTTCAAAAACTCATCAAGTAATTCTTCTTTTAAAAGTGACATATACGGTCTTAGATCGTAAAAACAGCATGGCTTTTGTCCAAATATCTTAAAATATTCAGTTAAAAGATTGACTGCATCGCCTGAAATAGTATATTTATAATATAGAATATAATTTGGGAACAAAAACAGCTAACAAAAAAATAAGGTAACTAACAAGTATAAAATGTTCTAACAATTTAAGAATAATTGAAATAATTACTATTATGATAACTGATAAATTCTTCTAGAATCGAAAAAAATTAAGGCGACTAATCAAGGATAATTAACAAACAATGTATGTTTTTAGTATTGGATTGTTATTTAACTAAATTATCTTACCCATATATTTATAAGCATTTTCTTTTAATCTAGAATATAACTCAAGGCGAGCGAGGTATACTCCTCTTTGAGGATAGTTTTGCTCAGAATTTAATTTTTGCAATTCATTTAGGAACAACAAAGCTTCTTCTATAGACGAGTCAAAGTGAGGTACATGATCAGTATTGCCATTGCAGTTTAGGTACTTATCTTTAGATTCAATTATTTTAAATAATGAATCATAATATTTAGTATAGTAAATCCACGAATCTATGCTGTTAAATAAATAAATGTATGTTAGAAAAAATATCATAATTTAAATATAGATATCTAAACCTTTAACTATAGAAAAACCTTAAAGAAAGTTTAACACCTAATAATATTTATGTTTTTTTTTCCAAACAAGATAATAAAAATTTTAATAATGTAATTGTTTTAAATTAACTTAAAACAATTAACTTTGTGCAATTAGGGATATGAAATACAATGAACAAACATTATATTATTATTTCAATCTAATCTAAGTATGTATAAGGGTAAGTTATTTAAGGTCGTACAAAATGTACACATTTCAATTTATTATACTAAAATATTATTAAAAATAACTTATTCTTAAAGAAAAAATACGACTAATATAATTCCTACTTATTTTCTTTGGTGTAAGTAAATAGTAATGACATTAAATATTTTAAATTAAAAAAGTTTACCTATTCATCTAAAATAACCATAACACCTTAATCAATGGTTCTAGTATTCTACAGAAGAATTTATAAAATTAGTTAAAAAAAAAATATATACTTAATATTTTATTTATCTGTGAATCATTATGAATCATTTGGTACAAAATGATAATATTAAACTGTGTAAGCTAAGTCCACATGTATAATTTATTTTTTTTTTTGTGTAAAATTATAAAAGTACCTTTAAAGATTGATTTCAAATACAAAATATTAAATATTAATAAATGTCAATAAGATAAAATAAACCGCAAAAAATGACTTACTCTTTAAGGAGTAAACTTTTTAGGTATGAGTTTGCTTCAGCATACATTTCCAATTCAAAGTAAATATCAATTTTTTTTCGCGTGAGACCAACAGTTCGATGTAGTTTTTCACCGAGTGGTCCATTAAGAATATCTAAACTTTCTTTGTATTTTTTCTAAAAAATTAGTAAAGTATATTTAACTTTAAAAAAAAAATGTAATTTATGTTTGAATATGCATAAAATCAATTTTACCTGCATATCTAATATCATCAAATACAATTGAATTTCTTGTTCAGCATCAATTTTGTCTTCGTTAATATATTTTTGTACCATTCGTTCTGCTAATGGTAAAGTAATTCTTTTTGATATTTCATCATTTGCTTGATATGCCTTAAAATAATATTTATCTTAGTTATGAAATTATATGTAATAAGACAATGTTAATAATATTAATAAATCCTTGATTATGAATATTTTTCCTAGCAAAAAAAGAAAGGTGTTAATCTATTTGTTGACTAGATGGTAGTAATACTTGTATTAACTTAAAATGTACCTGCATAACAATACTCATTATAGCCCAAAAATAATATGGGTTATTTGGTTTAACTTTATGAAGAGCTAATGCAGTCTGCTGCTGTTTTTTGTAATCACAAACACGGACATAGGACATGAAAAGACTAGACAATAACTCTTCGTTGACTGGATCTTGTAGTAAAGCATCTTCATATACTTCACATACCATATGAGCTATAGAGTTAAAATAAAATATATCTTAGGCTTTAACATAAATACTATGAATATTACGTTTTTTAAGTTCTCTATAGCAAGCTGTCAACGCAAGTAATGTCGATTCATCAGATGGTTTGCACTCTCTAACTTCTTTCAACAATGTTAGTGCCTCTTGGTCTTTTCCAAGTCGAACTAATGTTAAGCTCTTCAATGCCTGTATGAAATCAAATATGATTATAATACCAAATAATTTGAATACAAGTCTACTTAAAAGAATTATATCTAGTATAAACATTTGGTTCATACTTTAGAACAATTCTGACTGGGTAATTTTTTTATTAATTTGTCCAACTCGTGCAAGGCCTTTTTATAATTTCCATTGTCTATCCACTCTGTAAGTAAAAAAAAAAAACCAAAAATTAAATTTAAGAACGTCGAAGCGAGTGACAACTCTTTGAGTACCATAAATCGGTCTCAACCGCCGTTCCGCCATAGAATTATCGTTCCTACTAAGAGTGCTTCTGGGCGCCATCGGTACCGTTGTAAATTACCCTTTTTTCCAATGAAGTTCCCGACCGAGATCTAAGAGTACCTAGGAATGGCAGAAAAAAAAGACTTGGAGTTTGTACTTGCAATGTACTTTATCATGGGGTTTGAATAAAAATTGTGATTGAGAATCACATTTGCCGTGTTTATATTTTATAACCACAAAAAAAAAGGAAAAAAAAATTAAGAGAGAGAAACAACGCAATCAGTGTTGCTCGCACTGATAAAAACCAAAACCCAAAAAGAGACAACGAAAATCGTACGATTGTTCTGTGGTTGTACGCATGGAGGTCGGAGGTAGATTATACACATGGCGTCATGGAAAGTGAAATCATACAAGACTCCCTGTCGGTGGGTCGGTGCGGTCGTAAACAAAGAAATAATCACTTTGGTAGTATAGTTTTTAGTCCTTTTAACCTGTTAAACTCGTGTTGGGTCGTCTGTTCTCCTACTCGTACCGTTTGCCGGCGTCACATTATTTTTATATCGTCGTCATAAATACATAGTTATGTTATAAAAAATACGTTTTAGGACGCGTTCGGCAGTCGTTCATGTTGTCCCAGTGTTCGCGTTGTATCGAACGAACGGCGGACCAATAACTGCACAGCGGCTTAGATTTCTCAGGTCCACAGCAACCGTAGTACAATCGTAGTTTTACGTGTGCCTTAAAGTTGTATGCTTTGTGCGCGCCGACATCCATTGTAGTCCTCCGTCGATAGGTCCGATACTACGGACGTCCATCGCGACTCGCGAGCGCCCCGCGTACTCGACACGCAAGTTGTCGCGCCCACCACTGTGTTGCTCTCATTCTACCGTCCGAACGGCTCGTTTGCCACTCGCTTGACCACCTGTTCGACATTGAGAAAAACAGAACCGCATTGTCTGTCGACCTAATTTGCGGCTGACTGCGTTTAATTTATTCTAGTGGAAATCTATCACCGTCGCTCTACTTTGAGCACCCGACTCGTCCAACGGTCGTTTGATCGCTCGAACAACTTTTTTCGTCATCCACGCCGGACCGACTCCTCCATTTTTCGTGCGTTCCGAGTGTTATCCGTGTCCGCCCATTTAGCGAGTTCCGTCGGTTAGTCGTTTCGTTGTCGTCTAGCCGCTAGACTCTTGCGAACTGTAAACTGCGTTAGTGCTCGCCGACAGCGTCAACCGTCGTCCATTACACCGAGCACGAATACGCGCACACACGGTGATCGACTCGTCTCAAGAGTTCGATCGTCGTCGCAATGGCCTCCAAAAAATCAGTTTCGCCCGGACCCATTGACTTGATGAAGGTAAGCCATGACATTTTCCCCGCCGTCGCTTTTACCTTTTCGTTTTCGGAGTTTGCGACCAGACCGAGCAAAACGCGGCGACGAGCTGTGCTGCGTTGCTCGGACGGACGGGGCGTCAGCCTCGTTTATTTTTTCACATCGTGAGATTTGTGTCTGGCCATTTTTTTATTGAGAATGATTTGTAGGGACGATCGTGAATGTACCTATACCATTCGATTTTAATCTTAACAATATTTCTGTACCTGAATCGGCTGTTAAACCATTGTTCTGGTTTTTAGGAAATAATGAAATTAATTGCTGAACCAAATTCGGTCAACAACAAAAAAAGACTGGAAGTGTCTTATTTCCAACATCCACCTAAGACGGTTGATCCTACAACTTGTGAACTATGTAGCAAAAGTACAGGAATCGTATGCAGTGGCCAATATGAAAAATGCTCAGATACCCCGTAAAATAATTTTATTTATATTCTATATTTTATTAAGTACTTAATATATTATTATGTTCTGTAAATATTTGTATTCATGCAATGAATAATTTCTTTGATGGGCATGGATCAAGCGGGGACTGTATGTGAATCGATTATGTGAGTGAAATTTAATGATTACAGCTTTATAATTTGTTTGTCTTAACTAGTTAAATTGTATGTTTTAGAATGATGTTTTCAATCCTAATTTTCAGGAATAAATATGAAGGTTAGATATTAGTTTAACATATTACCAAATTTCATAAAAAAAATTAAAATTATTATTTTATTAAATCATTATTTTTTTTTTGCAGATGTTAGACTCAAGATTAAAAATATATTTGATTTTGAATATCCGTGCAATCCATTTGAATCATTCCTTGAAGAAGTACCTATACAGCGCAAATACAGTATGTGTTTTGTTTAATTTTATACACCCTTAACACTCGATATTGTTACTATTTTTTATCAGATGTTAAACTTCCTGCCAGAAAACAGTTGGATAAACTAAAAATGATTCGGAAGAGTGATAGATGTGTTGTGTGTAAAAAAGGTGTTCTTCAAGGACGGTTGGTGCAATGTCATTATTGCATTCGACTTTACCACCTCAATTGTTTGGATCCTCCTATTCGTGATTGGGATCACAGTATGAGGTGGATTTGTCCAGCACATGATGATTTCTTTGTTAGTCATTTAATGTTTTTTACAATTAATAATTAATTATTGTTTATATTATTGCATGTATATTACATATTTTTTAAAAAATAGGAATTAGCATATCCTGACATTTTCACTCCTGGTTGTGGATTATTAGGTACTAAAAGTATTACAACAAAGAGGAATCGATGTGAACTGCCCAGTTTACCTGTGGACAAATTTTTCAACATACCAAGTAAAATTGATAAAATGTATAAAAAGGTAATAGGATAAAATTGTTATGCAAGATTTAGCGTGTAGTTGCTGATAAAAAAACTGAACTATGTCCATTTTTTTTTTGTCTGTGATGAAAACAGATTGTGCACTCACTCATGAAGATGTAAATGATAACTGTCCTATAATATTCCCTTGAAATCAGCGTGACCATGTCAACAGATTGAAACTGATAGGTAAAAAGAAAGTCCCAAAAAAATAACAAAGGAAATTAAAGTCCATGCGAGTCAAACAATTGTACTATTCTTATATTTTAAAAATATTTCATTGATTACTTCGAAAAACATAATACTTATTAGTGTAGTACATAATGTAGATAATGATCATAACTAATAATAACTAGTGGCATAGTAACTAATGTTATTAAGATAAATAAATTTAAAAAGTAGGTCCATTGGTGTTTGTCCATTCCCCTTGTATTAAACTTCATCAACTAACTAATATTATAGGTACTGGTACTACCGCCTGTTTTGTATTGATTTATTATATTATTATTTTAAAAGTGCAATTTTTGTATTAATCTAATATATACCTAAAACTTGCTTTTTGACTGTAGGTTCTATATTATATTATTAACTACTAAATGACTCAATATAAAACAATTCGTTAATATTAATTATAATTTAACAAACAGAATATATTATGCATTCATGTATTCATATTTAAATTAAAATTGTTTGTCTGTGATAAATTGAAACTATTTAATCACAAATTAAAATATGCTGGATACCCAACGATACATGATAGGGAGCTCCAAATCTGACTTTCCAAAAGTGTAAAGGTATACTAGCGCTGCAAGGGAATTAAATGTATACTACTAGATTGACTATTTAAAAATATATAAAATAGAAAGATATAATGTTATGATTATTTTAAAGAATTTAAGCATTCATTAAATTCGTAATTAATTAAATTTGTGGCATTAACAGATTTCAAGTTAAATTATTTTGATAAAAGTTACCACTATTATAATAACAAGCACAGGTGTAGTTTGCAACAGCTGTTCTGGCAAGTCAGTTTGGGTCCAAGAAAAATAGGTACTCATATAGGTCGTTGGATAGCCAGTATATTTTAATTCCTGATGTTAATCATGTAATCTCGGGGTTCACATCGGTCAGCTACCACGCGTCCACGCCGTTCTCCAGTTTTTAGTAGACAACGGTCGAAAAATAATCGTTTAAAATATCATTTTTACTAGTTTATATCTAGATTGGCGAATATGGTCACACTGATTTAGCTGGTGACCAACCAGAGTACCGTATTCATTTTTTCTATTGCGATTTCTTCAGTGCACCCCTGTTTTAATATGTTCTAAATTTAAGTTGCCCGATGTTTAAGATTTCATTTCCAGGTCATTCAATCTTCGCTTTTGGGTGCAACCACAATTTAAAATAATATGAATGCCCAACGACCCATTAGAAAAATGTTATCACACGGCATACGATTTGAATCAAAAGTCACGTGATCTGTGACGCTTCCGCACATAGCGCTCATATCGGTTAAAATGAAAACTAATAAAAATTATTATGTTAAATATATAATAATCATATTATAAATAATATTTATGATTATTAATTTATTAGTAAATTATATAGTATGATGATGATTGATAGTAATATTACTTGTTAGTATGTCATAAATATATGTATCTATATATATTAAAGAACTAACAACAATTTAAAAATAGTCCACTAAAAGCGCTAGCACCGGAATCATGATTTAAATCGTATACCGTTTTATCGTAGATCGTTGTGCAACCATGCTATCTTAAATCGTAGTGCTAATTTAAGTAACATAACATAATATTTTATGATATCGTGCAATGTATTACTTTTAAGTAAATGATCAGTGTTAATATTTTACTCATTGTTTATATCTAGCCACAAGAAAATGTTCCAACAACATCAACCGAAAACTCATCTTTAAATATTCTATGGTAATTAAAAATAGTTTTTTTATAGTTAAAATATCATACATTTCATATTTGGCTACATAGTTTTTTATCATATCAAGTATCTTTTCAATTTACGATAAGATAATCATTAAAACTGTTTTCAATTGGTGTTTAAATCTTGGATCATATACTATGGATGGAGCCACAGCGTATTAAATCAATACAAAAAAATGTTGCCGATATCAGTGATGAGTCACCGAATTAGGTATTCGATATACGCATGCTCAACACAACCTCTCGAATATTTATCCACCGATAATGCGCACATCGATCACCCAATTTGGAGACTCGTCACTAATATCGGCAACTAAATAATACACATGGCTCCATCCATAGTATATGATCTAAGGTTTAAATACGTACATATTATTTCGTTAAATTTTAAATGAATAATACTTTAAAATTATTTCTACTAAGAAATCATATGATTCGGTCTAAAATTTAACCGATTATCTATTAGTTGCCGGAGTGATAACGGATATCAAAAATTATAATAACAAAGTTGCCGCCGATATTAATATGTAAAAATTAAAAAGTGTAATTCAAAACTTTGGTTGTAACGATGGAAATTCTGTAGTCATCTATGCCAAGTAATCAACGTATTATGTGCTGTACCACAGTGGGTTTCACGAAATAAGGGACTCGACAGTAGCGCAACTGGTGGTCAAATATTGGATTTCAGTGTCGTTTAAACTTTGTATAAGTGTTGTGAACTTGTGAACTTGGAATTATTGAGCGCATCTCTGTATTACAGCGGCCGTGTGTAGCAGATCAATTCACACGCCCTTTTTAAGGCACATTTTGAGTAGCCCTACTGATTATACACCACCTGTCGCGCTCAAGTCGAGTCTTTAATTTCGTGAACCACTATAGCTGTGGTTACCCGGTCTATGGGCGGCCATTGGTCGATCAGCTAAGAAATTGTATAGTTATATTTATTGACCTGCAGGTACACCAATATATTATTATAATATTTGCCTGGGTTGTGAAACAATAAATTTAAGTTAATTAAGAATTGTTTTTATGATTAGCCTGATATTAAATAGAATGATTATCCATTCTGTTTACCATAATTTAATTACAAAGAAATCGGAAATAACGATATCTAAATATAGTATTATAATACGATATTATATTTCATTTATATTTTTTGTTGAGGATGGTTTTGGTTATTCTGTTTTCTTGTCCACTGTATCATATTTCAATGAGGAGTACCATTCGTAGGAACTGAGATTTTTAACAATAATAATAAATTACATGAAAATCATGAATTAATATTATACAAATAAATACCCTATCATTTCAGAAGTCATACAATTTATGGTGCAATACCATATTGTATTGAAGGTTAATATTTTTTATGGCGAAATTCACTGGAGCTCGTTCTATTTTAATGGTCATATCTTTTTTTTTTTTTTTTCCAGCCGTGACCTCTTACTAAACTTTAATGTCTAACTCTCTAAATAATAATAACTAAACATTTAAAAAAAAAATTGTCATTAGCCAAGAACCACTAATGGGTGGTTGCTTATTCAAAACAATCATGTTCTATTACTCTTATCATATAAACTTATTTTTTTCCGAGGAATTTATCTGTATTTTCATTTCATAAAGTTAGTGTTATCTAGAAAATATGAAAATATTTATAATTTTTTTATTTTTGAAGACTTGCTTTATTACTGTCATAATTTAATTGTATTTTTTTTTTAACTATCCCATTTCTTGAATATATCGTGTCGAATTCACCAATTTTTCAACCACCGCTATTACATCTAAAATTATTATTTTTTAATTTTGTTTTAACGAATTTATCATCAATGCATAGGTTTAATTATAGTGGTATATGCAGTCGGGTTTTTTTTAGATTTCAAATGTTTTTAAGTTTTGTGAACATTGATTCTTCCAAATTATACATATCACATCTTGTCTCAATCTGTCTTTTTATTTCTTATATCACTTATTTTATTTATTTTATTTCGTTGGTTTATTTTATTTTTCTATTCATATACATTATCGCTTCTATACTCCATTCTTTAGCGCACGCAACTGAGCGTCTGAGCCGCCGGAAGTCGTCAGACCCCCGGCGAGAGTCAGGTGCACTGTGATTGGTCGTGGCAACAGACATGCGCGAACCCGACTAGTTTTCGTCGGACGAGTGGGCAAAGTTATTCTGAATAGAGTATAGTAAATCCGGAAATATTATTGGTTTAGATGATTTTATTAGAGATACAATTTTGATGTATTTATAATCTCCAATTTTGACTTTTATTTATCTCAATCTTATCCTCTGTTTTTCTTTGAAGCTTTTGATATTATAATGTCCAAAAGTTCAATGTGATCTTAATCAAAAAAAAAAATCTTTACATACATTGTGAAAATGGAAGAACCATGAACATTGTGTATTAACAGTCACTAAAATACCTGATGTCACATAATATCTATAGAATTTATAAATGAATAAATAAATTGTCCAAAAATTCTTGTCTCGTAATAATTTGTTTGATTCAAATTATCGAGTACTGTTCAATAATATAAGAGTACTACACTATATTTTACTGTATAAAATAAAATCAGATAGCAATCATATCCAATATTCTCTTCTTTTGGGCATTTCATGCTGGATAAAAGTATGACATTCATATTTCTCCAATAGTTGATAAATATAAAACCGTTTGACTGCGCCACTATTAGTTTTTTCCTTTTTTAATATAAATCAACAATTAAAATGTTTGTTAATATAGATTACAACAGTTTTATGTGTATAGAATATTAATCCATTAGAGCGCGCCACTAGCAAAACCCTCATATCTTTACTTCCCGTGCCAGATAGGCATATTTTGTGATCATCATATGGATACTGATCTTCCCCTATGCCGGCCTAATA
This sequence comes from Myzus persicae, assembly GCF_001856785.1. Lineage (NCBI taxonomy): Eukaryota > Metazoa > Arthropoda > Insecta > Hemiptera > Aphididae > Myzus > Myzus persicae. The sequence goes on from NW_019101298.1 coordinate 73,258, forward strand.
TCTTTGTTGAAATTCATGTGAATTGGATTAGTAGTCTTAAGGAATACGAGTACAAAAAAATCTAGGTTTATTACTATAGGTACATAGGTAGATGTATAGATAGATTAACATGATTCTATTCTTAATCTCTTCTCTTGATTCTTGATTCAGGAAACGAATATTTTTTTTCTGAGTGCTATTAGATTCTTTAATCTCTTAACCTAACCTAACCTCACAGTCTAGTTACAAGCCTTTTCTTGTATTCAGGTTTAAGTAAATATCATTATTATATACTGAAATTCATTTGAGCTTCAAGTAAAGACTGGATACCACACGGTGGGGATGTCGGAGATCATAGAATCTAATTTAAACCATAAGTTATATATTATATTTTAGAATTTAATACAGTAATAATTTTTAGGTTTTAGGACATTTAAGAATATAATCATGTCACAGTATTTACAACAATTGTAATTTTAAAAAATCAACATTTTTTTTATGATTTTACAATTATGTACTTTTTTCCAGTGATGTTGCTACGCTTGCATTGGAGTCGATGAATGCTGATCATAAGACAAATGGTAAGTATCATTTAATACATTCATTTTCCTTTTTCTCAGGACCAATGGATATTATATTTTATAAAAAAAAAACACTCATTATCATATTTTGATATATTTCAGAGGCTGATAATGTTCCATTTGATATTTCAAACAAATTATGTCAAGAAAGAAATTCTTTACCATCTAAACAATGTAGTGCCACTCTATCTTGTTTATCCGTACCCTTAAATATTTCTGTACAGAGAGAAGTTCTAACAATTGGCAAGAGTGAGCTATTTATTTAACTAAAATTAATTAGAATATCTATGAAAAAAACATTTTTTATATTATTATACATTTTTATAGGCCATAAAAACAAACTGTGTTTGCAACCTTATGGCAATTGTGAGTATATTTCTGACTATCATGCCACCATCAGATTTGATAAAGTATGTATTCAATTTTTTACAAATAGTTTAACAAACTTTTAAATACTTTTATCCTAGTCATTTCTAATCATGTTTTTCCTTATACAACAAATTATTATAAAATAATTTATAAATACAGACTAAATATATTATTATATTTATTATAGATAAATAAATTTGTATGTGTGTATTTTATGATTTATAGTCTTTACTGAAATTTAAAATTCCAAATTTGACAGTGAACAAATATATCTGAATAATTTTATTAAATTTTGTATCTACTTAAAAAATAATTAGTCTTCAGATTATGATTTTGTGTATTCTCTAGTTTTATTGTAGGATATCATCCAGTAATCCAACAATATACAAATCAACAGAAAGTTTAAATTATTTGATTTGTAGTGACTAGTGTTTTATTATAAATACCAAAACTGTACAGATTTCGAGTATTAAATATGTTTTTAAACTGTATAAATATTTTAATTAGGTATTATTTATTTCATTCACATAATATATACATTGAATAATATGTTACCAATATAAAAGCCAATATGTAAACAATGAGACTGCATCAAATTAAAAACACATTTTTCAAATTTCATTAAAGCATGTTAATATTTATTTTAAATTGGACATTTTGTTTTTAATTATTAAAATTGACCATTTTGTTAATAATATTTAAAAATGTAATTTAAAAGATAAGTTTAATTAATTTTTTTGTTTTAATGCATTAGAATTGTTTTCCATCCATCTATGTCAAAATAATAGATATTTCTTACTAATTTATAATCATTCCAATATAAAAATGTTATTAAAGACTGTTGAAAATAAATACACCTATATAGTATACAAAAGTATAATGTAATTAAAAACCGTCGTTTTTATAAGTTGCACTGACTTCATAACACTATTATTTAACTTACGAACAACAATTTGTTTACTCTTAAAGAACGTATTTATATTCTGTATGTATACAATAGAATAAGTAAAATTTATGCTAGAGTAAATAAATGTGTAATGCTTGAGTGTAAAGAGTGTCCGGTGATACCACTTAAAAATAACATATTATACTCTATTCCAAGCTTGGAATAACTGTGCAGCTTCTGAACAGTAGGACCGCTGTGATTGGCCAACAGTCGGCATCGCGCTGATGGCAGCCAACGAGACTGTTCAATCGCTAACCTCTACTAATTTATTTGGAATAGAGTAATTCAACAGATTTACTTTCAATATTTATAAAGTAAATCAGAAATATAAGATTGTCTATTTAATTTTTAGCTAAACATTTTTCCATGTTTTAACCAACGAAAAATGAGCACCGAACGTCACTCACCTTTCGGCCGTTTTTCATCAGTTACTCAAATTGTTAGTCCCTCATAAATTTAAATGTTGGTAGTATAATACGTATTAAATTTAAATATGATCTTAAAACTTCATGGTTACATTTTGAAATACTGTTTCAGCACCCCCCTGTTGACTTGAAATGAGCATTACCTTTTTTAATTTTTGGAAAAATTTGCTAGTAATTCTGATTAAAGTAAATTTAGTTTTGTTTCTAACTAAATGCGTTGTGTTTATTCCGCCTATATATATATTATATTATATTTAATTATGATATAACGAAAACTAATATAGATTTAAAAGTAATTCGATGTGTGTTAAATGTAAATCACATTTATTACATTTGTACTATTTAAAATTTATATAGTCATTTCATCATAAATGAAATAAATGTAATATAATATTTGTAAACACTAGGATGTACATTTATTCTAATCTAAGTAATATCATCTATTCTATACATACTTTATTTTATCTTATTACCTATATATTTTTAATTTTTTTCTTAATCAATATTAAAATTGTAAAATCTCATATCTGTAGGTATTTATTATTTTTACAACGATTTTTTTATAACAATAATAAATTAATTTTTTATTTTTAACTTTCAATCAAATGTATGCGATTATGAATTATCATAATTGAATTTCCCTTTTCAGCAATATAAGAAACCTGTGCGGTATTGAACGATACTGGTGTTTATAAAAATATTAGACGCCAAACTTGTTTTCGTACGTTAAACCCCACGGTGCCACGTGCCCCTTGTAGAAAAAAACAATACAAGGAATCTCATTGGCTTTCAACGGTTACCAGTAAGACTAAAGTTCGTTTTGACTATGATGCGCAGTCGGGTCTCAAATAAGGTCCTCGTTTCTGCGCCCTTTCTTTAAGTGTATAACTCATTGCATTTTTTTTTTGTCCCGGAATTTTAGATGTCTATTTAAATGTATTCTATTTTAATATTGATTTAAACTTTGAAATGTTACTTAAAATTATATGGCAGTACTTTGTGTGCATTGCCCGCTTTGAGCTCTATTTAAAACATAAATAATTCGGATATGGAATTCTCAACTACACTAAACATACACTTTTAGGCCAACATAACAGAGATATCAATGGTGGTTCTTACTTTTACAAAAGCTGTGAGTTAGGTAAACATTTAAACCATAGACTTCTAATTTAAGTTATATAAGAGTAAACGAATGTGACAATGTTTCTAGGAACGGCTTTATCAAATACGACATCTAGTGGTTAATAATGGTATCAGTTGTATTATTGATGTCGTCCATTATTTTATTCTCCTTGTTCCATTATTCCTAGTATACAAAGTTTGCAAACCATTTCAGTGTGACCACAACATACAAGTCAAGTGTTTTTATTTTTTGTATGAAATATTATTACTGACTCATATTTTTTTATCTGTATAAAAGTTGTATATGCAACTTAGCAGAGCTTATTTTTTTTTAATTGATCTAAATGTTATAAATGTGATCAATATTAATGTTTGTATTAATTGAGGAAAAAAAAGCTTTTATGCTTGAGTTCTTTTAACTTTTGTAATTGTGGTCATACAACTTAATTATTTAGTATATACTTTCAACATGTTTAAACATTTTTTTTTTTTAGAAAACTGGAGATTTTATTTTGAAAAACCTAAGTCGATTTGGTGTAATAGTTGATAATGTATCCTATTTTGGAAATCGCAGAAAACCCTCCAACAACCATGAACTGAAAAAAGTCAATTCTGGACTCCTAAAGCATATAAATAAACAAAGAAAAACAGTTCAGAAAGATAAGATAATTCACGTTGCCCACAACAGTGACGACGAAAAACCAATAATTAAATATGCTGCTAAGACACATGGATTTAATTACAAGCCAATGTCAAAATATTATTTAAATATGTACAAGAATACAAAACACGGTTATAAAAAAGCTCAGTGCAAGTGCTCTAAGAGACTCATCCAAAAAGACGGTTATTCTGGCTTTGCTATCCTGCGCAATGAGTCAATAATATTAATTGGTTGCATGAAATTTAAATTTACTTATGATTCAAATTTACCAGATTCATTAGAAACTTTTTCTAAGATACAAAACAAACCTTTCCAAAATGAAAATGAACCTCAAGAAAACGGTATCAATATTTTAATTGATACAATCAACAATCTTTCTTCATTTAATATTAATGAAGAAAGATACTCACTTAAAGATGCGGATATTACAAACCCTTGTGTATCTGAAACCATTATGCATGATAATAATGATACACAACCATTGGAAATGAACGCTTCTGAAACATCAGACAATGAATACCTAAAACAGTGGGACATAATGAATGCTATGTCAAGTAAACAATCATGTTTTGCCAGTGATTTAATACAAGAAGTTGAAGTTAATGAGTCGTCTGCGGATGATGAAATTATTGAAGAAGAAATTGTGTATGAAATGAATTATGTTGAGGCCGATAATTGTGCACCTTCCCATGATCAAGAATGGGAAATAGAAGAGATCGTGATTGGAGAGGATAGAAACTACAATGATAATGAACTTGGGAATTCTACTGACGTACAATTGAAATCAACAGTTGAAGGAGAACCCAGTTGTAATCGTGAAGACTATAAGACTGAACATATGTATTGTGCACGTAGTAAATTATATGACGATACTATTGTCATATCAGATGATGACGACAATGATAACAATCAGACCGATGATAATGGCTATGTCGAAGATTAGGCTACGTTATAAAAACAGAAAACCTAAACAAGTTTTTTCATTTATATTTTGTTATTGATTTATTAAGTTTTTTTTTATAGAATTCTAAGATACCAGTATAATTTTTTTTTTCCATTGTACATCGCCTAATTTATCAATTATTGCTAATTTAAAATGTTCTGGAATTTTTTTTTATTTTTAAAACTGTAGCCATTATATTAGTTTATAATGATAACAACACAATTGATAGTGTGAAGACCCATGTATTTTTATAACCTTTTAAATAACCTAATATTATATTACATATTTGGTTACTTTATCTTGTTACAAAATTTATTTTATATTCCCATTATGTCTCAACGGGTATTACCAGAAAACGTAATTTTATGCCTATCAAGTATTACAGTAGAAACCGTTTATAATGATTAATGACGTTCAAGGGACCAAATAAAATGGGTCATAATAACCAAAATGACGAAAAAAAAAATTGTAACTTCAATGCATTTTATTATTATTATTATTTATTTATGCAAGTAAAATATAGAAAAAAAGTAAAAATAAAAACATTTAACTATGTAAATTATTTTAATTAATTCAATCATAGTTTTAAAAAATCTGTTATTTTAGATTGAAATTTGTTAGAATAAAAATCAATATCTATTTTTTTTTCTAGTTCTTCAAAATTTATCTTTGGATTTACATTATTCAGAGCCAATCAAATTTCGCTATTTCTCCAATATAATCAAAAATAAACGTCATAACATCCGCAGTCATAACAACCGATACAAATTAGTACATACAGTAAAGGAGTTTTTCCGGGACCTTTAATCTAAGATCATTACACTCACTATTTCACTACAACCAGTGTCATTATAAACTGTTTCTACAGTAGATGTAATAAAATCTATAAAAAATATTGTTATATCAAATTTAAATAATGAAAATTATCATTTATTAATTTAAAAGAATAATTTATTATAATTTTATTAATAAATGTATGATTTTACAATATTACCTTGTTTGCGGTTGTAAAATATTAATTTTAAACTTTTGCATTCGGTCATAAAGCTACTATAAATGTTAGTTTAACAATTTAGAAATAAAGCAAATCTTTTACTGTCGAATAATTAGAACTATGTAAAATGATAACATTAGAATTAAAGATATTCGTATTATTTATGTTTTGTTCAAGTTCAATATATTATTGATAAATATACAATTATATAGAATTAAAAAACAAACAAAACAAACGATTCATCGTTCAGAGTTGTAATTAAAAGCAAATAAACTGATGCATTCATTTTATATAAATCTTATGGAGGGCGTGACCACAACCTATCAAATTTTATTACTGTACTGTTATCCCATTGGTTCACACAAACCATCGGTTTTTAAATCGTCAGTGATTAGTGAACAACGGTGTTGTGAGGGAGACTATAACGCTGTAGAAACGACACTTTTGTCTTAGTTCTACCACAAAAACATCAACTAGGAATTTCGTTCAATATCAATATGAAATAAAAAAATTATTTACAACCAAGTAGTCGGTAGATACTCAATAATTAATAACTGTTATTGACTAAAAATCAATATTCACGCCATCTAGCGGATAATTTATGGAGTTTATATTATGATTTATTATATAGAGTTATGTCAGTGCGTTAAATAACTAAACCAATGGTTTTATTCATTTTTCTTAGTTTAAGCCCTTTTTCCTCAGCGTATAGTAAAATAACATCGATATTAGCTAAAACAGCATTATGAGCGGCCAGCCCAGGCGTAACAACATCTCGCAGTGATGTAGGTAAAATTCAATAATCTATATAATGTCTTAAACTATACTCCGTTCAACAGCGCAGAGGCCAAATTTCCTCCACTTTTTACCGCCCAGTGGCTAGCCAAATTGGGCGAAATTGGTAGGAGATGTACATACATCGACGGACAAAAATCACTCTGGAGAACAATTTCTATACGGCGTTGAGTACCCCGTATATCTTAAATCGTGGTCCGTGGTTAAACTCTATGATATAATATTGATATGGATGCATTTTTACCGGATGACGCGGTCTGTCTCCGACCCATAAATGTGTGTAATATGTAATATGTGACTAATATTATGATTCATGTTCCGTCTATTTTAGTCCGTCAGATCGTATACCATCGATGGACCCATGTCTCGATAATTTAAATAATAGCATATATAAATGACGAGTCTCTTAATAGAAGAAAACTGCTTATGCGCGAAAAGAAATATTCAAATGTCGCGTATTTATGTATATGAATTGATATATCCATTATATACAAATCTCGTGTCACAATATGAAAAATGTTTGTTACTAAACTCCTCCGAAACGGCTGGACTGATTTTTATGAAATTTTGTGTGTATATTAAGTAGGTCTCAGGAGAGTAAGTAAACTATTTTTCATGCCCCTTGATGTAAAGGGTGGCTCACACAAAATATTTTTTAATATTTAACGTGTAAATTGTATAATAATAACGATAATACGCACCGAGCGTACAACAACACTATATGGTTACCGAATATTAGTATCAATATAACTCTTAAACGATATAATATGCTATACAATTGACATAAAAAAACAGATCATTGCAATAATATTAGGAGTTTTGGTAAGTTTTGATGGAATATTTTTGTTTTTAAAAATGTCAGCAATTAAACATTCAAACATAAGTCGCGGAACTCGCAATGCTACAAGTCAAAGATATACAATGTCAAGTAAAACACATAATTTAACGGACAAAAAGGTCAGGTTGCAGGTTACTGGAAACCCGCGGGCTGCCGTACCAATAAATAATAATAATTAATAACTTATTTTCTTACATTTTTAGTGGAAATTAGTATTTTTTTGTGTTTTTTGGTTGCCAATGGTTAATCGGGCTGAACAGGTTTAAGCATGCATGAAATCGAATCCTCGCACATTGCTTACCAAGGAGGCTGAGTTGCATTTATAGCCGCTTATCGGAGTGTCCACAATCAAAATACCAAATAAAATAAAAAATATTATTCAGGTGGATCGCCTATCTGATAATATACTGCTGGCATTATCACCATCAAGTCTTTTATATAGAGATGGCATTTTCAGCGGGCAACGAAGTGCACGGGATCAGCTAGTATATACATATATATATAAACAAATAGCTAAATGTGATACAGTTCCATCTCTCGCAGTTAAACGTTTATAAAATGTTAAATTTGTATAGCTAAGGGTTGAACATTTTTAAGGGATAAACAAAATTTTTCATAAGTGTTCCATACTGCAACCAAATAATCTAAAAATTATATATTCACAGTCTTTTTTAATAGATATTTTTAAGTTCAAATTTGGACGAAATTAGATACCTATTTAAACGGAGAATAAAGGTTTTAGTAATACTTTTGTAATTTTAAAATATAATCATAGTATTGACGGACTGTTTTTGCTCAGAATCGTTTTAATCGTATACAATGTTTTTGTATCATTGAATTGAAATTTAACACATCCGTAACCGTGACCCACAAGCACGATTTAAGATACACTTAACTTAAATCGTGACTAGGTTCCAGAGACTTTCAATTTAAATTCTTAATAGATATTTTTGTAAAGTCGTAAAGAAACAAATAGAAATAATTATTATTTTTTTATTGAGAGACATGAGTATGGTAAATCGTAATATTATGCACAGTAAGAAAATAATTATATAGGTAAACAACTATGGTCTATAAGTGTACATTTTATTACATTAACATTCTTTAAACAACCATTTGAAATTTACATATTGAAAAGGTCAAAAACGTTTTAATATTTTTCTCCGCATACAAAGCATGACTGAGAATATAACCAGTTAATTTTGTTTAAACAAAATATTATTATAAGTACGAAGTACCTATTCACAATGTACTATTTTAACTGAATATTTCCGCTATATACTATGTACTGTTTCTTTTTTTTTAACAATTTAGCCAATACTAATTGAAGCATATCATATTACATTGAAAAGTATAAGTAAAACTTGTCTACTTTTACCATTTAGTCAATACTTACTACGAATGCTATACACTATTAAACTTATTAAAAAAATATGATGGTACAAATTATAAAAACATTTGATATATTTAATGAAATAATTGCATACCTACTGGTTTGTAACTACAAAAATATATTTTTATGAACTATGTACATTTGAATAAATGTCCAATCAAATCAGTAATAAAGTTAACTGATATATTTCTAACAATTTAATATTTATAATACACAAAAATAAAATATTTATTTTTTAAGATCATTGTTTTGCATTTTTGATAATGGTTTGATAACATTGTTAACTGTTTCAGAATTACTAAATAATATAAATTATAAAAATAAAACCGTGGTGAAAAGAAAGGTATTAGAGCATTTTATCCATTTTGTGGTTTTGGTGTTAACTCCCCGTCCATGATTAGAAATCCACCTATAATCATGCTCATACCATAGTACACCCAAATACATCTTCCGCGAGTACTTGATATATTGCATCCATTTGATTTTATGATGACTCGTGACTGATGAGTACTATCATCCATTTAGTGAAACGGAAATTCATTTTTTACGTACTGCACAAATACGCAATATGGGGATACATTTTCACCAAAACGAAATGGACATGGAAATTTAGGACATGATATAGAACTTATTCCTAATCATAGACTTCTACACAACGAAACAATGTTAATATGATACACATTACATTTATAAAAAAAGAAACTCGTTTAACAATTGAGTAAAAACAAAAAAATTTTTTAAAAAAAACTTAAGAGAATAACCTGCATGTGTTGTCTTTGTCTTACAAACACGTAACATGCCAAATTTAGGTTCAGTAAATCACGTTGAATTCTATTCGTTTAAAAATTAGAGGGAATCTTAGAAAATTAGAATGAAACTTGATGGTAAGATGTGAATGACCTGTGTTTTGGTTTTGGTTTTTTATGATATTTCAATTTTTAAGTGATTTATGAGTTATGAGCATTTTTAAGTTACAGTGTATTATAACTTGCTAAAAAGCTGAACTATTGTAAAAAACCAACAAAGGAACATAGATAATGTTCTTACCATCAAGTCTCATAGTAGGTTAATTTATTTTAATTTTAAACTAACGGAATTAAACTTGATTTGCTGGAAGTAATAAAGTCCTCTTAATAATATTATAAAACCATAAGACACAATACTTATAAGTACAAATTAAAATAAAAAAAAATGTATTTATCAAAATTAAAATTAACAGAGATAGCTTTATTAAGCCGAAAACAATTTAAATAATATTTACTTCATTTCTTGATTTTTTGTTTTGCACATCAAATATTGCTTTTTAGAGAGCACAACATTTTTTTGCTTATATAGGCCTAGAGTTAAATTAAAATGTAAGAAGAAAACACCTAAAAAGTTCTACCTATTAACTGGCAATAGTTATATCTTTGATTTAAATTACAACCAAATTGTTGTAAAAGTTTAATTGAAAAAACTACTCATATTATATTTTACTTAAATAATAACTACAATTATTTACCTTTTATTTCTTTTTTTTATCATCATTAGTTTCTGCACGGTACTCACGGTAGCTAATGAACCATTTGTACATTTTTTTCATGGTATAAAATGAAATAATTAAAAATAAAAATATAGTTGTTAAGAGCACAAGAATTACATCAATTGACAAAAACTGGATCCAGTTAAGTTGGTTTCCAGCAGTTTTTAGATGATGTGCACCATTATGGCGTATAACATATTCAATCCAGTAAACTGCTTTGTCCAATGGTTTCATTGGTTGATCGTGAAATATTTTAGATAACTTAACTGCATTTTGTTTGTACCTATTATAAAGAATGTATTATGGTACTTAAATAATATTATTGCATCAATAAGATTTACTTACGATGTATTACTAAGCATTTCATGTAAATTATGGCCAAAACGATTTTCAGTAAGTTCCGAGTATTTTAAGCGTATAGCAGCTCCTCTAGATTCCATCATTATTGAGTTATATAGTTGATCTCCAAAAATAGATATGGCCAACATCGGAACTCCATAGTACACTGCCTCTTCTACACTATGTATACCTCCATGAGTAATAAAAAGCACACAATTAGGGTGCCCAAGAATGTCGACTTGTGGGAACCATTTGTTAACTACTACATTTGGTGGCAATTCTGGTAAATCATCTGATTCCCATTTCCATAAGACTTTTTGCTTAATTTGGCCTAGTTGGCGCAAGAACAATTTTACTTGATGCATGGGCAAATGACTACCTTTGACAACTGATCCAAAACTAAAATATACAACTCCATCGGGTGAGTTATCCATAAGCTCTTGTAAATCCTAAATTAAATTAACATTCAAAATATATATGATTTAGTAAGAGAGAAATAATATTTTGTAATACAATATTACTTTAGGTAGTTTTGAAGCAGGCTTTAAATGCATTCCAGCAACTTCAATAAAACTTGGAACAAGAGGCCTGGCTGTTCCTAAAGTAAAGTGTGTGTTTATTAGTGTTAATGAAATGTTTTTTGTCATTTCTTCCAACGATGGTCTAAATTCCGAACCAGTATAATTAAAATAATTCAACATGATTTCATTTTGTTTGGGCATGTAAAATATTGGGAATAAAAAAAATTGGAGACACGTTACAAGGAAATTTATTGTTCGCTCAAATAAAGACATGTGATCTTTGTACCCAGAATTAGGATCTGGAATGTAAGAAGGATTAAATGGTTGACTAAACCATTGTGAGCTGAAAGCGGTTGGTGTAGCTGGGAATAGTTGGATTGCGTGAGCACTAAACTTATGGCTCATTGATACAAAGCATTCATGTTGGAAGTTTTCAAAAATTACAACATCAAATTGATAGCCATCTGAATGAATAAATTCTTTGACTTTGGTATTGTTCAATGTTTCTAATGTTATTTGATTTCCAAAAAACAAAGTGCCAATAGGAATAACCAATGGCTTTAAGTATGGTGCAATAGATAACATGCTAAAATCTGGAAATAAAATAATAAATTAGTGTATAAATGTAAGTGAACTGATAAAATCAATAAATAATTACTATTGTCATTCTGTATTTCTTTTGAAACATCAATATGATGATAGTTTGGTGGTGGATTTTTGAGAGCAAAATGCGATAAAACTGTAACATTATGACCCCTTACAGCTAGTTCCTTTAATAGTGGTTGGAATCCACCATAGTGACTTCTAGCAAATGTAGGCAAAAATGCTAATATATTAGCTGATAAACAATAACTTACAAACAAAAGTAGTAAAACGACAGAGAACAATTGCTTCATCTGTAAAAAAAAAGACAACAAATAAATATTTTCAACAATAATAATTAAAAATGGAAGACGATTGTGATAAAGAATAATATAAATATAATATATTATAATATAATAAACAATTTGTAAGTAGGTAATCACTCTGCTGTGCACAAGTCGTAGACTGTATAGTGTACCTTATGATTGACTGAGTCATTGTAATAATATAAATATCTGAGCGCACGGCAGTGCGCCAGGCCAAGTTACAGCAATGCCAGTGTATCTTTACCCGAATCGCCATTTTTTTTTAACCCATATATCTCTGTTTCTTCTTAAGATAAACTTTTGAAATTTAAAACACAGATAAACCTCTAGTAGCTTAGGACGCTGTAAGAAAATGAGCCCTTAATATAGTGCCATTTCAAAATGGCAGGATTTCAAAATTTGCAATATTGTTACTCACTCCCTCACTCACTCACTCACTCACTCACTCACTGATCATCAAAATTATAAGACACTTCCCGTATAGGTAGACACGTGAAATTTGGCACAACGGTAGATTTTACAGTGTAACTAAAGGGAAAAATCTAAAAATTGAATTTTTTCAAAACGAATGTCTCTCCAGTGTGTATTTCTAAACGTATGAAGTGGCGCGCTTAGCAGGCATAAACGTTTACTTTCAAACAGAGTTACAATATGGTAATACGAAATTGCTTGTAGTTGAATTATATAATATATATATATATATTTATAAAACATAATCATGTTTTCGAACATTTATTTTATTCAAATATTCAGCTATTAATTGCAGCTTTTAAATAAAAGACCGTACTTGGGTATCTTTGCCTGGTATTGACAACGCTCAAGAGTCCAATTTCTCAGCTCCTCAATAGAAACCCAAACGGTCTTAAAAGAGAAAATCTAAGACGTATAAAAAAATAAATTAAAAAAAATAATAAAAAAATTAATTTAAAAAAATTAAAAATAAATAAATAATAACAACACGTCGTCCACGACGCTGGAGCCCGCAAAAATAAATGATATCCCCAACAAAAACATAACAGTGAAAAAAGGCCAAGTTCCAAACTCCCTACCAAAAAAGTCGGCCTATCAAAGTAGTGAAATCTACATTGTGGCCAAGTCTGCTATTTTTAAATTCATAACCTCAGTCCTCAATGCTCTCCTACATTAAAGAGCAACACTTCTCTTTTATTTGTATTGTTTAACATTTGGTCAGTTTCTGAATGAGGAATAAAACATCATTATCGAATGTGCTCACTTATGACTTACGAGGGTGATGGGGAGAAGAAGATTCAGAAAAAAGTAAAAGGTTTAGATTTCTTCTCAAAAAAGACAGCGAATCATAGTAAGTAGTGGTATCTACATTGGGGCCAAGTCTAGTTTATTTCTAATTCAGAAACTGATGAAGTGTTAAACAATACAAATAAAAGAGAAGTGTTGCTCTTTAAAGTAGGAGTGCATTGAGGTTATGAATTAAAAAATAGCAGACTTGGCCACAATGTAGATTTCACTACTTTGATAGGCCAACTTTTTTAGGAGGGAGTTTGGAACTTCGGTTTTTTTCACTGTTATATTTTTGTTGGGGATATAATATATGTGTAAAGTTTTAATTCAATAATAAATCATTGCATACGAAAAACAATTTCGATTGGTCTCTGGTCTGTTAGTCTATAATTTATATTAAGTAATTATACTATATCAATAAGTATATTTTAATATTTTATTATACCCATGGTCCATGGCAGGCCGTAACTGAAAAAAAAATTCAGATGGGGTCCGACATTTTTTTATATAGATACTGGATATTTATCATTTTTGTATTAAAATATAAAAACTTGTTCGACATTTAAAAAATTAGGAGGAGGGGTCCGGACGCCTAGACTAGTCATGATTTTTTCAATTTCAGTAATATACATATTATACAACCTGTAAAATATAGGTATTAAGGTAATACGGTAGGTTGAATTTTTGCCCAAAAAAATGTTTTTATTACATTATTATTATTGATTATTAAAGGTTTTTGGACAAGCATATATTTTGAAAATTTCCGAAGAAATTTTTATTAGAATTGTAAATCTTAGGTATAAATATTAAACATTTTATGAATTTTTAATTAGATACAAGATAATTTTTAAATTTTCGTGATTAAGTTTGTGAAAATGTTAACCTTGAATGCTAAATAAAAAAAATGTATGTGTAATTTCGTTTTTTTTTCATTTTAACTCACTGTATTTATAAACAAAAATTTCTTTCGTAAATCTCTAAAATCGCAATTAAAAAATGGGGGGTTGGGGTAGGAGGGTGAAAAATACTTTCGATCTATTCTCATACCTACTAAATAGGTAAAAAAAAACTTCATTAAAATCGTTTTAAAGCCGTTTCGGAAGAGTGTGACCACGAACACCGTGACACGAGATGTTTATATATTATTAGATGAGATGTAGCATTGTAGCATCATATAGGGACACAATTTTATAATACTGGTATAAATCATAAATATATACTAGTATAACATGTTTTAGTAGATAAGCCACTAACATAGCCCATCGTAGATCCCAAGTCCCCACTGAGGAAAAAAACTACTGCCACTGCCCACTACAATAACGTAGCCGCCCGTTTCGCACAGCTTCAGTGTGTGCCCTGCCTAACGCCGTCGCAGCAATGTGTGTCTTTGTGTCGCGAAAGTCACCACGCTGCAGCTGTCGTAGATTTCGGTAGGAGTCTGAGTGTGTCGGACATCGAGGGCCGGCAGCAATGGGGGTATGATGGGTCGTCACACCCCCCCAGTTGAATTTTTTTGTAATTATCAGTCGGCAATTTCAGGGAGCCGCTGTCCGTTGGAAATTATATTTTTTGAAAAAAAAAAAAATTTTATATAGGAACGGGTCCCGGCAGTCGGCAGTTGAGAATTTACCGATTTAGAAATCTAAATACTGCCGACTGATATTGTCGGCTAATGAGTAATGACCCGTATTATAATTGTATAATATATATTTGTTTTTGTACATTGTACAACGTTAAGTCCGTCGGCATATCATTGCCATCGCTAATCGGCATTCGGCAATCCCTATCTCAAGTACCAGTATATTATAATCTATTTTGTTAAATAATGATGTACTGCCATAGTGCCATCTGCCGTCTGCTAAATTAAAAATTTTTTTTATTTTTTTCTTAAGTTTTTGAGTTATTGACAAACACTGATTGATTTATATTCGTACACGACTTATTTTTTTAGATCTTAAAATAGTTCCGACAGCCTATTGTATCTTTACATCTGTATGAAAATATACAAGTAACAAATATTTTAACTGTGCATGAAATGGTTTAAAATGTTTTAGTTCTATATTTTGTTTTTGTTTTAACTATTTTACTTCATCTTAACACAGAAAAACCAGGAATTTTTATACTTCCCGTATTTTTTTTTTAGAAACTTTGAGTCGGCATAAATTAAATTTGAGTCGGCAATACTTGATCNCCCCCCCGACAAAATTAAATTGTGTAACGCCGGCCCCGCGGACATCAGTCGAATATAATAATAATATTATGTCTGTTTCAATGTAATAAAAGTGTTCAGGACATAAATTTGGAGCGTATGAAGGCTGCAAGGCGCTATAGTTTTAGAACGTGTCACTTAAAACGAGTGATAAAACTAATATTCAAGGTTTTTACGCACAATACACATCCAATCATACGCGCATCGAAAAAAACATAAAAAGAGAAAATACCATAAAATAGTACAAAAAATCCAAAATACTTTGAGATTTAAAATATGATTTCCAGTTAATTATTTTTGAATTACGACAATACTAAAAATGTGTTGGAGTAAATACTCCTGTTTTTCTCGATTCTTTTGAAAAGTACTGAAACGTGTAGTGTATATACAGTACTCTTCCACAAAACAAAACATTATTGTAAAATCATTACGAGCATCACTCCTCTCGGAATTTAACATCTATTAAAATTAAAAATATTAACTGTAATGAGTTATTACAGTTTTTTTTTTGCTGATAACAATAATAGGGAAAATTATTGAAAACTTAACCTCAGCTTTTTTTTATTAGGTACTCTATTTACAGCTTATATGGTATCTTGTATTACATTATATTTTTTGCAAGTTTTTTGTTCGAGCAAAAATTATTTATCGATAGTAATTGAAAAAAAACCGAAAACTTCTCATAGTTTTAAAACTCAATAAGAGGCAAAACATTTTGAACATATTATCAAGTATGGAAAAATGAATTAAATTTGATTATAATTTAAATTATCTAAAGTTATTAGATTTGTAGTCGTACCTAACAAAAAATTGAGTCTGAAAACATTTATTTTGCGTAAAAATGCTAATTTTTCTTTTTTGATTTTTCCCGACAATTTTAAAAATAACTGTCAATTTATGATCCCAAGAGAACAAAATAGATTCATTTTCTTAACAGAAAAGTTGCTGATATGAAAAATCTGTGCCTTTTTACAGCTTCAAAAGTTGATAGACCGAAAATAAAACACACATCATTGTAAAATCAATACGTTTTTCGCTCCACTCGGAATCTAAAATCAAATTTGTAGTCCCAAAAAATGATCCAGATATTTAATTTTATTTAAATAAATATTGAAGAATAGATAGATAAAAATAAACTTGAAATTATTTTTATCTATAAAAAAATAGACAATGCTCAACACGGAGTATGCGGTACACGGCTTTATATCTATATTTTCTGCGTTTGTACAATCACAGAACAATATAATATTATCAAATACTTTAAAATGATAATACCGGAAGGCGGCCAATTTTTCGGTGGACAATAATTACTATATTTACCTGATGAATTACCAGTAGGTAGTATAACTTTTGGAAGAACTGATTTTTGACACTAGTAAGTAGAAAATTAATAATGGCCAGTGGCCTTCGGGTACTATCATATTTAAATATTTTATAATGTAGGTATACCTGTTAGAAATCAAAAATATTGTTAAAATGATTTTTACTGATTACACAGTACATCCAGTCACCCAGACTTTCCTTGTTGTGTAATTGAGTTTTAGAAAACTACCTACTATAATATTTCGTTATATTATGACATTGTGTCGATTAATGCATCATTCAATTATCATACAATATATACTTACTTTGAAAAGCAGGTAGGTACTAGTGTACTACCACTGACGAGTGCCGAGTCCTGACTGCCGACGTTAGAAACCGGAAATTGCGCTCGACACGACCGATTCTGATTGACTGAAGACTAAAGAATTAAAAAATTAAGAATATCTTTAATCTGTACTGGTAGTGCTACTGCAATAATGTGGATCATGGTAGGCAACCTAGAACAGTCATGGCGTCAAATTTAAATTATTTTGTACCACACTCTCGATCTTGTTTAATGTTTTATTCATTTTTTTTTTTTTACATAACTGCGTCTGTACGGCGTACGTACGCTGTTGTGAAATGTTGACATAACACAAATTATAAATCTCAAATCTACAGCCTCCAGGAGTAGTGCTAAGTCCATTTCAATTTATTTCAATGCATTAGTGACACATTTTCGAATGGACATTGATCAATAAGTAAAATGTATTTGTGATAATATGATGTACGTTGTACCACTTGTACCCAAGGTTTATAGATAATACAGGTTGCCTCATATAGAAATTTTGAAATTTTGGGAGTGGGAGAAGATAACGCACTGACGTCATTGAAGTATACAAACCACAGAGTACGAATAAACAAACTGTTAATTCTATTTATACTTTATGAGTAGCCAACTCTGAGTATTATTTTTCTACGAGTATGGCACTATGGCTATAGAAGAAAATATAGANAGAAACAACTAAGGCATTTACTATTTTATTAATTATATAGGTACAGTAGTGTCCCTAAATATTAAAACTTAATACTCAAACATATTAAAATCACATAACACTTCAATTTTTAGTTAAGTACCTATATTAGTGAACCACATATGATAATATCATAATCATTGAATAAGAGAGCGAATTTTATACTTCAATGACGTCAGTAGATAAGGAATAGTGCGGGGTGATCGATTTGTTTACTTGACTTTGAGGCAACCTGTATTATCTATAAACCTTGCGTTGTACCATTGATTACAGAAAGTATTTTTTTTTTAATAGTATTTGTAATCAATGATTTAACTGTTAATCCATTGAAAATTGCATTATATATAAATATTAAAGTCTAAATAAGTAACTATTAATATCACTAGTTACCTTAAATACATGATATATAATTTATCATTCTGGATAATATGATAATGTCTGTAGATTGTTTAAAATAATCACTATAAAAATATTTTATACTGAAAATGATTGTTTAAATAATATTACTGATTGTCCCGAATAGCTGAAATTCTTAAGTGCTTAAATTTTAGGATAAACCCAATTAGTTTTAAAAAAAAATCGGTATTTTCTCATCTGTTCAATCAAAATATATGTTGTACCCTCCTATGAAATGTCCCTGTCAACGGGAACTAAGTATACTACATTATTAGATTTGTCAAATATTTTATTCAGTTAGTATTATTTTTTATTTCATAAATTAATTTTAATAGCATAATATAATAATTATATTTTTTGTTTATATAATTCTTGTTTATTTATACATCTGCCGTTTACTTACTACATATTGATACTGTCAATTTATTTCAGTAAATACAGATTATTGTTATTATTATTATTTATTATTATCCAGGAACTATCAGAATCAGGTGAAGATTCCCATTACTCTTCATTTTTTTATTTATCATTTCATTAATTTATTTGTGGCACAATATTAAGTAAGGCAGCCTCTCGAATCTCTCGGTATTTAAGAAGGTTGAATAAAAAAAAAAAATACCAAAAGAAGAGCAACAAAAAAATAACATAAGTAGGCACATATATTTGTATGATGATTTAAACAATAATTTTGATATCAATAATCTTGGGTTATAATAAATCCAGCATGTATTAAACACATTGAATTGAAAAATTTATACAAATGAGCAATATCTAGTTAACAATCATTAAACTATAAATATTTTCATTATTGTATTAGTATAAAAATAATGTATTCAATTTATCACATTCTATCACATTTATGTTAGATGCTTTAAACAGTGTTTTGGTAACAATGTAAATTTAAAAATCATGGTTGAGATTTTAAATTTAAATACTTAAAAGTATTAAACTATAGAACTATTATTTGAAGTAAGAAAGAATAAGTAGAATGGTTTGACAAGACATAGAGTTGGATGGAAAATTATAATAAACGTTATAAAATGTAGACTGATCAAATATGAATACAATTTAATAAATTAAATGGGAAGATAAAAATTGTTTGCTTCTAAACAGATTCTTGCAGCATACGGTAGTTATAGCCAGATCCTCGTTCTAAAGTTGAGCTACAAATAGGCTTCTTCACTGTTACAATGTTGTTATCATCAGATGGCAGTCCGTATCCCCCGCCACCAGGAGTCAATAATAAAAACGTGTCCTGAAATTAATTAACATGAAATAAGAGAATATATTGCATAACATACTAAATTTATCATTTGCATAAGTTATCGAAAACCTTACACCAGGATTAATGTCGACTGCAGTTTTAGCACCTAGTCTAATTTTTCTGCCATCACATTTTATTAATAGATTTTCGCCTTTTTGCCCATTTTCACCTCCTGAAAAAGATTTTATTTTATTTGAACAAATGATTCATACAAACAAATAATATTAATCTTTTAGAAAAAGAATAATATATTTTTATACGTAGCAAAAATATTAACTAGAAAAATGTATACCTTTGATTCCATTAGGAGCAAAAGATCGCCTTTCAGTCAGTATTGACAAAGTCACTGGAGATCTAAATTGTAATTCTCTCACAACGCCATCACCACCACAATATTTGCCGTTACCCCCGGACTTTTCACGTAATGTGAATGTAGTTAAAAACACAGGATAACGTTTTTCTAATATTTCAGGATCTGTTATACGAGTATTTGTCATATGAGTATGAACCCCACTACGACCAATCCAAGTAGGACCCTAATAATTAATATTTAATGATGTTTAAATAAGATATGGTTTCCAGAAAATCACACTTTAGTTTTGTAACTTACAGCTCCTGCACCACCTGCAACAGTTTCATAGTAACCCCAATCATCTTGGCCAAATGTTATGTTGTTCATGCAACCTTGACTATCAGCAGCCGCACCAAATGCTTTTAACACAACATCCACAACTCGTTGTGAAGTCAATACATTACCA
Organism: Myzus persicae; assembly: GCF_001856785.1. Taxonomy (NCBI): domain Eukaryota; kingdom Metazoa; phylum Arthropoda; class Insecta; order Hemiptera; family Aphididae; genus Myzus; species Myzus persicae. The sequence continues at coordinate 93,817 of NW_019101298.1, forward strand.
CCAACAACAGCGGCATTCTCTGATGGATCAAGTATAGTACCAGAAGGAATAATTACTTTGATTGGTTTAAGGCAACCCTAAGAAACAACAGGAAATAAATGTAAATGAGTTTTTTAAGATGGTAAAAATAAAAATTACTTGATTTAATGGTATATCGTAACCAATCATACTTCTCAAACAATATATTAATGCTGATAATGTAATAGCTTTTGGAGCATTACAATTGCCCCAAACTTCATAACTAGTTCCGCTATAAAAAATAACTAAATGAAAGAACATCGAAGATTAAATTATAAGTAAAATACTCTAATTACCTAAAATCAAATATGGCTTCTCCGTTTTGTACATTTAATTGAACTGATAGTTTTATAACAGATCCATCATCCAAATAATCAACGGATTCCAATGTGTTCAATCCGTGAGCTAATAAATTAGCGTTACCAATGTTTTTCAACATGTCTCTAACTGCAATTTCTGCATTCTTTTGTATATGTTCCATGTACGCTTGAACAACATCTAATCCATAAGAATTTATGAGTTCAGTGACTAAGTAAATACCCTAAGTAAAATAAACTGTTACAAATGAAACTATTTAATTAAAAAAATATTAAATATTAAAGTACTTACTTTTTGATTCGCAGCAATCTGTGCTTTTAAATCTGATAAATTATCCTTGAGGTTTCTAGTGCCAGAAGATCCAGGCAATGAAGCAGGAGCCATAAGAGCATTGGTAACTTCTTCCTCACAGAAATGTCCACTACGAACTAAGAAGAAACTTCTAAACTGAGCTCCTTCTTCTGACAATGATTTAGAATGTGGTGGCATCGATCCTGGTGTTATACCCCCAATGTCTGCATGGTGTCCTCGACTTGCAGCATAAAATACAGGTTTTAATTGACCACTGAAAAATAAAAATAAAAATTGTAAACAACTTAATAAAATATTTAACTCTATTTACACACGGATAGAACACAGGAGTTATCACAGTAAGATCTGGCAAATGAGAACCACCTGCTTTTGGATGGTTGCTAAGAATCACATCACCTTCTTTTATCTCATTTCCAATTGATTTAATCTAGTAAAATTTTAAACTATGTATTACATACATATGTTGAATTGAATGGTTAATAAATAAATAGGTAAAAAATTACTTGATACTGAACAGCTTCTTGCATGGCACCTAGATGCACAGGGATATGAGGTGCATTCGATACTAATCCACCATCTGGACCAAATAATGCACATGAAAAATCTAAACGTTCTTTGATGTTGGTCGATATCGATGTTCTCTGAAGTATTCTAAAATATTAAAAAAAAAGTTATCAATACCTACTGATAATTAGGAAATAGGTTTATTCATATATGTATATATTTATTAGAATAAGCTATTTGAAATCTGATAAAAAATGTCCCCAATTTAGATCATTCTTATTAAAATAAGACTGTAGTTGAAATATTTTGCATATTCTAACGTTATTTACCTTGTCTTGTATATTTTGGTTATTTCTTGTATTTTTCCAGTCACATAGATGAGTCAAATTATATTTTTGAGTATGAAGTGTATAATAATAAGGGCAATTGGGGGACAATTTAAAAGGATAAAATTAAAATTGGTCGTTATTGATTAGAAATAATAATTTGTCAATTTACCGATATGAACAGAGTTTGAGCGTTTGACCAAAACAGATCAGTCAGTGTTGTGCATCGCATATTTTTTCATGTTAAGCAGTGTTAGTTTTTGTATCAAGTATTTTTTGGTATAATTTCAAAATGTCTAAATTAAAAACCAATTAGGAGTCGTTTACAGACTTAAGTATTTCAGCATAAAGATATTTTTAAAGCCAATTTTGTATTGCAATGTTTATGAAATGCCAGTTAATGCTTCTAGAAAGTTTTAGGTAGACCAACATTTATCACACGATACACATAAAAACAATTTAAGAAATACCCTTTTTCTATAATTGTATCTAATAAGCATTTTAATTTAAATGATATTAAATTTTAAGTGCATATTTTGTAGTAAATGATAATATTCTTTATACTTATAAATTTGCTTCCTAATTTTATTTTATTTTACTTTAATTAACTTGCACTCGGTCGGGCAAATTTACAAAGAGTATTTAAGGATATTTACAATGTTAAATACTTATATAGTAATTAAACAGAGGTTTAATATTTGATTAAAATAGACAGGGATAAAAAATGTGAAAGAAAAGAAAAAAAAGGGTGATTAATTATTATTAAAGGATTACTTACTAGATAAAAAAAAATGCTTACCTTCCCATTTGTTCAGCAATACTCATGAATCTATGAGAGAAAATACTTAACTGGATTGGTTCAAGTTCAACCCCAATTTTAGTAAGCGCATCACAGTTAACTTCAATTTCTAAAAAATAATATTGAAATAAAAAAAACATGCAGTATAAACAATGTAATTAAATTTAATGCAATAATTAAAACTTACCAATATCGCCAGATTTACTTATTATAGCTTTGCATTTAGGCTCGACTAATATTGTACTCAATTTGTCCATTAACACTGCTGGGCCATTAATAACATGCCCCTTACGCAACTTGCTAAATAAGTAAATGTTACAATCTACATAACCAAAGTCTTCAAAATATACTTGTTTAACCTAAAACATAAAATTTATTATAAAAAAACTTCAATTTTATATTTAACGTCATTTAAAATTTTAAAAGTACTTACTGATTCAATTTGTAGAGGTTCATCAGTTTCATTTTCTTCATCGTCAACATTCAATAATGTCTTACCAATACCTCTTACACGTATGTCATCAGCATATATTTTACGCCCAGATAGAATGAATCCAAATTCTTTTTGGTATCTATAACATATTTCAAATTTGAATAATTATAATGACAAATGAATTACAATACTAGAAGTATTACACAACAGCATAAAAACCTTGTAAGAAATCCACTTAAAAAATCGCCATGAATTGTGCTAGAATTAACTGTACTATCATAACTGGCTGAACACATAAGAGCACAGTCTGTACCCTCGTATCTTAGATGTAAAAATGGCTCAGTGTGAAGTTGATTGTCTGAGAATCCTTGTTTCTTTAGTTCATCAATACATTTTGAACTCAATACAGTGATCCGTTCATTCAAATATTCAAAGTTTTCTAATTATAAAAATATTTGTTTTTAGTGAATATTTAAAACAGTAAAATACTATAAAAATACTATATAATAAATAATATGTTGCAATGTAATGTATCCTATATACATGAGCTACAGTGATTTTCACCTATGTCATATGTCAATGCACAAGGTTCTTGAACTTCATGAACAACATCAGCACATGCCATACCATAGGCAGACAGAATGCCAGCATATTTATGAATAACCACACGCCCAATTCCTAAAGAGCGTGCAATAGCACAAGCATGTTGTCCACCAGCTCCTCCAAAACAGGCCAATGTATGCTGTCTGGTGTCATATCCTCTTGCCTGTGAATAAGTAGATATAAAGTATAAAACTAATAGATAATAATAACATTATTAAATTGAAATTTACCTGAGTTAGAGCTCTAATTGGACGACACATTGATTCATTTGCAACTCTTATGAATCCCATTGCAACTTCTTCAAGGGTCATTGGACTTGAATTTTCAGATTGAAGTTTTACAAAATTGTTAACCTGTATCCAGATATTACACTATATGTATAAAACAGTTTTTCAACTAATTTTAGTTTAGAATTTTATATTGTACTTCATTAGTAAGGGCTTCAAATTCTTTTAGGGAGGCTTCTTTGTTTAATGGCATGTCTTCAGTTTTGCCAAATATTGATGGAAAATATTCAGGTAACAATCTACCAAGAACTAGATTAGCATCAGTAACAGTTAATGGACCTCCTTTTCTATAGCATGTTGGTCCTGGATGAGCTCCAGCACTTTCAGGTCCAACGACAAATAATCCTGATCTAAAAAATAATCTGCTTCCGCCACCAGCTGCAACAGTATTTATATCCAGCTAAACAAAAAAACAAAAAAACATTCTAAATAAAATAGCTTGGATAAAAATGAATTATGGGTATGGATAATATTTTTACTTGAGGGGCTTGAATTGTAACACCTGCAGTTATTGACTCAAAAACATGTTCAAATGCTCCATCATAGCGACTAACATCAGTTGATGTACCTCCCATGTCAAAGCCTATAACAGGCTTATAAGGAGTAGTAGCTGTGTATCCAACCACACCACCGGCTGGACCAGATAAAATAGCTCTTGAACCATTGAAACTAAACATTTTTTATTTATAATACCCAAAACATGACACCTTGAAAATTATATTTTATACCTGTTCATTGGTGTCAGCCCACCATCACTTTGCATGAATAATATATTAACATCTTTTAAATTGTTTTTAAATCCTGAAGCAAATCCCTAAATAGAATATTATTATAACTATATTAATTTATATACATAGGTTAATTAATATGAACATTAATAATTTACTTTAACATATTTTTTTATATGTGGAGTTAAATAAGCATCTGCGCAAGCTGTATATCCTCGTGGTACAATTTTTACCATAGGCATTACTTCATGTGATAAAGATACATGTTCAAAACCAACTTCTTTAGCTATTCTTCCTACAGTACGCTCATGTTCATTATAACTATATATAAATACAAAAAAAATATTAAAAAATAGTAAATATATTAATATTATTACTATATTTTGAATAATTTTTTGTTTTAATATTTATTAACTCAAGAATACAAAAAATAATAACCTACTATTTGTACCAAGAGAAGAAAAAAAAAATAGGCATACATATGAATTTTATTTACGTGTAAGAATGCATTAGAGCTACAGCAATACTATTAATTCCCTTAGACCTTAATAAAATTAAGTCATTTTTTAGTTCAGTTTCATCAATTTGTTTTAAAATTAGTATATCTTCACCAGTGACGCCTTGGACAATTGGCTTATCATTCCAAATTGGAGTTAGCTGATCACATTTTTCACACTTTAAATTAATTACTCTACAATCTATTTCCATAACTTCTTCATAAAGAACATCTGGTGTTACAATTTCCTAAAAAACATTTTTTAATCATATTAAGTACTAGAAATAATTATTCTAAAATCCTTACTAAATCAAATATTTTTGGGCGAGCTTGGTTTCCAATATGTAATAAGTCTTTGAAACCACGAGTAATTAATAGAGCCATACGTTCACCCTTTCGTTCTAGAAGAGCATTTGTTGCAACAGTTGTACCCATTCGAATCCATTCTATATAACTACTATCAATTGGCTCACTTTGTGGCATACTTTTTCCAGTTTCCTAGAAAAATAAGTATATTTATTTTAAGATACAATTTTTTTTTGTGATATCAAAGATTTTTACTGTTTCTAATATTCTTCGTATGCCTTCACGTGGAGCATCTGAATAATTAGTTGGATCAACCGACAAAAGTTTCATAACATGAACTTTTCCATCAGGACATTTAGCATAAATGTCTGTAAAAGTACCGCCTCGATCAATTGAAAATTTGAATTTACCTCCCATGATACTTTACTTAATTTACCTAAAATATAATTTAAATATATTATAGACTAGGTATGTCATGCATTGAGCAAAAATGTGAAAACACTTTTTTAATAGATAATTATTGTGGAAAAGAATTAAAAATATTAACATTCAATACCTATATTGAAACATTGAGATGAAATAAAAGATACAATTTAAACAACTGAAATTGAAAAAAAAAATTCATTACGTATTAATATTTAAAATGTATCAATATAACAATGCTTCAAATACTTGTAAAAAAATGTTCATTGAAATTAATTAGAAAAAAAATTTCAAAAATTTCAATGTTTATAAATAGCTCAAAAGTCAAAAATATTTTAAAAATTATACCATTTGCAAAAAATTCTTGTATAAATATTTAATACAAAATCTATTTTGTCAAAACTGATTTTAGTAAAAATACCAGATTCCTTAGTTTTCTGAATATTTTCATATTATTGTAGTAAGTATTGAGAATTTTTTACTTTTTACCCCCACTTCCCTTAAGTACCACCTAGTTTCAATTTTTAACAGAAATCACTCTTAAAGTTGAAAATCGAAACAAAATTGTTTCTCCAAAAGGTGATGACAAACACGTAACAGATTACTTGCAAACAAATAAGAATAGGAATAGGGTGTGGTCGAAACTCAGAATGTTATTCAATATTAATTTTCGTGTAATTACTCAATATAACTTACTGATGATTGAATGGATACCAAAAAGTAATGACAATTATTGATTGTATTAAATGTCAAAAACGTTGTGAATTTGAGGAAAATTATTAATCAAATAGTATTTTGATAAACAATTTATTATTGTTACGGTAAAAAAAAAAGGTAGAGAAACACACGAAATGTTGGAAATACTAAATTATAATCTATATTTTAAAGAATAAGCATAAACAAGGTTTTGTTCCGTCTATGTGAATAGGTACGTCAAGTACTTAATACCTACTTACTAATTTTTTGTACTTTCAACTTTGCAGTCTTATACTCATTAGTCATTACTCTTATCTTCGCGGGTGATGAGTGTTTTGATCAGTGTTGCTACGTTTTGCAAAATTAATTAACGTACAATGGAAGTTAAAATTCTTAAATTACTAATATTAATTTTAGATTCTGAGCGGAGCGATGAATGTATTGATTTTACAATGATGTAAGTTTTTATCTTTAGTTCTTTTTTTGTGTCTTTCTTCACGGTTTCTGGCAGTAAAACTAGTAAAAGTGCTTCGATTTTCTTAAATAGCAGCGTTTCTGGTCGGAAAGTGAATACAGTTGGTGCATTCGGGAGGTCAGAATTTGAAATTCACAATAGTTTTCAAAAGCAACAGGAAAAACAAACAAAAAATTAAGGGAAAACGGGACATTTTACGCAAAACCATTTTTCGAAAAAATCGATTTTGGCTTTTAGTGTAACTCAAACAAAAATTACCGTAGATAGGTATATGAAATTTTCCCTGAATATTTGTGTAAGCATTTTCTATACACCATACAATATTCAAAATATTTTGATTTATGTTGAACTATTTATAGGCAAATTACATTTTCGATTATTATTTGTTTTTTTTAAACCCAAGTCGATAAAAAACTCTTCGCTCAGTCAAAAAACTCGAAAATGTTGTACAAGGTTCCTTGTAAGCTGTTGTTAATGGTTATTAAAAAAAAAGTTGAGCGTAAATCCACAATAATTATGTATGAATGTTTTAACATAGAATTTTGACAACATTCGTAAAAATCATGAAAATGAGCAAATCATATTTAGTTAGAAATTTATAAAAAAATTTTCTATTTATATCTAAGATTTAAAAATTTAATACAAGATTCCTTACAAGTTTGTCTACCTGTATCAAAAAAAAAAATTTCTTCCGGAAAGTCAAATTAAATTTTTGTGAGAGTTTGAAGTTGAAATTTTTACAACATTGGATACCTATTCACTATAGTAGCTATTTTCTTATTTTTTTTGTAATTCAAAAACGAATTTCTGTAGACACTTGAAATTTACACCAAATGTTTATTTCATCAATTCATATACTTGATACAATTTTCAAAATATTCTGACTCGTTTTAGGCTGTTGACTGACATTTCCATTATCATATTTTTTTCTACACATGTCAATAAAATGTAATTGGTTGGGTCAAACAGCATAACAATTTAATACAAGACTCTTGATAACTAGTTACAACAGAAGTTGAAAAATATTAAAAATACATAGCCACTATTTTTTTTTATAAGCATTTAAAGTTCAAATTTTGACAATATTTATCAAGTTGAAAATTGAACATAATTTTGTAGTTTTATGTATAAAATTTTCAATTTTTATAGCTAAGGATTGAAAATTTAAACAAGGTTCCACTTCAGCAGTTTTTTCCATAACTAAGAAATCTAAAAAATATATGAACACTGAAATTTTTGTGAAATGCTGTTTATGACCTTGTACAGTATCTACATAATATGTAATAAATAATTAAATTTTTTGTTCGGCTTTTAAATAACTGTGTATCTATTCATCAATAATATTGTATATTTGTATATTTGTCTTAAGCAATTAGCTTATAAATCGAATCTAAGAAATAAATAACAATGTATAAACGTCAAATACATTTAACATGAAAATCCCAAGTGTGTTATAAGTAAATTATCAAGTTATCAAATTAAAATATCAAAATTATAAATAGGCTAATAATAATAATAAATTACAAATATTGTGACTATTGTACTTTATTACACTATATCTGATAAAAATGTATTTTCTTCACACTTAATATTGTTACTTAAAAATTACAAACTTTAGTTTTAAGTCAATAGTCATATAAAAAAATATATATATGAATAAGTAAATAATAATAAAAATAAACTATGGATACCATATAATATATATTATGCAATTGCTATTAAAAAATGTGGTATATTTCTTTCCTCATTTAAATATACCTAATATGTTTTGAGTTTATCCTGTAATTCTGCATATATTTTTTTCCTAATATATACATTGAATTTCGATTAGTTATTTGAAACCTCCAAATGTTTTATTTAAAGATGATGGTCAATTATTCCATCCCTCTGTTTAGTTATTGGTCAAATCACCATAATTTAAAGTAACATTATGAACATTCCAAATGTGGGGTGCATACGGAAGTGTTATCGAAATTTTCTAAAGTTGGTAATGCGTTTTCAGGCATTCTGCTTTACAAGTGGTATCATTCCTTCAGCTACATCAAACACGGGTAAAAACTAAAAATACTAATGCATCCAACTGTCGGAAAAATAAGATTTAATTATGAATAATTTTATTTAGCCCCCTCCTCATAAACAAATCCTTGGTGCGCCTTTTGAATATATAGCCATACGACGGCAACTATTTGGCAGTGGTTAACAATTAGCCACTAATATTTGTGATTTTAAAGTAAAATACATTTTACTATTTTTACCACATTGTTAAACACAGTTTTAAAATTTTTGGTATATTCACATCCAAAATCTTACAATACTCGGTTTAAATATTGAATAAACAAGTAGTGTTTAGTATACTTTCAAAAAAAGTAGTTGGGTAAGGGTCATTTGGTCCACTACCTTGTCTAGTCCAACCAAATAATTGCCAGTTAACAATAATATTAATTAAAAAATGTAAAATACATATTACATAATTTATATATATGTTATATGTAACAGCAATATTATTATTTTTTAAATATTTATTTTAGATTCTATTTCTATCACATGTATTTTTTTTTAATTGTCACAGAATACTTATACTAGCAATTCAATTTGTTTAAACTAGTAAAAAACTAATAATATTTTAGTTTAATTATTTTAAATATTTATGCAAAACAAAATTTTATAATACAGCACAACTATTATAAATAAAAAATGATTACAAATTAAAACTAACAACAGGTAAAAATATATTTATTAAACTACAGTTTATGATGGTCCGCAGTTAAAAAAGTACTGATAACAGTTTACAAATATAACATAATAAAATATACAAAATAAAAGAAGACAACATCAACAAAATTATCACATTTCCAGAACTTATTGATATCACAACTTAGTCTAAAGAAATCGTTGTATTTATTTATATGTAGCTAATAAGTCAGTAATAAGTAATAATCAAAGTAGTCAGTATTGTACAAGGAATAAAAAAAATGCTATAAAAAATTATAAAACAAAGAGTATTTGGAACTAAATTAATAATTAAAAATTGGATCCTGGTTGGCAATACACATCATCCAATAAATTAGCAGGTTACGGGAGTAGTTTGTTACTACTTACTATCATATTAAAAATGCAGTTGTTATTTTTATTTCTAGTAGCTTTTTTTGTTTCATTCGATCAACTGTCCACTGTTGATTTGGTTAATAAATTCTTCTTTTCAAATATTTAGTTTATTTAGTATGTCTTTCCAACTGTCAATCCATTTATGGTTATCTTCTAAAATCTGATTAAATAAATTTACATTAAAAACAAAGTAATCACAGTTTTATGTTTTAATGTTGTATCATTTCTATTTTCTAACAAATGTTTATGATAGTTTATATGATAAATATATTGAAGTTTGATACATTGTAATATTTTATAAGAAAACTCGTTTTATTTTTTAATTTTCATTATTATATATTAGGTATATGAGAATTTTAGGTTTTAAATACAATTATTTTTATAATTGCATATAATTTTAACATTTACTCTTAACTTTTTATTGTTAAATTATAATCTATCCCGGACATGGTGGGATGGATCACAGAACATATAAATATGTCTTACGCCCTAAGAATGGTCAAACATGTTTTTTTAAAGAATCTTTTCATCACTTACTGGGAGTTCAGACCACAATTTCCTATGGTTAAATAACCCGCTTAACATTTATCCATCCATCTTAGTACCAGCATTTTTAAGAAGACCAATTGCTTTTAGGACTAATTGAGCTGTATCTAAATTAAAATGGTTATATTTAATATTTTCTTATTATTTAAAAAAAATGAATTGCTTACTGTTCAAACTGAAACACTTTCTTTAACAAACATTTTTTGAAGATTACTTAAATTTTCTGAATCTAAGTTTTATTTTGTTCAATTATTTGATATTTTCTGTTTTTCTTTTAATTCCTTTAATTCAACATTGATCTTTGTTACACTAGTCTGTAACCTGCAAATTATGAATCAATACCAACACACTACATTTCATATAATTTAAATCAAACCTAAAATTGTACATCTTAATTATTTAAATAAGTTTAACACATAGGTACATATGTGTGATTAATAAAATATAAAATTTTATATTTTACCTTGTATTAGATCTTTTCAAATTTTTTACTATTTTACATCTTGTTGGTATACATTCCATGTATGTTGATTGTTTTACTCGCTTTGACGAAAAAAAAAAATATTTAATCAAGTAGCTGCAGGCTGGACATATTTTAGTTTTTATGTCTATTAAAATTGGACATTTTTGGTGACGCCATAATTGATCATTTTCCAACGTAGCAGATTTTACCCGAACTCCTGAATATCATATAATCATCAAAGTATCTAGGTATTTCTTATTGCATTTTATTAGTAATATGGATAGGAATAATGTTTACCTGGAAAATCTATTGATCTTGGACCACCTCCACACATTTTTTTTAAATCAAGTACTTTAATTACTTGAGATAGATATTTTAAGCTAATTGGATATTTTAATGCACTGCTTATTTTTTCAATTTGAATAGTAAATTGGTAAACATATACACATATTTCCAACGAACTTTTAAAAATTAATTGTTTTTCAATTTTCATTTTACCATCATTGAATTTTAGTTTATAAAAAACAATTTCATCATTACTAGAATGTAATCTCCATCCTTCTGGTAATACTGCTCTTTTAACATGTATTGTTAGGTCATTAAATGTCAATATTTCATCAATATTTTCCTAAAAAAATCAAGTTTAAGCATACAAATTACTATTATACCTAATATATTGAATTATAATATTATTTAATACTAAAATAATTGAATTAAAAACAGTACTTGAGATAACTTTAAAAGTTTATTCAGGGGCTCTTCATTTAACATACACGATTCAATATCTTCACTAACTTCATCATCCTTTAAATTGTATAGTTAAATAATGATTATTATCATTGATTATAATTTATAGATAGGTAGTATTTAACATGAACTGGTACAAGCTAATATATTACCTATAGTAAATTAGTAAAGAATACTAGTATAATATACACTAGAGACAGCCAAATGGTTAGGTTAGGTTAGGTTACATATTTGGCTGCTTCTTTTATAGTATAGTACATACAACATACTATAGACCCATATAAAATAATATATAAAAACAAGCAACTAATATAATTGGTACTTACAGATACATTTTGAACGAATAACTTTGTCCTATCAGATTTATTGACTTGTTTGCTTGAACAATTGGCATAATTATGATCAGAATTAAAATAATTGACAGGAGATAAAATGTCATTACTTCTCTTATCAACAGGAAGAAAAATGGAAGGAATAATCCCCTTTTTCAAACCAATTTTAATTCTATTTCCGACATCCTATAACATAAAACAATTCAATAATTATGTATTAAAAATACTAAATAAAAGTACGTAGGTGGATAATAATTATAACTTTGGAACACTCAATACAATCTCATCCTTACCACCAAATAATTTTCTCAATATCATTGAATCTCTGTCTTGTCTCTCTTCTCTAATGTTTTCAAATTACATCTGTGTCCTCTCATAATTACCATCAGACATATTTTATATTCTCTTAAGGAATCTGGTATGAACATTCGATTCATAAGAGTAGGTACCAGGCCACACTGGAATTGCGGGAAAAAAAATTTTCCAACAAGCTAGATAAATTCTATGCCTCCCTTAGATGCCCTTTAAGTACAACAATCCCATATTTGGACTATATCTCCATCCATAGGACCTGCATATCCGATCTTTGGCTCAAACACTGGAGTCACACTACTTCACTTCGCCAACCTAGAACAGAAATATATCTCCAACCATATTAACACTACCATGGTGTCACAATCTCAATATTTCTTGAAAATTCATAACATCGTTCTCCCGGCTCTGGTTTCGCCATACACGACTTCCTTCTAACTGTCACTGAACGATTCCCCTCTCTCTTCCACAATGTCTCAATGGTCCATATTAACCACCTATTCTTTATATACCCTGGCCTATTAACACATCGTGACCACCTATTGTCTCTTTTGAACGCCACCAACTTCCCTTCTGATCCTATAAATATATTTTCAAATCAACAAAAAAACATCATATTGAACATATCATCTTTCTTTAACTATTCAAGCTTTTTAATTTAATTTAATATTGTTACTGTTCATATTTTAAGCAACCTCTACTTTCTATTAATTAATTGTTGAAACTAATTGTAATCACAAAGTTTAAATTAAAAAAAAAATATATAGGTATATATAATACTTACATTGGCAACATCCTGTGGAATCGAATATGTATTGATTTTGTCTTCAGGTCGAAAATGTTCAGCACATACATATTTTACAATTGTTTTTTCACAGTTAGCATTACTTACTGCTAAATTCCAAGCCAAATAATTAGCTTTTGTTGCACTGAAAAAAGAAATCTTGGGATTTCTTTTTACACTAGTGCATCCTTTTACACAACACTTACGCATTTTCATTATTTTAATTTATTTAATTTATTTATTAATAAAAAATTATTTGAATAATACTACACATGAGGTTGTAACTCCGTAAAATGTAAGAATTACAATATTTAATCTATACATTATATTCTTAGACTGTATATATCACAAAATAACTGAATAAATTAATATTAATATTAATACAAATTTATTCAGTGGTGAAAATATAAATCTTTGATGATAATATTAACCCGAGGTCCGTACTCACTACTCACTAGACAGTCACTACTTCGCGAATCGCGAGGTTCGGTTCATAGGTACTTTCATAGATATTATAACTAAAACCCTCCATTCTTCCGAACTTCGTTATAAATGATAATAAAATATTGTTATCACGGTTTAAGATGTGATACCAAATAAAACCACCGGTGGCGCTAAAACAGGTTGGTCTCAGATATTAAAAAATTTATACCGAATTGCCGGTGATGTGAATATTGAATATCAGACAGTGTCACAGTGATGCATAGAAAATAAATTAAGTGATGAAAACAGAGAAAAAATCTAAAGTCCGTCCACCTGTCATCCACTGTTGTCTTTCAAATCTTTTAGGCACCGGCCAGTGGGGGCCACCTATTATATTTTTGAAAATATCGTGGTCCGTAATCATTTTAAAAACATGTATTAAATAATTAAAAAATTGCTGAAAATGTGTTTGCAGTCCTCTTGTAAAGACAAGACGGGTTGAAAATCCATGATCTGCAGACTGATCTCTAGACCATAACATTAGCTCCAAAAAATCATATCCATGTACGAAAATTGAAATAGATGTTAGCTTTTCCGTTTCAGGCTCCAGCAGGCATCAATACTTGTGAATTTTTTATTAGAAAGTTCTGCTATCATTGGCGATAAGTCAGAGACTACATTTAGCTTTGGAAACGTAATTTTAATCAGAAATTAACCAATTTTCAAATTCAGGAAAAATACACCATTCTTTACGAAATGTCTGAGCATGATAATAAACATTTTTATTTAAGGTTGACTTACAATATTTAAAGGATCATCCTCAAAATCAGTAGTGTTTACAAAGATGAAAAATTAAATAGGTAGGTAACGAAAAATAATAAACGTATGAAGTGGTATATCTTCAGTGTCTCACTGACGAATGATTATTAAATTTACTTTTGTATTTCTATAATGACAGATTATACTTCGATAGTTCGATTGACAGTTGCATTTCATTGTCAAGCGATGTTAATCTTTAATAGGTAATCTAAAAATGTGTTATGTCAAACAATAAGAACTTAACTGGAAAATGTATGATGAGATTTAAATAAATACTAACATTATCTTTACTCCTTAATCTGACATCAAATTTGTCTTCAAGTTTCAAGTATGGAATGCAATTTTCTTACATTTTATCTATTCTTTAAAACAAAAAATGCATTTATTTATTAATTAAATTTAGGTAATTGTTTGTGTGTCATGTTTAATTTTCTTTGTTTTATTAATAATTAAATTTAAATTTATTCCCAGCTCATTATTCGATCTCAAAATACCAAAGATAAAAGACACGTATTCGAGGATGGTACTAGTAAAAAGATTACTATTTAAAAAAAAATTCTTTAGTTTTATTTCAAAAAATACTTTTTTAACATAGATGAATAAATAAGGGACATTGTGATTTGTAAAACTTCATTAAACCACTTACATAACGGTCAGTGCTAGATTAACCATTAGGCTTAGCAGGTAACCACTTAGGGGCCCCATAAAAATGGAAAAATATTTTTTTTTAACTGTCCATTCACATACGAATCATCGGAACAAAAATCAATATGAATATTATCAACTTTACTTGGATTGTATGCTGAACAAAATATTATTTTATTTAGAAAAGATTAAAATTAGTTGGTTATTATAAAAAATTCTTGCCTATATTAGTTACCTACTTACCTATGTCCTATTGAGTAAGTAGTAAAACTATAGACTCAAGTAAGTAATCATTTTTTCGAAATTTTAACTGCCTTGGCCCCAGGGGCCCACAAGTCACAAATATTTTATCCGACACCGATTTATCTAACCGATAACGGTATAAAGTTAGGGAAAAGGTATGACTCGCCACTCGCCCAACTCAAAATTATAGCTAGGTATTGTCTATAGTTACATCCGTATTACTAAATTCAAATCTAAAATACTTTAATTCAAGTGTAATATAAAAATATTCAAATAGCAAATAGGTACACATTATAATAACTGCATAGAAAAATTGTAATAAAAAAATGTATGCCTACCTATATATCCCGGTATATGCAGTAGCGAAATGACCGAATTTTTAGTGACATTTCAAATTTAGCAATTTAGCAATTTAGCAATTCACACATAACACCCCCCCTCTCCTCCCAACAGTTCTAAAAACAATAATACATTTATTATACGAGTGTGTACAACAATAACGTTACATATTATTATTATGTTATATTATGCGAGACGGCCGAGATCTACTGCAACTGCTGAAAAACCCACGTGACCCAATGAATTCATTTTTTTTTTAAACTTTAAGGATTTTGATAATTTTATTGTTTCTTTTTACTATTATTATTATCATTTTCGTGTTCGGCGATCGCCGTGATTTCAAATCGTCTTCGACGGGCACGTCCGAAGACCTCCGACGGTAGACAGTCCGTCTTCGGCATCCAACGAATATTGTTTTTGACTTAGCGCTCCCCCAACCAAGACCTGACTTCACCGTCTCTCAACCAGTCCTACCCAGGGTACCCTTTGTGTGCGCAGACATAATATACGACAGACCATTTGCACGTTTGCGCGATACTATAATACAACCACTATAATTATACTACAACTATTATTATTATTATTATTATTATTAAATCATCAACGTCATCGTATTTTCGTCGTTATACATTTCGAGTGTTCCCAAAATAATATCACATTATTATTTTTTGTATAAAAATATAATTCAACGTCGTCAATCGTACTATCTAATAACAATAAAAATATTATTTCGGTATAGTGTTGTCGTCGTCGTGCGGACTGCCGTTATCGTCGGCCATCGTCGCCGGACGCCATGAGCGATATTAATTTGTCCATGAATTCGTCGCCTGGCAATAGTGATATTATTAGCTTTCAGTCGATCGGCAATGAGTCGCCGACAGTTGTGACTCAGCGATATTATGAAAATTCAATCCTTCCACAGGTAAACAAAATATTTAAATTATTAAAAAATCTATAAACCATAGACACTAGGTATAGAGATTATATTTTTTAAAGAAAAGTCTCGATTAAACCTCTTGTATAGGTCGCGGGTCGTAGAAAATACAAATCATAGAAAATAATAGATAAAAAATCAAAAATGATACAAATCAAAATTACTTATATTATCTATGATTTGAATGTTTTAAAAGATAAAACCTATGCATTAGTATTACTATGTGTTAAAATTTTAAAATGTCCTTTGAGGAGAATAATTGCAGCTTATCTATCATAATAATTAATAGTATGTATCAGCTTTCTCTATAGATTTGTCTCCAACGTTGAAAAGTTCTTAAGTCATAATGCTTATTATAATTTATAATATAAATAATATACAGTGCAACATTTTCAAAAAAAATTATATTTTATATTATGCTTAAGGGGACGTCAGTGCAATATATTTTGTTTTCTGTCTTAGACACACGCGCAACATAGGTACAATGCTTTCACCTAAAATCGTTTTTATGATGTTTGAGTAATCTTAGAGTAAAATAACCTATTACAAAAATTATAGAAAACAATATTTTTGAGGGTATGACATATATCGGCTTTATATTTTATTGTTATTCGATTTTTAAAATAAAAAAAAAATGTTGTAAATTTAAATGATGTTTAAATTGTTTTGAGACAAATTATACTTTATCGTTTTACTAACTGGGTATTTTACTTGACCATGCTAGAGAATGGGTACGTTGAACGATATTATATCAAAATATTTATTACTCTAATTTGTACGTATAAACATACAACGAGATAAAAATACGGCGAAACTACGATCAATATAATATATTATATTATAATAGTCTTGAAGTCTTCATACAAATATTATGTCCTTTGATCTTCAACCACAAACATAGTATGAAATGTGCTCGTATGGATTTGGTGATGTTTATGTGTACCTATTATGTCATTTTATGTTCACTGTATAGACATCTGTATAGGCAAATTTAAATTATAGAGATAGCATATCAGCATTTTTCTAATGTTTTGAGTAAGTAGGTAATACTAATAAAGATAAATTATAATGCCATATTGGTTATAGTTATTATGTATATTAATAACTTGATAAATACATGATAAAAACACAATTTTTAAAAATCTTACAATGCGAATATGTGATGCATAATATGGATTATTAATTATGTAGGGAATTTAACTTATTTAGATCATTAGAACAATATTATGAATACAATAATGAAACTTATAAATTAATAGTAAAAATAAGAATAACCTATAAGGATATAATTGCAATGTTTTTAATTTTACATTGCTTTAGTAAGTTCTGGATTCCTAGTAAAAATGAATATTATTATATAAATTAATTATGGTTCAATTCAGTGAATTTTCCGAAATATTAATACTAGTATGTTGGGGGTATACCTTGATGACTGTACTTTTTATACGTATAGTAAGCACATTACACAGTTATTGGTAGTTGTATAATAATAATATGTGCACGGTGTACCTATACTGAGTACTGACTGCCAAATAATTAGTAAACTCTCGGTATACCTACTTCTGGTAATATTATTATCGTCTTATACTCAGTAATTAATATGATTTATATTTTTTTTCAATAAAAAATATTAATCATTTTTTTTTATTATATTATATTTAATATATATTATTTTATAAATTTATCCTAATATACAAATAAGGAAATGCAAACATATTACACTCCAATTTTTGCTTATACCTATTTATACATATTTGTATGCATATTATACAATATATGTTTCCACTTTCCAGCTTGTTTCACTTGTGAACTGTTTAAGTATTCGCCTGTCACCACCGGTCCAGTGTAGCTAGATGATAATGGATTAAAATATAATAATATAATAGAATTTATGAAGGGTAATAGGGATTAGGAAATACTTCAAACTTCAAAGATACTATAATTTTAATCTCAGCCGTCCGAGACTTCATAATTTACTTATAGTAAACATAATATTATAATTATATACACACAAGTAAATAACACCTAAAAGTGCATCATTAGTTGAACCTTATAGACAATCACGACTTCAAATGTAAATAGACTTTTACTCTTACACATATGATTTGTTATTAATTTATTATTATTATTATTATTTTCCATAGGATTTTTATCGCCGGCATAGTTGATGACTGTTCAGAAATAATGTACTTACCTATTTGAATAATATAATGTTAAACATGCTGAATGTTCTTAAATTATTGTTGCATTATAAAATGTTTTATAGAAATGTGTTCACGTAATAAGGTTAGCCAGTCAGGTACGCGGTACTTTATTTCTCCATTATTTTTCTCTGATGATTTTGTTTTTGTATTTTCCAATGGTTTAGTTGTTATTATCATAAATTACCATTATAACTACTTATAGATGACAGGTTATACAATTTTTTTCAAGCTAAAGTTCACTATTTTACATTATGTTCATAAGAATGATGTAGTTTATTTTTAAAAAATAAGATTAGTGATAAATGTATTTTTTTTTTAGTCTAGGTGTATTAATCAAAATAACCAGAGATCATTAACATGGAATATATCGTTGACTGATGATCAAGATGAAGTATCTGAAAACTTTTTAAGGATGTATAATGAACCAACAATAGTTGCTGAAAATTTTGGTTCAGCTATTTTAACGGTTCCCGAGAACATAAGAAAACAAGCTGATGAATTATTCAAACCTTCGGAAATCAATCCGAACGAAATATTTGATTGGGTAAATACCAAAGTCTCGTGGATTCTTCCATCCAGCTATCAACGATACCTTAAGTCTATTCCTCCAAACGTAAGTATTTTTTCGTTATACTTATGCAATAATTATTTTCTTAATTTAATTACTAATTAGTAACATACTAAATAATACATACATCGAAGAGTAATAAGATATTAATTGCAATAACAACTATACTCGTTGTAATAAAACAATATGTATATATATATTCATATATTTCGTTATACTAGTATGATGGCCATTGAAATACATTTGTATTCGTAAAATTTAAAACAACTGAACCATTTATCAGTATTTATATTGGAAAAATTCGACGATTTGAATATTATTAATCACAGACAACCCTTATAACGCGTGTTTTTGATTAATTATATGATGGTATTTTTTATTTTTTATTTTACTCGGAAATATAAAATTACTTTTATACCGATGGAATATTTCAAATGGGTACTTCCTACCGGAATAAAAATTAAATTGAAAGTAGGCAGGTATTTGACGTAACACTTTATATACCTATTATTTGATTTATTTGAAAAATGTACATATTGTATTTATGATCTGTATATCAACAAAATCAACTCGAGATGAATTACCCGTCAGAAACTTTTGGAAAACACGAGTAAAATGTATTTTTTCATGTGGGTCGTCGGGTACCTATACTATTGATTTAGAATTTAAAAACCATATTACATATTTACATGCACCGTTGGAGCAATGTGTATAATATTATGGGAATGGGTGGCTTACACTTGCAGTTATATCATTGTATAACAACCACGTCAAAACAATATAACAATTTAATGTAATATATATGTGTAACTATATTATTACGTGATGGTATATAATTATAAATTATAATATTATAATTCCGCCACTGGCGCGTAAATGTCGCGATGACGGCAACGATCTCATATCGCTATAGAATAATTTAACGATGCCACTTTTTCTTTTTTTTTGAATCAGGTGCTGGAGAAGCGGGAAAGACACGTGCTATACCCCTGGACGCAGTGGAACACGTCGACGGGCACGCAGCACCGTCCGTCGGTCGACAGAACCGTAGCGTCCCCGGCGGCGTCCGACCGGTCGATGTCGTCGTCGTCGTCGTCGGTCTACGCGCAAGCAGCACACGGCAGATCGCCCAACAATAATAACAACAACAACAGCAGCAGCAGCAGCAACAACAACAACAACAACAGCTCGTTTGGTCATTGGGTCGGCGGCAGTGGGACGCTAGCAGCGGCGGACTGCACGTTGTCGTCTTCGTCGGCCAGTGACCTGAGCTTTTCGTGTTGGCCGGGCGTCGACGCTACGTCTTCACCGCAACAGCACCAACAGCTCCAACAGCACCACTACTACCACCACAATCAACAGCAATCGCAGTCGGCGGTCGGCTGGACACCGGTGACCGTCCGATCGTCGCCGTCCGACTGCGGCCGGTCAGTGTCGTCGGCAGAATTCGTGCAGTACAACTCCAGCGCCGCGGACGGCCGCTCGCCATCGCCGACGACTATCCGCTGGCCGTCGAGGCTGTTCTACTGAGTGAACGCCAACAGCAACACGATCAACAAGTTGGTGGAACACTACTGCACTTTCTGCTACAAGAACCACGAACCGCCCGAGGTGTACGGCTCGCACCTGGTCCGGGACGACACTCGCACCACTTGTCCTAAGCTCAGGGCGCTCCGGTGCAAGCACTGCAACGGCACCGGCGACAACGCGCACACCATCAAGTACTGTCCGTTCCTGTACTCGAACTACAGTTGATGGACGGCAGTCGATCGCGTAGGGTAGACGCGCGGTCGAACGTTTTAGCGGTTGGCTACGGGTTCGGGTGGGTGGGGTGGGTTATCGGGTGGGAAAGGGGACAGAGGGTCGTCCAGTGGTCGATTTTCTCGATTTTTTCGTTTCGCGAATTTACCGTTCTCGTATACCATTGTGCGTGTGTGTTATTATCAACATAATAATGGTAATGGTAACGATTATTATTATTATTTTTTTTTAAATTTCTTATCTATCGTTCGCACTCACTCGCGAGTCAATAACAATATCGACACTCTCGAACGAGCGGATAAGATAAGTACGATTTTATGCGTTTACAATGACCGTCGCCGTTCGTTTATCATCATAATATATAATAATAATAGTATAATATGCGTGATGTTATATTATATTTAGCAGCCGGGGGGATAATAATATAATATTTACGCTTGTTCGTTGTTGCAATAATGTGCGTCGTGCGTGCAACGTGCACACACCGTGCACCGCGCGCGACAGCCGATCGCGATCTCCTTGTGTACCTATATACCAACACGGCGTTGCTTTCGGTACATTTTTACACTATTATAATATAACAATAATAAAATAAGAATATCAACAATAACGACCGGTGTGGGCCCAGCAAAAAAAAAAAAACAAAACTTAACTGCAACGGATGTGTGGTGGTTGCTTTACGGTTTGTAATATTATTATTCTCTTTGTTATAATATATTGTTCGTTATGCTAAACTTTTTTTTTATTCGGTCGACAAGTCGTTATTATTATTATTATTTTATTTTTTATTTTTTTTTTATTAATAGGTATTATATTTCACGGATGTTTTGTTGCATGTAAAATTCTCCGTGTTAGTGTTCTAAAAAATAAATAAAAGCTCATCGTTTGTTTCGTTCCTTAATCGGCAGGTGAAATATATTAAACGTTACCGAATTAAAAAAATATAGACGTTATTGTTTAGTTTGGCTATTATTAGTTATAAGTTATAATGTTTTGTTTAGTTAAATACGTTCTGCGACATACTTCCTCGTTATAATATAATAATATAACCAACCTATTATGTTTCGTGTGTTGCGTGTTAATATTGTATAGTGCAACTTAAAAATATATAAATCCATGTATTTTGTGATTAATCGTTAGCATATAATATTATAAATAAGTGTTAAAAGTTTTAATTTAATGTACTGTTTGAATTTCAATTTTCAAATGTATTCATATTTTGCTCAATGTTGTTACTGTAAAAATAAGCTGATAAATGTACCGTAAATCGTAAATCGTTTATGTAATATTGTAATTTGTGTAATGTAATTAATAATGTTATGAGTTATTTGTTTGTCTTGAAAAAAAATGTTTAATTTTTCGTGAATAGTATTTCAATATCTTATTACAAATCCTGATGATACATGACAAATAAATGAACTATAATTAACTGCAATGAATATGTTACGAGTATATTGCTATATTATGTACACTACTACACTGACAATCGAACATTGTTCGATAAAACCACTTACATTTTCCACGGACAATTTCATAAGATAAAATAAGTAAAGTTAAATATTCAAAACACAAATAATAAAATATACAATAATTGTTGATTGTATGAGAAATCCATCTAAAAATAAAATGTTTTTAAAAGCTATTTTTTACCCAATCATAATCGTGTAGTAATTTTGTCTGAAATAGTATTATTTGCATTCATATATTTTTCAGTGTCGTTTCACTGTGACGACGTATAATAAAAGTATACAGAGTGATTTTACATATATTATAATTTTAAATACATTTTTGTTATTTAAAAAACTAAATATATTTTTACATAATCTATAGAAACTATTATGACATAATTATATTTCTTATTGAGATTTTCAAGGTTTTTAAAATGGTGATCTTTAAGTACTCGTAGTTTCGTATTTCAAAACAAAAAATTTTTTTTACTTATGTCAACGATGCAATTAAATTCTCATGTAGGTAGATTTTAATTATTTTTAAGCATTTTAAATATTATTAATATGAATAACGAGCTTATTAGGTTAGGATAAGGTAATTTCTTAGGCCTTAAAGGCTAAGAGGGTATCTATATTCTATTTCCACTTGACTTCTCCATAATAGCAGTATCTGAACTTTAAAAGCTTTTGATAAATGAATAAAAACTATTGTAAAATGTTTTGGTACTAGAAGTTAAGTAACATTGATTTCGGATTCATGGATTTAAAGTACAGAATATAACAACTCGAGTAACTCTTACACTAAAAAAAAAATCGCACTGGTAAAACATTCAGGCTACGGGCGCCAATTATTTTTGAGGAGTACACCCCATTGCAGGGTTGTAATCATTTTCGGTTGAAAACGGTCGTAATCACATTTCGACTAGCCCCTGGATGATTTAAATTGCTATATAATACGCCCTTCCTATTATTATTATAGAATTAGATTAATGTACATAACACTGCTACACAACACCATTAAACTTTTTTAAAAAAAAACGATGTAACTAATTAGCATACCTTACCGTGTAATTATATAGGAACGATAATAATACAGAGATAATATTATGACATTCTGTAGGTCATCGTCGTCGGACTACTGAAACTTGAAAAGCTGATCTGTTGTTTCGACTGCGACGCTGTTTGTTCTCGCACCACCGGATACAACTTCCAGATTGTTGGTCTTCGGTTATAAAATCAAGACGAGAAAAGCGTTAAAGTGTACGAAAGTTTACCGAACAAAGGATCCCGATATTGCTGTATTATAGAAGATCAAAGTTTAGTTTTTGAAATTTGGAAAATACTCGTTCTCACTTTACTTATATGAACAACTTATGTCTTATGAGCATGAAGTATGTAGTATGTATACACGTTCTTATAAGAACGTCGTTTAAAGCTACGCAAAACGGCGTGTTGAATAAACTCGACGTTGACGTTAGTTCAAAGAGAATTTGAAATTTCCCACTCACGACTCATAAGTGATTTAAATATACGTTTTCCATTTGGCTATGGGCCCTCCAATATTGAAAAATATCTAAGGGTAGCTGGGAGGGTCATACTGACACCGGGCAGAGTTTCCAGTAAAGAAATGTATTCTCATATCATGCATTTACATGGCTGCATAGTAAGTAAATATTGTGAATTTATGATAATACCGTTTTATGAGCTGGATAGGGATTTTTTTGTCACAAGGAAAATGTCCACACATAAAAATTGCACTACTAATGACACATCACGCATAGCCGTTCTCGAACCACAGAAATAAGACGACAAATTTGTTGAACATATTATGAATTTTTAATTTTATAACATCCCTCGCACTTTGTTTCTCGTTAAAAATGGCATTGGTTTATTTGAGACTAGCTTGTGATAATGCGAGCAGTATATAATCAGATAGGCAAATCCACCTGCAGCTGTGCCACCATTTTTAAACAAAAATGTTCTTCCTAAGTCTCAAAATCCCTGTTTGAGCAACCCTCCGGGCCCAATTGATAATCTAAATCATCCAAGGAACCACTCAAAAATACACAAAAAATGTTATCAAAATTGGTCCAGCCATTTAGGCAGGCATAATAGATACAGACAGACAGACATACATTCACTTATACCTATATCGATTTAAACAATAGTCACTCTCCACAAAAATGCTCATTACATGTTTCCATACATTTATAAAATATTAACAATGTTTTTTTGGAACCAACTTATTGTATACTTTAACCCATACAAGTTTTCATCCGCACGCCGCCAGTTGTATACATTATATTCATTATTGTTTATTTGGTTTTTGTGGTATCATGACTAAATATTTAACAGTACATGACCGCTTGACTTAGATTGTTTCTCTCAGACATTGTTCCCCGGGCATAGAAGTAAAACTATTTCATATCATATAATGGAGTAAAAGAAAAGAAATTTCCATTTACCAATTGAAATGAAAAAACATTTTTTTTTTTAAAGATTATACATAAAAAGTTGTTAGTAAAACTCATAAGAGCAAAAACAGTAGAGCCTTTGTACAGGGCTTTGGGGCCACAAAGGTTAGGGTAAATTTCCCAATAGGCCTTTATCCGTCCTTGATAAAACGCGTATTAATCATTATTTAATTCCCATGTTGGTAAAATAAAACGAATTGTATACCTATGTTTTTTTTTTATTAACAAAGTATAGTATAATACTGGAACCTGAGGTGTATCGCTTGACTGCTTGAGTCCGAAGTTCACCCCCCCCCCCCCATCTCGCATCCAATCTACAAACGAAACGTCACGGCGCTACTTATATACATCAGGATACAAGATTATTATAAATATTATATCGTTCCCGATAATGTCATCATCATAATAATATATCATTCATCGTCTTATTATTATAGTTTTCGTCGGCAGCGGGATTTGGTTATGTTTGTTAGTTTTAATATATTATTGTGAATATTGACCTATATAGGTATTATACGAACATCAATTAAAATAGATTGTTTTAATTTTCAAGCGAATTACGAGCATTCATCATGATTCATGACTCTCTTAAAAATTGAAACATCGCGAAAAAACCGGAACACTGGAAATATTGTAATCTCTAAGATATCGATGTGATATTCACTCAAGTATTATTAAAACTGCAGAAACGAAGGTAAAAGCGTGAACTGCAATTCGGCGAAAAATGTCTCACTTTGACTCTGCTCACACTTGTAAGACGTACCAGCTATACACCAAAATCAAACACCAACATTACAGATGACAGACTACGAATGAGGGTGTGACGTCCTCTCGACTGACCGACGTTTTTCGCCGACGAAATAGGTAACGCGAAAACCACCGGCCACTGCGTCGCGGTCTGCGTCGATGTCTGCGAGTTCTCGTAATATTATTACATCGTTAGAGGTACAACGAATAAAACGCTTCTTCGCCCGCGCTGTTATCTATATCAAATAAAATTGTCGTCGTTTGGCAATAATGATTTATCAATTTGTCGAGAGTAGCGCTCACGATAAGTCGGCCCAGGTGCTCGTGACAGGTTGGGTTAGCTTATACACACGCAAACACACACACACACACACACACGTGCACACACACGTACACGTACACACACACACACACACACACTTAACACGGTCTCGAGTGTTCAAACAAATAATAATATAATGACGATACTGTATGCGCCCACGTCGCGTCGAGCACCGTGTGTTCCGCATATCGCGTGTTTTTTACTCTTATCGTTTCTTCGTCCGCTACCGGCAGTCCGCGAACACACGCACCGACGAACGTCCGCCTCCGCCGTCGACCATGATCCGCGGACCGATCGTGGCCGCTGCTTTGCCGTCGCCGTCGTCCTCGTTGTCTTCAACGTTGTCGTTGTCGTTGTCGTTGTCGTCGTTATCGTCGTCGTTGTCGTCGTTGTTGTTGTTGTTGTCGTCGTTGTCGCTGACGAGCGCCGACCAGACCGCCCTCGGGCGTCCGGTGGAGATCCGCGCGGCCGTCATACTGCCCGCCGAGTCCAAGTTCATCACCACGCTGTCAAAGGTGATGCCCGTGCTGGACATCGCCGTCCGCGACTTGTACGCCAAGGGCATACTCCGGGAGACGGACGTCACGTTCAGGTTCATGCAAAAGGACGACAAGTGCGAGGACATCGAGGCCATGCGCTCCGGTTTCGAGCTGATCATCAACGGTCGAGTCGACCTGTTCCTGGGACCCACTTGCGACTACGGCGTCGGTCAGTTTGTTTTGTAATATCGTCATGATATCATTATGAGTATTATAGTACATGGGTATTATAGACCGGTAAAATATGACTGTGGCGAAAAAATATTGTATTAGTGTGCATCGGTATGTATGATATTATTTGATGAGAAATGAAATCGGTGTCCTGTCTAATGACGTTTCGTTTGGATGGACTTTTCCTCGACAGTTCACATTCAAAGGAACTCATTTGTTCAATCGAGTATTACTCTTCTCTTCCGAAATTAAAAGCAACAAACGAAATTGGTTTTTATTTTTGTACACTAAAAATGCGAGAATTCGTAATTTTGAGGATGCCGATCAGATCGAAAATCGTGGAACACAACAGCACCTCATTAGACTCTGAAAAACTTTTCACCGTAAAAGATAATACGAATAATACGTTATTGTGAAACGGACATATACTTCCCTCCGAATCCAAAATCGAACAATGGCTTAGTAGTCATCATCGGAGGTAATATTGTTTGTGGTCGCGATGTTTCGACGTATCGAGACCATATCCTCCACGGATAGTCATTTTGATCAGCCTCCGACCGGCAGTCAAGGAGATGGAGGAGAACACGCAGTAT
This sequence comes from Myzus persicae, assembly GCF_001856785.1. Taxonomy (NCBI): domain Eukaryota; kingdom Metazoa; phylum Arthropoda; class Insecta; order Hemiptera; family Aphididae; genus Myzus; species Myzus persicae. The sequence continues at coordinate 121,060 of NW_019101298.1, forward strand.
ATAACTATCGTGGCACTAAAACAAAACTTACAAGATTTTCATGTTTTTGATAGTTTCTACCATACGATGTTTACTCGATGACCATCCTCCATCTGATACTTCATATAAATATGAAATGTGCTTATGTTATAGAAGTTAGTTGTGTCGGTACGTTTTGCAGGTGACAATGCGTTTAGGATCGAACCTATTATGAGGATGTCACACGCAATACATAGGTTATATGTGATGGGGTCCGTCTGGGTATCAAACATTTTCTCGAAAGGGTTGTTAACCATTGAAGTAACATAACACAAAGTTCCAATGTCCTTTTCTCGAATTAATAGAAATTGTAATTATTTTTTGAAAAAGTTTTAGTAAAATTTTTTAAATGCCTTTATAATTTGTACAGGGATCGATTGTGGTCGCATAGAAGTTGAACACACCCGTTAACGTCGTAATGCATACATTATAAATAATATGGACTATACATTATATATATTTAAAAAATGTTGTGTTGAAATTTACATAAAAGTGTGATGCAAATCACATAATATGCCCATAAACAAAACATCAATATACCTACATGTATTGTGTATAGGTTTTGGCTTAAATATAATTTACAACTCGCTATACTATAATACTATATTACGAGCACTATCGTGAAAATGTACGTACCCGTGAATCGCGATTAGTAAATTTAAAATGTTTTTTCAAATAGGGTAGGTCCTCGTAAATACTACCTATAGCTGCCGAACCGAGATAATTAATGTGCTTACTTATTTTGTTTTTTTCTACCCAAAAATAGTATTAAAAAAATTACACTTCTGCAAATAAACTCGAGTGTTGCGGGACGTCAGTAACCATCAGTAATTATTTCAGACATTTTTTTCCTATTAACATTGTGCATGCGACTCGTCACGGTTTTCGTTTCGTCAAAAACCCCCTAAGATGTTGGATCGGCACGCCGACGGGCTGCAGTTTATTTCGAGTTGTCGCGCGCCGCCGGAAGTTTTAATTGCAATTATGGCAACTTTGAGCCAACTGCATTGGCAGAGATTAAAAGACACCTCATAATTATTTTACTTGTCTCTGCGGAACAACAACTTGTTATTTCTATGGCACAAACTTTATACTATATAGCTAAAGGTTTCGATATAGACGGCTACTGTAATAATAATACACAAACATTGTAAACGTCGCGGGTCGTATATTATGTAATCCAAAATTCTAAACTTGTGTACGAAATCGTTTTCCTCGAGATTTTAAATTTACAATTTTATGTTTACACTCGTGCAGCGGTTAATGTCGTTATATTTTATGATTTACATACCATTTCTCACTGTCTGTTTCAACTGCATTATCGTCCGTATATTATAACTGCGGAGCGATTATTTTTTGGCGTTATTTTTGAGTTGTAGACATACATGTAATTCCAAGTTAAAACCGTATACAGCAAACCTATATAATTTCGCCACAACACTAAAAAACTAAAATAAAGTGGAAAAGTTTTACTAGTGAAGATCTTGATTTATTTCGATTAATAGAACTAATTAATTTCACGTTTTGTACTGTTGCAGTAGGCGTGTGGGTCTATTGTCATTAATTTGTTGTATACAATAACGGAAATAATCAATGTTGCGTTTGACTTGTTTTAGCCTTATCCCTGATTAGGACTTATTGATTTTATGTCTTATAGTATTTTGATTTTAATATGTTTTCTGCCGTAACATCGTGTCTTACTATAAGACTTCTTGAACATATTTCGGCGGGTTTTCGATTTTGTGATGGGAATGTCATCGTCGATTGCGGATTATTATATGTTTTTTCTTATATGATGGCTGAAATAAAGAGTCGGCTGAACATCCATAAAAGTTCAAATATCAATATTAAAAAAAAAAAGTTCTCAAAACTAATAATATAACTTATGTATTTGATAATAGGATTTTAACTTACATATGCCGTATCAGTTTGTGATCCTTTGAAAGTATCATATTATAAAGTTTTTATGTTTTTTATTTGTCAGTTGACAATATTATAGGTAGGACCGTAGGACATAGTCATATATAGCTATATAAAAAAGTTTTTATTTGAGAGTTTTCGAACGGATATGTGTTTAATTAATTCGTATGAGCGTGTATTCATATAATATAATAATTATGCACTGCCATTATTGCCATCGAATTATACTGCAGGTGTACATAATTAATATGAATTTAAATAAGATTTGTTTTAAGAGTTGAAATATAATTGTGATGAATTTTCTTTAGTTTAAATGCGTATAATTGTGTTCATTTATATTTTTTATTTGATTCAATGAATTTAGGACATCTGAAATATTTTTACACTTGCATATTTTTCAGTTATTTGATGAATTACTTTATTAGCTTAAAGTAAACGAAATCATCTCACGTCACGAATTAATAAACGAGTATAATTTTGCATAATTTTACATAATTTATGTAGTTTAAACGTAAATTGATTATTTTTGTTCCTTATTATATTTTAAATTATTTAAAAAGTAATTCCTTTTATATAATATAAGCAAGCAATTTTCCTTTCTTAAAAATTTGTACTCTAATATTTTCTAATTAAAAAAAAAATTAAATTTGAGCATTTCATGTTTAAAATAATAAACCATTTCAAATATAATATATTTTTACCATTTGAAATGCTAAAAAAGTAGAACGTTGAAAATAAAAGTACTTAACTTTAATCTTTATACCTTACTACTCGCGTTCTCGAAAATCTAGGGTAACATAGGTATTTCTTTAGCAGTAGGATTATTATTGGAGTTCAGCGTGAATTACACAATATTTAATGACATAACACATTATGTTTTATAGGTAGTATACGATTCATCCGTACGTATACTACGTCAGTTTGCCACTAATTAAATTATAAAATAATAATTTATTGATAATTCTTATTCCTATAGGAAAATAGCTAAATATAATTCAATTTAACAGTGAATATTATAATTGCTTATGCTATATTTTATAGTTACTATATATACGTATTTAACCTATTTAAATGTTGATAGTGTTTTCTTCAACCTAATGTCAATAACACAATGTTAACAATATTCGAATGATTGTTACAAAGTTGATTTTTTCAAACAAGAACTACTTTTGTATTTTTTTTTGATTTGATTTAATCTACGACATGTGTACCTTTACATTATATTATTACATGTTTAAACACATAAATTTATACGAATACAATTATTTTAAAATTATGTAAAGAATTATCTTGTATTGTATTGCAGTTAATGTATGGATGATAGATCTTAATCAAATGTTTTCGTTTAATCGATAGAACATTTTTTATTTATGCTATGTGTTAATCGATAGTTCTTTAATATTTTAATCGTAATTTCTCTCTGCAATGTTTGGTTATGGCATCTATTCAACAGTATTAAAATATAACGCATGCTTGTACGATCAATACAATTGTATGATAATATTATTGATGATTGAATTTTTATGGTTACACTTTATCAATGTCTCAAGACAATATTAAAATAAACTAAAACATTACAATCAATTTATATACTACTATTACTACTATATGCAGTCAACACAACATAATAAGTACTATGGCATTTTATAGAAAATTAAAAACATTCATATATTGAATTTTTGATAGTTAATTAATTTAAATGTATTGTAGGTATTTAATTAAATAAAAAATAAACTAGATGTGTTTATTGTGTGTACCTACTATTATTTTCGTGCTTAAATATATTTTGTAACTATATCAAAGTATGTGTTACACAAACATATCAAATGCGATTATCGTGTCCTCTTTGCATTTAGTCAACGTTTGAATATTCGTTAGTAAGCATACTAAGTTGTTTAAACATTAATTTAGGTAACGTGAGGTGGGAAATATATGCGTGTTGTTACCATGGATATGTGCAGTGTGATCTTTATCATTTAAAACATTTAATACCCATCGTTTGTCTATTTAAAAATAAAAAATAAGAGTAATATAAAATGATTGACAATAAGAAAATTAAAACTACCAAAAACTCATCTCTTAAAAAAACACTTAAGAACATCTCTGCGTTTTTGAAAATTCTGCTGTTCACTTATAAAATTACAAATCATTCTTATTTTTTTGCGTCTAGAAAGTGTACCAAGTGTTATACAATTTTTAATAATGCAATTACCTTAGTAGAAAATTATTTTAAAAGTACATGTATATTATTTGATGATTAAAAATATTGTAATAATTATGAACGTATCACACATCATTATTGCATGAAATATGTATACCTACTCATTGATTATTGATAGCGGTTTTGGCGCAATTAGAACTAAACTATTGTAGGAGTTAAAAATATGTTGCAATACTCACATACCCGTATACCCGTCGGGTAGTATCCTTCAGATAAAAGTAACGGTAATGACAAAAAAGGGCCTACAAAAACTGTGCCTCAGTATTTACAATATTTTTAAATAGCTACAAGAACAGCTTATGTAACATCTTGTATAAGCATTGTATGCATATCAACTCTTTAAAAAAAGAAGATTTCAAATGCCTATAAAGTGATGTCAAATTACTAATTAGATAGTACCTAAATATTTTGAAAATTTCATTGTGTAAGAAAATGATATTCAAGAAACAGTGAAGTGTTTCGAGTTTCTACGATACAAATTTTTTGTGTAATAACAAAATAACATTAATCCATAATTGTCAAGTTAGGTTAGGTTAGATCAGGGACGGATCCAGGGGGGAGGGGCTAGCCCCCCCCCAGACATATTATTTCCCAAATTGTTTTAATTATTCTACAGATCTTGGTATTACTATACTTCAAATTACATGTATGTCTGATAATATAATATATTATTATACGTATCATTCTGGGGTGCAAAAACTAAGATAATACTATCTTAGTTCATGGTCGACAGTGATTCCATTATTGTAATTTTACATTAAAAAAAATTGAGACCCCCCTCCAAAGATCTTTGCTCTGGATCCGTGCCTGGGTTAGGTGAGCTTTGTTTTAAATTAAATACAATAGTTTTATCATATATTATATTGAAAAAAAAGTCGTAATTAACAAATGTTATAATTTATAAACATCACAAAAAATACAAATTATTGTGAAAATTACTCGTATATCATGTCTAGTAAAAATTCTAGTATGAATATTTGGTAAACATTTAAATTCTATACAGCAATGTTGAATTAAAATAACAAAAGAATAGAATCGATTTTGTCAAGACTGTTTTTGAGTAAAAATTAATTTTTTTTCATAATTTATGAAATAACCCGGAATTATTTATTTTTTATCATAAAGTACCAACTAGATTTACTAACAGAAACTACAAAAGCTTAAACAAATCATTTTACTGTTCCAATAGGATGAGAGACATACAAATAAAATATATCATTGTAAAACCACTTAGTAGTGTCACCCGACTAAAGTATGTTTAAAGACTGATTAAATTAATAATATATTAATATTATACTACTGCTTATAAAAGCGCTGATAGTTTTAGAAAAAAATAATTTTTATATACGTTGTACTTGTCTGCTAAAACTAATTCTAACTCAGTATTATTTTGGACAAACTTCAGTTGATAATAACATGTTAATAGTTGGATTTAGTATTTCTCAGATTTTAGGTTCTACGAAAGTGCTTAAGAATTAGGTACGATTTAAAAAAGACATAGGTTGTAGGTACACCTATATAAAATCGGCTATCCATCGATATTTGGTTAATTTGTTTTTGATCACATTTTGATTTTAACGAATACTTATAATGATTATCCAAATTGAAATTATTTATCGTACATTTATTTTAAAACATATTGTGGTGAAGTGTGTATTATTTTGTTATTCGTATGCCAGACGATAAATGATAATATCTGCTTTTTTTCAATAGGTATGTATTCGACTATAAATTATGTAGGTACCAATGTATATTAGTTACACGCATATTATGCCAATATAACGATTTCAAGAGGTATATTTAAATTAGCCTTACAATTATTAGACGTATAAGGCTGACTGAAGTACTTTTAATATTCAGTATTATTTATACTATTTATAGACATTGGATATCATATATTTTGAATTTCATATTAGCGTTCAACTGTTGCCATTACTATAATAAATAACTATAAGTACACATACATTATGCAAATAGATGAGTGATGACTATCGGAATATAATGATGCATCCTAACGATTCATTCGTGTACATAATACAATACGTCACACGTTATTAGTATAAAAAACCATTTTTTTACTGCGAATTTAAATATATTCAATATGGGTATCAAACATGATAAATCAAACTATATAGGTAATAATAACAATAATAATGGTCTATACAAATCTATAATATAATACTGAGTGACTATAACATATAGTGCAGTTAAACGTAAATTATATTTTGTATTTTTCTTTAAAATGTTATTGTTTTATCCATTGAAGTAAAAAAAAATCTATATTTTATTTGACAATGTGTCAATTAAAACGATTTTATAAAAAATGATGTGGTCTAATACCGACCTTTTATTTTTGAGTGGCATGGATAATGAGTGTTAAGTTATCTAACCTTTATTTATGGGGACAGAGAATTCAATTTTAAACTTTGACCCAATACGTACATAGCACTCAGCACATATGCTACTTTAAAAAGTTCATTTTTGAATTTCACACATAAATGTCTAAGTTCAATCGCTAAAAGCAGAAAAATAATAGCTAATAAACATAAGCTTATTGTGCTATTTGTACATGTATGTTAAGACCAATATTTGGTGTCCTGAGGTTCACTCAAGAACGTTATTTGCTAGTCATGATTTGTTTTTAGTCAATATAGTGCTTATAGACCTCCGCGCCGCCACATGCTTCATTGATCCACATAATTCAAGCATCAGCAAAATTTAGGTTGTGCTATTAGTTTTGCTACAATTTGTGCTTTTTTCTTTTTGTTACACTTCACGATAAGCCAAACTAAAAAAGTTTCTTGAACAAACGCACTGAAATAACTAGATTAGATTGAAGAGTCGATGGTTTGTTGTATAAATAAATTCATCGAGAACCGAAAAATACACATGGGTACTTGTGAGATTGACGAAACTTACCTCTCCTAGAAATTCATGTTATAAAATACTCATTTGGTTAATAGTCAGTAGTTTCCGTTGTCACTAACAAACACTCATAAAATAATAAATGGCACAAGAGTAGTTTGCACAATTTATATATATATATATATTTGTACATAATCTATAGTAAATGAACATTTTTTTTGTTGGAGGTGACTGGAAAGATTTATGGACAGTGGATTTAATGGATATAACCTACTGAACTTATTATTATATCGTAATAAAAGGAAAACATACTTATCGGTATTACTGTGTTTTAAAGTATTGTAACTTGTAGGTCTGCAGTATTTATGAATATAAGTCTTTTTTAGACTCAATAGTGTAAGTGAAAATGATTTTCCGGAAAGCAATTCAAAATTATTATTTATATAAATTAGGTGTATATGTTTAATCATTTTACTACTTAATATTTTATGATCATTAATAATTCAACTAAATTGTTAGAACAGTAAAGTTTTAATAATTAAGTATTGACGTTATGTATAAAACGCTTTACTGATAACCATATTAATCTAACCAATTATTTAAAGAACAAATAAAATTACATACGTATTGGAATGAGCTTTTAAAAATACCTAGTAAAAAACCCTATGGTTTTCTCCCGACGAAAGCCATTTAATTTATAAATCCTTTTACTGTTTATTTCAGAGCACTATAAATGTAGTAATGTTTTAGTAAATAATTGAAAACGAAAACATATAGATACATTGCCTAAAATTGTAAATGCATTTCAGCTAAAATGTAGGTAGTTATTGAATTAAGTGTACAGTTTTAAAATATTACGTATTATAAAATAAACTATAAAATATTATATCGATAATAATTGATCATAATATATTTAAATAAAGATGTTACCTTTATTGGTTTTTTTATCGGTATCGAAACTGTCATAATTTAAAATTATATGAAAATAAAACTATTTGAAATGGCTTAAGACGAGCAATATAATATGTCATAAAATATAGGTACCTACACTAGGGTACCTAGTCACTACCTACTTTAATGGCTTTAACCCAATATACTATAGTCTTGCGTTTATATATTCGATTCAATCCATGTATCTTGTCCGGCTCTATACTAGTAAGAATTGCTTTAATGTACCATTGAAATAGTGTTCACGGGATTGATATCATCGATATAAGTATTATTAGTTTTATACTTTTATATAATGTTCAAATCGTACTATGAGATTTGATTATTTTTACTTTTTACAGCTACATAGAGGTATTTTTAAATTTGAGGGTGTGATGGTTTTATTTTTAATTAGCTTGAACATATTTTATTATATTTTTAACGGGTGTATATAGTATACGAATTTATTAGGTATTAACGTCATTAACATTGAACAGCACCTATTTATGAAAACTAAATCTATCCTTATGTGACACCATTGTTATTGACATTTGCATAACCTTTTTAACTTTTAAAAAGTATAAGATTCATACATTAAGATTATTGATGTACACAATTTAGTTCTTTTTATCTTTTATATTATATTAGTATAGAGGTATATATTTAATCAACTGGGCAAAGAGAGGACATCGTTAAACAAACTTAATGTAAATATTCCTCATAGGTACAAATAGGGAGGAGGCTTTAGGGGCTAATCCCCCCCAAAATTTCTTATTTTTTTAAAGTTTATTCAATATTACTATTGTCGGGTTTCAACCCTCCAAAATTGGCGCCTTTGGCAGTCCCTATGGTACCTATGTAATTATTACTACCTGAATGCACTTATCGGACGAACAATCCCACCATAATGTCAATGTATATACATATTACATTATTGTATTATTTTATTGTCAATAAGTTTCTGGTAATGTTTTTGTTATCTGTAAGATGTCGTGCTTTGTTATTTCATATCAGATTATCCTCAACATATCTGTGCTTGAGAGTAACTGTAGGCTTTAGTAGTTACGAAGGTTAGAGTCCTAGAAAATCAAAGTTCAAAATAAATTATCAATTTGAAAGTCCCCCTACCTTTGTTATTAAAAATTATTCTCAAGTCAAATGTAAACAATAAAATAAGTTTATATTTTACCGTATGCACATTCAACAGCTTATAATTATTGTATATGTCTGTATTTTGGCGAACACTTTTAAAATAGGTACAATTTTCACGCTTTATTAGGTATGGTACCGTTTCAACAATGTCTAACAGAACGAAGGAAAAAATTTAGATTGTTTTTGAAGTGTTCGACGAAGGGTCGGTCGTCAGTGCAAACTTAGTGGTCATTTTGGAAAATTATTCATACATTTTTAACGAACGTACAACAAATTGTATGAATATATACCAAGAATGTGCAACAGACGGCCAACAAAATTGAATATATTTATATAAGTTTTGTTTCATCCATGAACTTATATATAGAGGTGTGCATGTAACAAATTTGTCTGATATTTCAATCTGGTCTTAACATATTATTATTGTGTGGTTGAAAAAAAATTGAGTAAGATAAACAATATTTCTCAAAAATAAAGTTTACAAACGTACAATATATGGTTATCTTGTTTTGTTCTTATAATATTTATATTAACATATTGAATAAAATTGTTCACATTTTTAAAACTTTTTAAGTTTATTTATTTGAATACAGTTAGTTTGTTCATTTGTCTATAATCTTATACTAATATCAATGATATTAATATAATAAAGTAAGATTAAAGATAAATAGCAATTTATTTATCTTTTTAAATGGTCATATAAAGAATAGTATTATTGTAATGATTTATATGCGAATAAAATAAACTAATGATCATAGCTTACAGATAAATATAGAACCTATAATAAGATTTAAATAATGAAAATACACAATAATATATTTTTTATTATAGTATTAGTAAAAGTAATAATATGTTTATAAGTGTCTCGTTATCGAGTTTATTTCGGAATAATATTTATCTTGGATTAAAGGAAGACTAAATATGATGTAAATATATATGTTACATTTAAACTGCATTAGATACTATATTGAATAATAGATTTATACATAGTAAGTAAATTATGTTTGTACGTCTACTTTGAAAGTTATATGTTGTTCTGTAAAACGTGTTTTCATAAATCCAGTGGACCATTTTACGATTAATTATTTATAACCAGTAGCGAAATGTGTGGGGTAGCTTGTCCCCTTTATTCGCTTCAATTGTTGTTTTAATCGACTAAATCAACCAATCAAACGGTTAAGTCAGTTATGTTCTAAGCTGTAAAATGAATAATGATTAATTCAAATTTGTATCAAGATGACAAAACTTATTCCATTATCTGCCAAATGTTAAACACTAACCTATTTACGACAAATCTGCTTATTATAATTTGTTATAAATTTAAAATTGTATTAAATATTAACAACATCATGATCACTACCGATGCAACTATGCAATTTAGGGCAAAAATTCAAACGATTAAATTTAAACACCAGGCACGTTATGCGTAATGTGTAGACCGTTGTTTTGGGTGAGTTACTTATAAGTTATAAATTATAATCGTGCGTATTTAAATGATAATATATATGTTGTATTAAATTTATGCTGCCATATTACATTTTAAAGCGATGAATTATGGAATTATAATGAGTGAAACGAATTTATTATCTATAATAAATCATATTTTTTGTCAAGTACTTCAAACGTCAAGAGCTTATAAATTAAATGTTTACAAGTTATTTTCGAAATATTGCATGTATAACATTAGAATATAACCCAAGGTTTTAGACTAAAAATTAAAATAAGTACAACTCTTATATTTTATTACAAATGAACAAAGACATTTTTAATAGAACTTTTGAGTTAGTCAATGACAAACAATTTATTAAGTCAACAATTAAAATAATTATTAACTTTAGTAAGAAGTAAGTTAGACATTTTACATTAAATACTTTTTAAAATATACCAAAATTATATAATACACACCAACTGCTATATTGGTGTATTTAATACTATATAGTATATACCCACTATAATTCCCATGGCTTTGTACCATATTGGTTAATACGGTTGTTCAGTAGACTAAAAAAAATGTAATTTTTTAGGTTGAAGGTTGAGCCCCCCTAACATTGTTAAGCTGGAAAGAATGTATGTTAAGTACTTATTATAGGATATAAATTTCTAACACTATTTCACAACATTTGGTTTAGACCAAACTTGGTTATTAATGTACAGTGATTACATTTTTTTAAGAAACTACAAGAATTAAGTCGACGGATATAAGTTAGGATGTCTGTTTGTTTTCTCTCTCTGGCTCACTCACAACATAGATAAAACTTATTTACGAAGAATCATCTTTTTTATGTTTAAAAAGAATCTTAGAGTAAAACCACCCATTACAAAATCGACGGAGAAAAATATTTTCGAGGAAATAACATACCGGTTTGTCCAAATATTGTCTCAAAACAATTTAAACATCATTCAAATGTATAAAAATATTTTATTATTTTGAGAGATGAATACAAAGTCAAATAATAATAAAATATAAAACCGTTAAATCATCATACCCTCAAAAATATTATTCCCCATAATTTTCGTGCTTTTGCTCTAAAGTTACTTAAAAAGCGTTTTATCTATGTTTCGTGTGATCCTGGGAGAGGAAACAAAAATATTGTATTGACATTTTAAGTTTTAACTAATATTTTTAAAATAAAGATGTATATAATTGTACGAATATGTAAAAAAAATTGACATTCGATTATTAGACTAAAAAGAATCAGTTTCTCATACAATTCTCCAAATATTATTTAATATAATTGTATTATCATTTAGTTCTGCATACAAAAAAAGTAACATATTTTTTGTTTGCTTACTATGGCCTAACTACGATTTACGTATTTCAAATAAAGCTTTTTTTACAAAAGAAAAATGTTGTGTTTCATTAATTTTAAATTGTATTGTTTTGTATGTTTGTATAAAGTGTACCAAGTACAAGTACCCGACACATGTTTCCACAATTTATTGCATTTTAAGTGATTAAATTTAATTGAGGTAGGTACCTACTTAAAAATGAAGTTCTAAATATATAAAATAATTGTTCAAATAAGACATTTCACAGTCATTTACTTATTAAAATATTAAATATTTATATGCGATCATAAATTATAATACTGTTAGTGATAATCTGTAAATACTGAATTGAATTGTTCTAATAACTTCGAGTGTTTACCATACGTCTATAGTCTATACTTACCGGACAGTATTGAATATTTGTAGAAAAAATATTTTTAAATAACTGCACGCTTTAGTTATATAAATCGATACAAATGTAATTTATGTTTATATATTAAATTCTAGATATTTATACAATTTATCATATATGATTGTAATTTGTAAATTAAATAAAACAATAATTTTATGATAGGAAAAGTATTTAATTTTGCATCTTTTCTAGAAATGACACAATGTATTAGAATTTAGAACAGATGATTAGCTGTGCAAATTATAAGCTTTGTCATTTGCTGATAAAATTTAGTCATCAAAATAAATAAAATTTTTGTAGAAGTTTATTGATCCGTGTTAAGTTTGTCATGAAAAAAATAAGATTCTTCTTAAGCACACAAAATAATTGTTCTATTGATTCATAGTATTTTGTGATGACCTATATGATAATTTTACATTATAATAGTTTATACTTTTAAAAACCAGTTACATACACATTTTAAATAGATTTTATTTTATTTTTAAAATTAAAAGTTCACCTGTTTTTCAAGTATTTATTATATTTGTTTTTAGATCTCGTTGCAAGGATGATCAAGTTTTGGAATGCACCATTGCTCACAACGGGTGGATTTACGAATGATTTTTCATTGGACAAACAAGATCCAAAAAGCAAGTATTTCCTACTAGTGCGTACAGGCACTTTAGATTTCCAGGACATAGGGGACGTGGTAGTCAGCGTTTTAAAAAGGTAGCCACTACCGGTGTGGTGTAACTTCTAGTGGTGTACGTGACAACAGGGGAGTTAAATGAACGTTTTTGAAAGGGTTTTTTTAGGTATTCATGGAAAAACGTATTACTCATATACGACATTGACGGCTACTGGAGAGTGTCTGGAAAACAGTCTTGTGGATTGATGACAAAAACTCTGGTAGAGATGTTCAAAGGAAATGCGAGTATTAGATACAATGCATTCGATCTGGCGAAAAATCCGCAGAACAACCTGACGGAGAATTTGCGCAACGAGGTCGGTTCCAAGCACACAAGTAAGTATTGCACATTTATAATAATATAAGGAGTTATGTTACATAGATGACAATTTTGGAAATGCTGTTGTTAAGAAATTTCAAAACACTACGTCAGAGGGTAGGTAGGTAGGTGGATAGGCGTTTTCTTAAAACTTACATGAAGAATTTTAGACTGCACATTACGTGCACGCATTACATCCTGTTTGAAACGATTAAGTAAATGTACCGAATTCTATGCATTATGATGAATCTAGTACCACGCCTAGACGCCTATAGTACCTATTGCATAATAATTATAATAATATCATAACATAATATGCCTACCCATAAATATTGCACCACATTTTAAATAATAAAATAATATGTAAATTGTTGTAACACTTTTGTAATTTGTTATAGACTATAGTTGTACAAACATCTGTTGATGTTTTATTTTTAGATTTTTTTTGTTTAATGAAAATTCACATTTTTAAAAATATACTAAACGCGTTTTTTTTTTAATTTTAATTTTGAAACTACCAAGTTTTTATGTTATAATACCATCAAATGTAATAAAACTTCGAACAAGTTGAACACCAATATTTATTCAATGTTGAGCAAAAGTAAATAATTCTTTCCTACCAGTTAGTATCATTATTAACTGAAGTCCTATTTGCTTACATTTCACTATACATCCGACATCGAAAATGCTTTTTGAATTTCTTGCTGCATTTAAATAATCATTATTCCTATAGGTATGTGGAAATATTAACGATAACTGTAACTAATATTACATTATTAAGTTCAATATTTATCACTTTTTTTTGTACTAATTTTTAGCTTTTTAAATGTGATTTTACTACACACGGTACGCAATTTAAAGGTTATTATAGATTTTATGTATACTGTTAAGATTCATTAACTATTTTAATCATAATTTATGATATTACATTATTACCTACCTATACTCATAATATTAAACATAAACTATAAGACCCTACATACTAAAACGAAGGTAATTAATAGTGTAATATATTCTGCTACCTATTATATTATGATATTATTTTATTGACTACCCTTTAATAAATATGTTCTTTATGTCACTGATAGGTACCGGCCCATAGTTCAAAATATTGTACTATACACGACAGGTTTATGATTTGAACAAAACGTATGGTTAAAAATTAAAATATCACAATTGCCAACTACTATTGGTGTTATACGGTCACTGATAAATGTGTGATTTAAATTTATATAATATGGGTAGTGGGTACAATGGGTACATCATATTATATTATTATTATATTTGACGATCATTTACATAATCATAATGTTTAGGTATGTGAAACTGTTTTATAAGGAACAAATTACTTTCATTTGACATGCGATTGTCTGAATGCGTTTTAAAAGTCTGCATGTGTAGTGGTCTTCTGCGTGCTATATAATTACAAGACTGTTTAAATTGCACATTGAAAAATGGCAGGGATCACTTTGTAGGTCTTATAAATTTAAATGATCCACCAGTTATTAGTCACAAGTATTTAACATTATGACGGTTACTATTACTACTCCGGGTATAAGCATGACAGCCGAAAGAAGAATTAGGCAATATATATTAACGAGAAATACTTTTAACTGTAGGGCTGTGAATTATTAATGCATTTACTTAAAAAAACCACGGAATATTACGTATACTATATATAGGTATTTATATGCACACAAAATTAGGGAAATATTTTTGAAGACTTTATACAGATTAAACTTTTTTATATTAAAATATTATATGGGCCTAATCTGGCCAAAATTCATATCACCTCCCCCAATCAAATATGCGATTTAAACATACGAAAAGAACCATAAAAATAAGAATTTGTATTTATAACGGCAATAATGTATCGAATAATATTTGTACATTACCTATTTTGAATTAAAAACGATGAATTCACCGGTGTGCAAAATCGTTGGGTATATTCTGTACAGTTACGGCAAATATCTATTACATTAATGGTGCGCTCGCCCCTATATACCTTCAACCTGTCATTACCTATTACAATGATATATATATAATTGTGAGTTGTAACGTTTAAACGGACCCTTTGATGGCGGCGGCGGCGGCGGTGGCGTGTCGGTATATATGATAATAATGTTGTACACATGTATATTTACCGTATAGTTATCGCGGTGGATCAACAGGTTTAAGAGGAAAACCGCCGAGCTATTGGTGAGCGTAAAAACGGGGGGTGGGGAGGGGAAAGGAGAAAAAAAGAAATGAAAATAAAAATTAAACGAAACGCGCGCGCGATGTCGCCGACGCCGACGCCGCCGCCAACAGCTGTCGGTAGCGGTAGTGAGGGGATATTATGCCGCGCGCACGCCGACGAAGACCTGATCGTCGTGTGGTCCGGACGTGCCGCAGCCGACAGAGCCAGTGCGTCGTGTTCGCTTCGCCGTCTCCGTCCGTTCGCGTTTTTACCTCCGTGTCGCCGCTACGCGTGTTTGGCCATCGGATATTATTATTACACTGTCGCCGTGATATTTATCCTCGTTTGGCCGTCGTGTCCGACCCGAAGTCGACCCGCCGTGAATTGGATTTGAAAAAAAAAATTCGTTCCGTACAATAAATTGTCGACTGGTGTTCGCCGCGAGTACTCCCGAGACCTTAAATTATATACTGCAATATAACATTAGTCCGCTACTGCAGTTGTGCTGAACAACAGTGAGTCTCGTCTGCGGGTTGTAAGTCTTGCGTTGCGCCGGTAAAAAGGGAGAAAGAGCAAGAACAGTACTGTTCTCCCCCGTTTTCGTCGGGACGTGTGTGATCGTCGTCGAGTGTGGTTGCGGTCGCCGGCGGTTGTCGTAACCATCGTCATTTAAAATATAGGTGTCGCAGCGACGTCCGCAAATAGGTTTTAGAAATATAGAAATTTTAGTGATCTGATCGCCGCCGGCTAAAGGATTTAATCCCGAAAACGATCGCCGTCTTCCGGACATGTCCTGCCGGACAACGTGATCATCGGCTTTCCGAGGGTGCTTCCGAGGCCGACACGCAACATATATATCTGTCGCCACCGCCACCACCACAAAACACCGTTGACACACAAGGTAAGACATCGGTAATATTATATTATATCGTTTTATTTTTACGATCGAGTAAATATGTATACATCGTAATATTATTATTATATTATATATATTTTATAATATTATACACCTAAACGATATGTTTCACATTAAGTATCATCGTAATATCATCTACATATATCGACGATAAAAAAAAATATCGATCGGGAAAATCAATTGTCTTATTTACGTGTTCATGATAATAATATATAGGTGTAGATGCATAATATAATATCGATGTGCCGCCAAATAAATAATTCTAATTAATGGCGTAAGTGCATACGAGCAAACTGCAGACGTTATTAAAAATAACTACCTACGTAAATAATACGAGTGATGATCGTAGGAGTATATTATAGTGTTAGCAATAATTTACAATTATTTTCAAGGCATCAAACTTTTATACTTTTTTTTTTCATAAATTCAAAGTGTTTAAAAAACATTTTAATTTTGGCGCGAACCCAATCCAATTTGAAACGAGTGAAATTCCGAGTGCATTATATTATGACGTTTGTCCGTCACCAGAATTATTTAGGTATTTAATACACCGTTTTGTTATAGTTTTATTTTTGTGTACTTGTATTCTGTAGTTATTATTTTGAGTATATGGGGGATTCGATAATATTTGATATTGGCTTATAAGAATCCTTTCCGACGACGTAACAATTTTGTATATGTTTATATTTTTTAAATAAATGATACAAAACCTCGATTGAAGTGGTTAAGGGTATATTATGGTTGTCATAAATAAATACAACTTTTTTTTATAAATAATATTAGATGTGTATCCATAAAATGTTTTTTTTTGTCAATAATTTCATTATTATTAGGTACTTATATAATATTTTTTATTGGTAACCGTAACAGAATAATTAAAAAAAAAAAAATAAATATATTAAACATGCAATTAGCTGCATTAGTAATTATATTACACCTGTAAGTTGAAAAAAATTAAAATTTTTTTAAAATTAATTAAACAAAGTAATATGATGTAAAGGTAAATTTCAAATATGTATATTTAAATAATAAATATTACTCAACTATGGTACCTATATTCATGAAATTTTTTAATAAACATCTTAACAAATGAACACATTTGAATAACATTACGTTAATATTGCTTGTTATATTTAAAAAATTATATTTAAAATTGTGCACTTTTATTTTATTTGATGGTCAGCTCTTTAATTGTTAGTTAAGAATAGTATGTACAAGCATAATACATGTAAATATTATAAAATATAACATTAAACTCAAACGTCGACCAAAAATTATTTTTGTTTTATAGATACTGCTATTTGTTCTATATAGTATTATAATAATTAAATCAGATACCAAAATAATATGTACCTTTATTTGATAATAATAATTCATTGATAAAAATGTGAAATATATTATACACTCGTACTTTCACAATGTAGCGACTAATAAACTAATGGTTAATAGTTAATAATAATTTAATATTTATTTTCTTAATATTTATTTCTCACATAATATTATACCGCCTTATAAAATGTTTACTTTTGTCATGATAATATGTTTTAATAGTGATTTAGTAATCACATTAAGAATAAACAACATTTAATAGGATATTGTCGCATATAAATTAAACAATCATTTTATTAAGATTAATTTGAGTAAACATGTTATAAAATATTTTGTTTAGTAATTTTTGTCAATAATAAATGAATAATTCGTAGTATCCTCGATCTTCACTAACTCGTCGTATGTGAAACATATTTCTTATATTATGTTGTACATTTGGTACCATACATACCTAGATCTAATAAATTATATATTTACTATGTGTCATTGGAAAAATAATGAAGACATTCTCTATACGACGACTAAAATTCATATTTTAGTATTCTATAGACGTGTATTATATATACTTAGTACAAAAAAAAAGTGCATACTCGGATGCAACTGAACTGAATATAATTATATGTCGAACAATGGTTATTATTACTTTTATTGTTATTATTGTTACACAAAATAAATATACGTACATCTGTAAGCATGTTATTGGTTAATTTTTTTTGATAATATTTTGCAATCACACTTTTTTATTTTACAGTTTTATTTGAATAATCAACATTATACCATATGAAAATATTATTGCCATCCATAGATCGACTATTCGTCTGAATTGTTAGTTAAGTGGAAAAAGTCAAATATATTGGACCTTTGGGATTTAGATTTTACGTTTACGACTTTTGTTTAGGATTGCAGTTGAAAAATGTAATCTAGTCAGACATGCAATTTTATTACAAATGTATATAAGTACTATCAAATACATAATATTTCAAATTTTCAATAATATTTTCTGTATGAAAGTGAATCTGATTTTTTGTATGAATTATACTAATTCTTAATTTTTTTTTCGAAAATCTTTAAAAATATTTTGAGCCATTTTATTTATTAGATTAGTTAAGTACATACGTACTCGAAAATATCATTGAAATATTGTTTTGGCTGTAATTTTCCTTCTATTTGACGAATGAAGTTATTTTCGAAAATAATGTTGCATACGTTCGTAATTATTTTTAAATTTAACTCTGTAGAATCGTCAAATAATTTGTACAGTTTATGGTTTGAATTTCTTCAGGGAGCGTCAAATGAAATTGTTGATGTCGTCTTATTAATCATGGCTGGGAATGAACCGCTTGGCATATTTTATTATTTGTTTAAATATTCTGTTTAGTATCAAAACAAATTTAGATAGTGTTATTTTATTTTCATATGTATTTGTAAACATTGAAAATACAATAGTGGTGTTTTTCTATGGTAATTTTGTATTTTTATATTTGTTCACAATTTATTATACTATTATAATATTGCCTAAAAAATTAGGTATATTTTTATGTAGTTGAATATTTTAATATTATTGAACTAATTTAATTAATACAATTATTTTCTTCACTTTATGCTAATTTAAATAAATTTAACATTTAATGAATCAATAAAATTATTGTAGGTACCTATACTTGTTAAATAAATATTTTTTGTAAATTGTTTTAGTTAAGTAAGTAACTTATAGTTAGTTTTCAGTTACTAAAAATATTTATTCGGATGAGGTACCTATGTGATATTAATTATTTCAATCGTTTTTATATCATGCACTTTTCGACAAAAAGCCCCATATTTTACTGTGAGTACCTTAATATCAACATTTTTACTACCTTCCCTGAATTTTTACCTATTTGATATCGTATTGCACTCGTCATTTACATGATTTTAAATAACTGAGTGGAGATTTCATTATTTATATAGACTACAAGCTATTAGGGGCTTGAGTCTATTGAAGCTTCAAGACTTTTTCTCGTTAATATTCTAAACTTTTCTACTACTATGACTAATAACAAACTTTTTGAAAATAGAATGATCCGTCAAGATGATCAGTACTTTGATGTTGTGGTCTGGGTATTATAATTTGTTCAGTACAAACATAGTTATGGCTGTTATAGTTTAGTTATTTGAAAGCGCGTACTATTTAGGTACCTATAACTTAAATACAGCTTTAAAAATGTTTATGGATTTCAAATCGGTAAGAAGATGGTTTTGTAATGATAATTACTACATTCCTATTTAATGGTTTCTAAGAATTATTTTGGATATTAATATGAAGTCATATTTTATCATGAATAGTCTAATTGTTTTTAATGATGTATAATATATTTATATTTTTTTAAATTGAACCCTCGGCATCATGGCCATCGAGAGCATATTATTTTTTGGTATATTTCTAAATCTATTTAAATATTTTATTATATGTTTTTAGGTTAGTATGTTTTCTAAGATAACATTATTTACTTTATCTCATTCAACAAATAAAAAAATATTTGCTAGTAAAAAGTTTGTTTGTTAGTAGTCACTAATCTCCGGAACCACTTATTCAATTAACACTAAATTTTGTACACATATTCCTTGAAATGCAGGGAGTGTTAATAAATAGCTTATTATGCCTACCTTTACACGTTGCTATAGGTAACTCACACAGGAATTTCGTTTTGGCTCACGAAAATTGAATATTAAAGAGACTTGTATACAATCTTTGTCTCCCTTTTTCTATAATTATCCTTCTCTATTTATGTATTTATATATATACATAAATGAATGTACGCTTTGAATTATAGCTTATATACTCAAAAACTACTAGATCGATTTTGATGAAATTTTCAGAGATTGTTTCTACTTTCTTAGAGACATCAGAAAAGTGCAAAGAGTAGTTTTAATCACGTTCGAAAATATACCAAGTGTTGCCTATGTCTAATCCCCCACAGGCGGATTTCCCATCTCGGTCTCAAAGCGAAGTCACCGACACCGATTTGCCCTCGAACTGACGTACTCTAAAACTGATATACAATACTTTATTTTATATTTGTTCATTTTTTTTCCGGGCAAAGCCGGGTTATACAGATATTATAATAATTATAAAACTAAATTTAATAACTTGAAAAATATTTTTAGCATTATATTTCTTTATTGTCTATTTATCAGTTTCACTATACCTAATCATGGTATATTATGTATTAATGTTAATGATAACGTGTTTAGAGTTATTAGTCAGTTACTCATATATGTAGGCACATAACTTTATTTCGTTTTTCTACACTTAATAGCTTCTCATATAATATGATAGATGAATGTTTAAGGTAGTAGTTATCGGGTTATGTTATTAATAACTTATTATGAATGTTCATCCTTACGCATGGATTATGGAATAATTGCTACATTATTTTGTCAACAGTTTTTCTTCTTATAACGCTTTACATTTTGTAATCACATCATGAAGCAGGTACATACATTTTGTTCTCAATTCAATGAAAACACTGTTGCATAAATTACGCAATACATTTTATATTATGTATAATACATATTATGAATAAACAGACCAAATTATTGTGAATATGATTATTCGGTAACGGAGTGCAATTTACAGCATACTGCATAGCGACATAACTACGCCAGGACTAGATCTCAATTCCTAGTACCTATTGTGATTTTAAAATTTTGATAATCCAAACACGCACGTTGATAGTATCATTGATTATAAATAGTATTTAGAGTCAATGGTAGTATGAACGCAAAGCTCATGGTTGCTCATGGTTATGGACTAACGTGAAGCCTGACGTGTTTTACTTACTGGGAAAGGAATCAAAAGTTTTAGACCTCAGAGACGCTGGACGTTAGGATAACCTTTCCAGAACACTGAACAGGCATAATAATCTGGATTACATGTAAGGTTTCGAAATTATAGTGGCCATATGATTATAATACTAATATACTATTGAATATTCCCACATACCTAAACTGTAATAATGAGTTCTCAGAAATTGATTAGCTATGTTGAACATTATTATAGTAACAAATTAATAAATTACATATTTTATAACAAGTAGTTGTACATTAAGCTGTAGTTATTTATATGAGTATAAAATGTTAATTTTATTTGGTTACTATACAAACAATTTTTAAAGTAGAAAGCCTGCTGAAATTTTAATAATTGAGGGTTGTTTCTGTTGGAAAATTGATATAGTTTGTACTTTGGTGGGCGAAGGGACAAATTAAAATTTTGACTAAATTATCTAAAAATAATATTTTAATCAGTACTTTTTAAAATAATCGGAGAAAAAAAGAATTACAAAAACAGTATCAACAATATTTACACAACAGTCGACACTAGTTTCCGCTAAATCGATTTTGTTTTTCGTTGTTGTATGTAGGTAGTACATAACACGAATAACCGTATATATTTAGAATTTCTTCTAGACACGATTTAATTTTTAATATATTTTGGTTTTTTTAGGCTGTTTATAGACATTTAAAATCTTAGCCTTTTTTAGTTTTTATGTTGATAAGTGATAACATTTTGTTGTAAGTTGAAAAGTTTGAAAATTGAAGACGAGATTTCTTATAACTAATAAGTTTTTCTTACTGCAGGTATAAAAAAAGAAATTAAGTGTATTTTTCATTTTATGAGCGTTTGATATTTAAATGTTGACAATATTCAAACGTAAATAACGATTTATTCCCTAACGTTTTTAGCTATACATGATGTTGCAATTTTAAGAATATTGTCGTTACGTTTATTTTAATTTTTTATACCCAATGAAATGTTCAATATGTTTAGACTAAAATTAGTAATTTTAAGCTATTATGCCACAAACTTTATTCTCATCGTTGTAGGTGAAGTTAGAATAAAATAATTCGAACTTACTGCAAATTGTAATGAGTTATAAAATATCTTTAGAAATTAACTGACACACAGTCTCGGCTTTGAATATTTTTGGTGTACAATGATTTATCATTGGATTTAAATTTATATATCCTTTAAAGTGACCTACTCAATAACGAGGTACACGATTGCACTAATCATGAAATGACGAAAGGCACTTGAAATCTAATATACATACACCAACTTCCCCATTTTTTAAATACATTTTTATAATTATATGAGAACAATTAAATTTGATTAAAATAAAATGTCTAATAAATAATATGGCATCTAAACAATATTAAATTTAATTTTTTTGCTGAATATTTTGTCCGTCATCTATCAAGTAATAACTAGGTTACTGGGTGATCAACTAAACACAATTACTATGTTAGTAGGTATATTAATGATTTATAGACTAATATTCTTATACTAACCATCAACATTCAGTATCAGTCTATATTTCACAATATGATTGAGAAATAAATTGCATTACATTTTTTATAGTACATGATTATAAGCTATCCGATGAATTTATTTAATTTAAATATTTTTAAATTATTCGCTGTTTTTCTGGTTTCTGTCTTTTGATTAAAAATGATTTAATGTTTTAAATAATTACAATTTTGAATGATCATGTAACAGTTATCTATCAGTTATAAAACAAATTTAATTTATAAAGTTAGTTGAGATATCTATACGACTAAACAAGTATTTTGTATCATCCACAATCAGACTGATAAACAGTTCTGGACGAATAATTCTCTACATTTTTCAATAATTCATAAAAAATTACTCGTGTTGACTAAAACTATTTGAAATAATTGAGGATACAAAAATCACACCGCCCATGGTAAATAACTTGAAAGCATTTGAATATTTTTCGATTTAATCACACACTAAATATAGTAACATCAATATTAAATATTAAAGGATGATTCTTTTAAAAGTTAACTCATTATCTAGAAAAGTATTTACTTTGAAAATAGTTTTTTCCATATTATAATTTTAAGTAAAAAAAAGTATAAAAATCCAATTGATATGATATAATATAATATGTATTAATGTAATTAATATTAAAAATATAATTGTTGAAAACAAATTATATTTTAACGATTTATATAATTATAATTTTTTAGTTTTTGCTGTTTTAATTTTATATTCTGCAGCAAAAAATATTACTTTAGAAAGGTTTTTACTCAACGAGATAATGAGTGTTATACTGTTAAAAAATTACCCTTTATGATACGTTTTACTTGATTACCTACTGCGCCTTCATTTATGAGTTTTAAAAAACCTAAACAATATAATATATATTGAAGTGTCGTCGTCAACTAAAATTGATATGTTTACGTTGTAATTAAAATCTTAAATTTTAAAAATAATAAAAGAAAAACAATGCATTACATTTTTATAATATTTTAAATTTACTTAAACTGTTTGTTTCACATGATATGAGCTATTATTATTATCATTTGTAATACATCTGGTCTACATATTTGGAACTATATAAAATGATCATTAAAAATTAAATGTTAAATACCTTTTTAAAGATAAAATATTAAAATTACAATAATTTTACTTATTATTTTTAATAGTTGGCGTTTGATAATACTAATGCAAAAGTGCATAATCTTGTGTAAAAAAGTTAATGTAATATTTATAGCATGAAAGTTAAATTTATCCTATTTACGATCATTATGTAAAATATTTTTATCTTATTTTTAAGTCTGCAGTGTATCAGTATGTGTCAAAATGTATCTCGTATATACATATAGTCCGTTATAATATTGTTTTTCGAACGTGTTTTAAAAAATCGCGAATTCCTTGGATTATCTTGGTTTATCAAATAGTATAGTCAACAGTTTAATATTTCAAAAATTATTTTAATACTATAATTATTTTATTAGTTGTAATTAAACAATCAATGTTTGTGAATGCTACTGTGTAAGTGGTAATAAATTTACATCAAAATTATTATTCAGACGATGAACTTAAATGTTTATATGCTTTGGTAAAGCAATATATAATTTATACATATAGACTTTGTAAATTATTAATTGAATATGACGCATAAAAATTGATTTTCTATTGATTGCAGTATAAACGTGTTCTTTCAAACATAATGTAATTTTAACGTTTTTTAAATTGACAACGACTATTTCTTCATTTGAAAAATCCAACTGCTTATCGATCAACGATAATAGGTAGACGTTAAATGGTACATTTTTATATTAATGGTAAATGATGGTGTATGATTTATGTTTGTGCTTGAAGTTTACGTATATACATTATACACGCACATACGATAAAAAGTATGAACACATTTGAATTGTTAGAACTTAGAAGAACGATGTTTCTTTAAACATTTATACATTATGATTGTTAGCGTTTACACTTGAGTTTATACTTATTTATCATAACTAACAAAATTCTTCCACTATATACGCATTAAACTTGGAAACATTTGTCTGTTTCGTATTGTGAAGACTCATAGACATTTAGAAACTTTTGTAGCTTTAAGTCTCAGACAACGTATATTATAATGTAAAAATATTTTTGTGGGTACTCACTTAGAAATTTAAAGTTTGTTTCGATGTATTGATTATCATAATAAGACATATCCCTTTTATCATTATTTCATTTTAAATCAATATCGGCGGATAATATTTTTAATCATCGTCTCTCGATTGTTAAATTTTTTTTTTAGATTGGATCAATATTCTCTTGCTGTGGTTTTTTACTGTGCACTGATGCCCATGGTCTATTTGCAGAAAGTATATATCAAAACGCATAGTATTTGAATAAATCGATATATTATTATTTCATTATAAATAGACAATAGCTGGGCGTATACAAGAATGCACTGTTCTAAAATATACTTACCAAGCGATGTAAATAAATGGTAATACAAGTATTTAAATTATATCGATTAGGGAAACGTTGTAAATTTTAATAAACGTGTCGGTTTGTCATAATACCCATGCACAATATACGAGTTCTAGTTTGCATAGTATGCAATTGGAGTTTATCGCGTAAGCTTAAATGAGTTTTGTTCGGTTCTCATTAAATAATAACACGTGCAGTCGTGCAGACTAATATTATTATTACTAAATTGAATTCGCAATATTCTCGGGTGTGTGACGACACTAACAACAGCAGTGGCGTCGTCGTCGTTGTTATCAACTGGGTAGGTACCGACACTGTGTGACGGCCACGATTATAGGTAGGATAATTTTGTGTTCCTATCAGACCATTGGGCTCTCGGGTAAAATAGAAAGTGCACTGCACGGCCAGACGCCGTCGATACGGTCAGCCGTATAATTAACTTTGTCGTCGGGCCGATACGAATTTCGGAGAAAAATAGTGTATACATAATACATAACAAATAATACGCTCACGTACACACCAGCACTATCTCATTTATATCGAATAACAACATAATAATAATAATAATAACTTATTGATAACTGTTATAAATTATAATAAACCGTATAGTATCGAGACGACGTAAAGAAAAAACAATTGACCATTATTACACCTATAAACCATACTACCTATTTATTTATTTTTATTATTTATAATTCACTAAGTTTGAGCTATTTATTAGGTATGTGGTAAAATATAAGGCGGCTTCTAACGATTACCTTTTACCACATCGCACGACCACGCCACCTGTAGCAAACGAGGTGTGACTTCGGGCTTACACGTTTCGCAGAGCTTAATATTGTTATTATCCAGCTATTTTCGGACGATTGTCATCGGCAGGAGGTCTTTGTGCGCGTTGTCTTCGAAAAGAATAAATACCTACCATCATCGGTGCTTATTTTAGACTTCATTTTCTGGTAGATATCGTATTAAATAACTAAAAATAGGTATGTCATATTTTCTTCGTGCAGGGTGGCTGGCCTTCTGACCTGGGCTTGAGTTGCTGGATTTATTAGTTGTCTGTATAAAATAAACTAATATTTATTGCCTATTTATTTAAATAAGTTGTTAAAAAAAAATTCAAAATAATGACTGTCGAAAAATATTACTACGATTGTTAACCTGAAAGATAGCATCTCTCCCCTATTTAACCTATCCTCACCCCTTCCGAATTTGATCGCTGTCCGTTGCCCTTCGGTTGTCATGGCCGAATATAATTTATATTTCATACTGCATGATAGTTACCTACGATTGTCATAATAACAGTTTACTAGCGAAATATAATATCACGACCACGGTAGTATTATATTATTATGTACCTATATTGCACTAGTATTAGTAGTATTACCCAATCCGAACGCCCGAACCATTTGCACTATTGTACGACGCGTATAAAAGGACTAATAATAATTACTGTATGAAAAACAAAATATTATAACACATTCGAGATTAGGTCGCCTCGATCGCATAATAATATTTCGTTCGCCATAAATTATAATTGTATAATATTATAACATTCCCGTCGCATCGCAATACCAATATTATTGTATTATGTATGTATGGGTATTGTGATGAAATCGACGCGAATCCGTCTGCCGCCGCAGCGTTTTGCGATAGTCATAATAATAATATTTGATTATTATTATTATCTGTTTTTTATGTCTCGCCGCCGCCGCCGCCGCCGCCGCCTAACGGGACGACATCCACCGGGAAGCGCAACGGCAGTGGACTATTAGCGAAACGCGTGGGCGTGCGCGTCGTATACCGCGCGTGGTAATAAACGGTATGTGCGTCGGAAGTGTGGCGGCCCGGTCGCTCTGCCACGGGTTCCGCATTACGACACAATAATAATAACAACTAATAAGTAATGTTATTATATTATTATGAATATTCACGCCGGCAGTGTCCGCGGCGGCGGTGGTCGCAGCCGTCGCCGCGGGACCGGTGTGTGCCCTCCCCCCGTCCTTCCCCCGCCGCCGCCGCCGCCGCAGTACGTAATCCCACGCGATCTCCGCCGTGTACAGAGCGATGTAATCCTCTCGAAGCACTCCAGTCGAAAGTGTATGCGACACAGTTCTCCGACCCTCTTTTCCAACCCCCTCCCCACAATCGCAAGCCGGGGCCGTTTTCTTCGCCCGACCGTAAATTTCCAACGACACTATATAATACGCGATATACAATATTATAATAATATCGTGTATTTGAGTAGCTGTTGTTGTAGGTATACGGGTACGCACTCAGCGCCGAAAACGACCGCAGTATACCTAGGTAAAATTGTTTTTCCGTCGTTTTATCGGCTCTCAGTATTTCACCGTACTGACTATAATATCATTATTATTATTATTATTATTATTATTAGCTCGACGATTATGCGATTACGATAGTATAAACGGGCGCGTGCACATGGAAGTCGATAAGAAAATTAAAAATAGGTACTTACGCCCAACGCGATAATTTATTAAAGAATATCAAATTGCAACAGTTACTAAATTATGTTGTACCTACCAAAAATTGAATTTGTGCTTAGAATAGAACAATATGCAGAGGATAACGCCGGTTTTGGTTTTTGGTTTTTCAATTTTAAAAACGACGAATATTACTTGTTTGGAGAAGGACCCTTGATGAACTCGAATGATAGGTATTGGGTTGGGTATATGTGAGGGGAAAAACGAATGTGTTTTATTTCGATACAGAGTGGGGTAGACTGAGTATGATTGTAACAGTTTTCAAGAAATTATTTACTACAACATTCAAATAGAATTTTTTTTTGTTCAATTACATTTTAATCGATTTTACTTCATTAAAGCGCATATTTGCAGTTCATGTCATTAGTTCGTTTGTCGTTGAATGTTTGACGTTCTTTGCCATTTTGACTTGAGACATGACTATGATACAAAAATAAATTAATGAAATATCATTAAGAATTAATAGTTACAAGAATTATCCCCCGATCAACTGTTATATTTTGTCCCCAATTAATTCTTAAAAATTAAACATTGATAAAAAATGCTTACTAAAAGTATTCTCTCAACAGCACCAATTTGAACTGTACTAATTTATTTTCATAAGTAGGTATAAAAACATATAAGTAAATAATAAAATTATAATCGTTGGGTAACATAAGAAAACTTGTGTTATTTTTCACTTTTTGTTGTCATGAAACACTTTTTGTTATTTTGAACGTAAATGTGCATTTTGATTATAAATGAGTTTTTTTTTAAGGAAATATTGTATATTATAGAGTTTTTTAGACTGGAGTATTTTTTTTTTAAATCGTATATTTGTCAAGGAGGTGAATATTGGTGTGTTACAATCGTACATATTCGTACTTTGTTACAATGTTGTGCCCCATATCCATGATTACACGGGAGGAAATCATTGAGTGAAAACCAAAAGTCAGGTACATGATTAAGATGAACAATAGGTATTATCAACCGTTGAACATCTTATGTTCTTAAACTTGGTTTCGTTTGGGGGGATTCCAACTTCCAAGCGAAGTGTTTTGATATCTAGTTAAAATTAGTTGATACTTTATTATCACTCCATATTATTATAATATGACAGTAGCAGCAGATAGGCATGAAATTTTGTTCAACTACCTATAGACGTTGCAGAATTCAGAAATCGTTTTTGTTTCATCCACGTCTATTTCCGACTTCCTTTAGATCTTGGACGCTTGCCGGAACATGTATGCTGTTATCATGAAGTAATACATTTTGGGCCCGAAAAATATACTCTCCGGGAATACGCTTTTTAATATAAAAAAGATTCTTATTAAAACACACAACATTTTTATACAACCAATAATATATTATGTTACCTATACGTATGTACCGCTTGAAATTAATAAGATATTTAAAAACCATGTAAAACGACATTGACCTAAAGCAGGTATAACATGCCAAAATTATATAATTTTGCTCTCTCACTAACGATTGCTGCGATTAAAAAATAGATTATAAACACACATAATTTTCATAATATCAAATCAAGTTGAATACCTATAAAATAGTTTAATATCATGCATTTTGTCAGTTCACACTGCCTATAGATAAATTCAAAGATGTTTTCTACAAAATATATGAATTGTTATCTGAAATAGATTATTCATATTATCATTCAAATATAGTGGTCACTTATCAGAGTGTACAATTATTTAAAAAAATAAAAAATTGAATACGATTAGAAGGAAAAGTCAGAGGAAAAGTTCAAAAGCCACAGGTGTAAATATACAAAGTGGGTAATAAAAATGTAATCTATTTTTTAAATATATATATTTATATATAATATATATTACATTGTATAAAATCCATTAACTCTATTTTTGGTAGGTCACTGTAATGGGTGTGTTATATTTTAATTAAATGATAAATCATTGCATACAATTATGGTTTATTCGAAAATATCAAATGTTTATAGCAGCTCAAAAAAGGCCAAAATATTTTGATAATCATACCACGTGTAGAAAAAGGTAATATAAATATTTTGAATTAATTTACATACTATCTACAGTTTTTCATTTTTGAATTACAAAAAAAAAGTTGATTGAAATTGGTATTCCGTACTTGAGTAAATATTCTATTATAGAAGTCTAGATCCGATTAGTTACCAGAAACCACCTTTAATATCGAAGCTATTTTTTTCTGGTAAAAAAGTGTTTTTAGACACCAAAAAAATACATCATAATAAAATTATATAAATTTGCCGATCATTCAGAATCTAAAATATATACTATTAGAGTGCAATTTGTTTGAAAAACTGTTTTCGTAATACATTTATTCGTAGTCTGGAAATAGTAAATACCACTGTTCGATAGAGTTTATTTTGTTAGATTCGTTGGAAAATCAGAGGACCTTGAGGAGTAGTTAAGTTTACGTAACCTAATTTGGGTGATATTATGTTTATCAAAATATATTCTTCTTCCAATCGAAAATTGTGAGTTTTTATTTTTATTATTTAAACAGTTTGATTATTATACTATTTGGTACCTATTGAAAAACAAAACAAAACATTCAACTTTGAACATATTATATAAATATATTTATTATTTAATTATAATTATTTTTAATTAATATAATTTAGTTTACTGTCAAAGTCCTTACGTATATGAATAATAATTACGTTTTGAGGTGTTTTTCCTAATTTCTGTTAATATTACTTAAATTTAAAACCACCTTATTACTCGTATAAACCATTATGCTTATCGTCCGCGCATTTCTTATCGTTTCAATATAATTTATATGAATTACTATAAATACAATTCTTGACAAAATATTGATCGATTATTCTTTGAACTCTATAATCAGAAGTCGGTAACTACTCGTACTCTCTCGCAACTCACCGTTTCAATCTGATACATTTAACATGTGTTAGTTTAAATTACGTTTTGCATTCATGGATATTGGATAGGTACACGAGCTACTTTTAGAATCCAAACTTAAGCGATTTAACTCACACTCGAATAACTTTAGATAATTATTGTTGGAACTATTAGTCCAATTGTTACTACTGTAAATAATAATATTATAGCCTGCCCATTCTAATATTTAATCATATTATTTCATTCTATTGCCATATATGTTTATTTTTAAATTTAATTATGTGACGTAAATTTTTGTTTAAGTACTGATTTTCTTCGTTTAAAATATTAGTTGAATGAATGTACCGAATTCATTTGTTATTTCTGATTTTTCTGAAGACATTTTCGTGTTTGATAAACTATTCAATTGGGAATCTTTTTTATTCAAATATTTTTGGCTTAAATATATTAGTTTTTTTACTTGTATTTATTACACATTAGTACATTACAGTTCAAACAAAACAGTTATTTATAATAACTTGTAAATACCGTATAATCTGAAAATGATAAAAAAAAAACTAGAATACACGGAGAACTTAAGAATTCTTTAATGCTTGGAAGAGAGCAGTGTTATTATTTATTAGGTTAACAATAGTCTCCAACAGATTAAAAAAAATATTTAAAAATATTTTTTTTAAATTACATAAATAAGTACTACCTGTGTAAGATAATTTAACAATGGAGTGAATGAGAATACCAAGGTGTATATAACAGTGTATAATATGAAACTTACTAAATTTCATTGTATACATTATTATTTATTACTATGATTTTGTTGTCTTCGGGTAACACTTAATATAAGTATCTAAAGGTTTTGTTTCACTTAGCTGGAGGCAAGAGCTTTAGAAAATTACGTACCTATTATTTAATTGTAGAGCCATAATAGTGATAACTGGGAGCTTAATAAATTAAACAGAATCATCTTATTTAAAGTGATGCCATTGCTATAATAATATAATCGGTTTTATGTATGAATAACAAATAATTATAGAAAAAAAAACCCGTTTCAATATATTAGGTATACAGTTACTTTGGATTCATACATTTTATGAATGAAAATTACATGACAATTGACTCAGTCGAAACAGGCGTATAATAAATTAAAATACTTACACGCATACAATATTAAAATTATTATTTTATAATTATACCATACCATAGTTCAGGTTTCACGTAATCACCTAACCGTATCTCTATTTGTCAATACTTAATGATAATTTACTAAAATAAAGCTGTAAGGTCAGTGATTCTTATATATTGGGCAATCGTCTCACTTCGCTCACCTTGGTTGCAGGATAGTTGTGTATTATTATTTAAATAAACGATAAAAATATTATCCAACAACTATTTTTACCAAGTTGACGAAAACAAAAATCAGTTTACTTACAATATTTTATTGTTACAATGGTATTTTACACGTTTTGAGCAATGGTAAAAATCCTTTAGTTACTACTTTAAAGTGTAAATACAATCGGTATTGAATTTTCAGTCAGACGCTATAAAATAAACATAATGCAAATCGCTAAAAAATCACAGCATTATCATTACAACATTGTTTAACCTGCAGTAGGTCTCATAGAAATTAAAATTATATGATTTATATGGGTAAGGGAGTTTAATCAAACAGTTGTTTTAGCTACCGTTACTTGTCATTCAAAGTATTTAGAACAGAACCTTTAGTATTAATTGGTTATTAAATAAATCTAAGAAGATTTTGTAATTTAATTTGTATACAATTTTGCACAAATAAAACGATTAAATAGGTCATTACTTTGAAAAGCTAATAGAATAAAATTAATTAGCTATTGGTCTTTTAATTATTAAAAACACGCACATATTGTAAAAATATCATAACTATTTCGGCCCGTTTAGAATTTAAAACTTCATATATTTTAGTAAAATAATGAATAATTTATTAAAGTGGGTTCATGGAAAAGCAATAAGAATTTTTTTTATAAATTAACTTATGTATAGATTATAAGCTATGTTTACTTAATATTTTATAAATACAATTATTATTAAAACTTAACCAACAATAGAATAGAATTTTGCAATAATTTAAAAATATTATGGGACCACAAGCTACCGAAAACAGTTGGTAATAAATGTATGACCATATTATTATTATTATTATACATATTGCTATGTAATGTATTAATATATACAGAATTATTATGTATAAAATGTTACGTTCAATGACCTTTTGTGACCACTGTTCTAAAAAAACCTTCCATCATTTATATAACAAAAATATAGACACACATATCTACATGCTAAGTCATTTTTTTTTTGTTGATTGATCTGACTAACGAAAATTTATTGCAAACATTGTTCAACTTTAATAAATATTTAAACAATGTTATAAAAAAGTGAGTATTGATGTATTTAAATACGGGCAAGAGAAAATTGGGCATAGGTATATCTTTGTTTCTCTGTACATATACAATTTAATATAACTAATGATAATTTACTTGCTCGCATTTGCAGACATTGAGCCACCTGCTGTTGTTTGACATGTATACATAATAGGCGTGGCATGGAAAAGATTTAGTGTTAATGGTACTGTCTGGCGTGAAAGATATATATGCACATTAAACTATAGGTATGCATTTCGGGATAAAAAACAAACCGTTTAGTGAGCTCTATTTAAAAGCTAAACAAGCAGTGTCGATGAACGGTTTCAGTTTATTATCATTTCAGTCAACTAATTTCAATTTTTCACTAGAAAAAAAAACAATTCACTGATTACACAAACCTGTGTTGTTAGAGATTATATGTCTGAACTGTCTACCGTTAATCGGGCTTATTAAATATGTTGTTAAAATATTAAAGTTATTACCTACAATTCATTTGTGTGCGTTTTGAATAACAATTAAATTAAAACTTTGCAGCAGGTATAGCTTTATATTTAAAAGTGCCTGCGTTCAATTGGCAATTGTTTATAATACTATAAGTCCCGTTTAGTATGAAAATATTAAATCATGTTGATATTCACTTTAAGAGGTTTTTTTATTGGCATCATATTCTTGAATAATTTTCCTATACTCTTTCCATTATGGTTTTGTAGCGTCCGAGACGAGTCAAAACGTGTAAATGATTCATGTGATTTTATTATCGATACTCCATACGGTATCAACATAATGTACCATGAACACCAGACATCAGTGGTGAGAATAAATAGGTACCTTATTTGTAGTAAGTCATGCTAGACACTATTACATTGTTGTGTTTCAAAAGTAAATGTCGTCTGTAGCCGTGTAGGGAGGATTTGAAAAATTAATTATCAATAAATGTCAATTTTGTAGTTTTGTATCTACATCTCAGTATGGTAGGTGGAGCTCAATCAAGAGGGGAGGGAGGCTATTTAAATACAATGTTATTTTATAACCAATACAGGCTATAACCTTGATTAAGACATCACCAATAACAATTTAAAGGGGGAGGGGGGTGGAATACTCGAATCCTCCACAGTTACGCTACTGATACACACACCCTGCCGCTGTGCAGGCTGTCCTATAGTTCCATCAAAACCAACAGGCACAACAAGAATAAACATACCTATTCACTTTGTGAATTAATTAATTTTGTTGTAATACAATTATATTTATTATTATTATAATTATTATACCTAATATTTTAATTTCTGTTCAGACTATTATGGAATAACACTCGACCCGCTTTCCTCGGTCCACTTCTATTTTGTTATGCGATCCATAGCTTACGGGCATCTTAAGTCTCGCCGCAAAAACGTGTCTGACACACGCACTCCAACAAACGCTTTTAGGTTATAGTATTATATTAGTATATTAATCGGCTTTCAGTAAAAATATGTTTACATGTTTTTTTTCTCGTCTTTGTCTTTGTGATATTATTGTCCATGTAACCTTCTCAACAGTGATTATCTTAATAATTACTCGTACGTTGTATTTATTCATAAAATTAATGAAATACTATTTCGGTTTATTACCTAGCTGTTAAAATAAAACTCTAATTTTAAACTCTCAGATTATACTAGAAATATATCAGATTTCTGAACTTGATATATAATATAATATATATATATATATACATCGATATTATTCAAACTTATTTTTAGTATACGGATATTATTAATTGTAATGACATTGGACTGTTATTTCGTATTAGGATTTATTAAATTTTTTTTATTTTTTATAGGAAAAAATTAACACCTGAATTGGCACATGCAATTTGTGTTAAAATTATATTATTACCTACTTACGAGTATGTAGATGTCACTCAAAATACTTCTGTTTTTCGCTCGGGCTTTAAATAACTGCAACATAAAATTATTTTAATTGTAGAATTTTGTTTTACGTCTATTTAATATTTGTTTTTTAATTTTTGCTTTCATTCAACTATCCCTATGGCCAGTATTAATCTAGTAAGTCTAATCTAGTATTTTAGACTAAAAATATCCATGATTGTCCAAGACGAATTCGTGATAGTCGACATTTCACCGATGATATTTTTCTTAGTTATTGTCTACCATGTTAGTTACTGATAAGATTTCGTGATTGTTGGAGGCGTTAGATTGGTAGAATGTTGTTTCATTATAATATATTTATGTTACCTACATAACGTCCTTATACTGCATTTATTAGATAGCATATTATGATACAACCGTTGTGGCGTTGTATTATACTTTACCTGTATTATACAGGTATTTGTGATATAATTTTTAACTCAAGTAGGTACACCTACTTAAATAGTTACATATTATACTATACAGTTTGTATTTACATACAAAATCCAACACTTTTATTCAAATCATTTACTGAGTTAAAATAAATTCTATATCTATTTCGTATCGATTTTTTTAAAAATATTGTTTAAAATATAAATACATTTTGGGTGGGGAACTAACTCACATAGATTCCTATATTGTATTGTATATTTATTAATACGATTAATAGTTAATAGTTAATCCTATAAAAACCAAGTCATAATTCAAACATCAAAATCTACTCTAAATTTTAATATTAAAATAAAATTCATAATACATTTTGATGAATGTCGAAATTTTCAAAATTAAAATTCATATAAAACAGTATTGACTTATGTTTTTTTAAGTAACTGGTTACAATTTATGGTTAGTCTTAAATTGTATTTTAGGTAAAAATAATTAAAATCGAAAGTTTTATAAAAAAATCATCAATACTAATTTTTAAAATCAAATTTTCCAATAGGAATTTACAAAAATATAATTTGAAAACAAATTTTATCAGAATATGATCATGAACTGTTAAGTACATGCATAGTCTCAAAGATGGTAATATTATGATAATATTTATTGTATACAGGTATAAATATGTGCTGATATGATACTTTAAGTCTTTTCTGGAAAAAAACTTTTGTGCAGCTTTATAAATTATGATATAATAGGTTAGATTATATTATCTATAAAATATATATATTTCTTTTTAAACTCTTTAAGTTATGTAATCATAAATAAATATTGCTTGCAGTATAATAAATAATTATTTGTGATCTATAGTATTCTTTGTAGCTGGTTGGTTCATGAGATTTGGGTCTTTTTAATCGATATTAGGTAAATATATACTTACTTAATATCGATTAAAAAACCCAATAGGTATATAAAAATAATTAAATTCAATGAACTAAAGAAACTTATCATCATTTACTTATTATTAATTAGTACAAATTTTAATCCTAGCAAATAATTGTTTTGATAAAACAAAAGTCTACCTATTCTATATTTAGAATTACATATCACCTACAGTTTTCGTACTGTATTAAAAAATAATTTAGTTTGAATCGAGAATATTATTAGTTATGAGTTATGACTTATGACTTATGACTTATTCGGTACTTATTACCGTGGAGCTTATGCTAAAAGG
Organism: Myzus persicae; assembly: GCF_001856785.1. NCBI lineage: Eukaryota > Metazoa > Arthropoda > Insecta > Hemiptera > Aphididae > Myzus > Myzus persicae. Next base: position 157,811 of record NW_019101298.1, read on the forward strand.
GAAGGTAGTATAAGTTTTATGCTTACTATATAAATTGATTTTGTTTTATTTAATTAATATGAAAATAAATTCAATTTAAAATTGTTCATTTACTAGGTAGCTAATCTCGTATCTCTAAATGTAAAAACTATGCGGAAAAATGCAAAAATGCGAATAATTTTGAACTTACTACTTTTGAAATGTGTTCAGTTATTTCATAATATTATTGTTATAAAAAGTTAAAAATTACAATTTTCAATGACTATTACTGTACATTAATCACTTATTATATTGCTTGTTGTGCTTTTTAATGTCAAGAGATTAATTTGTAGTAAATTATACAAATTTTACACACAAATGAAACAGAACAATAAATCGAGTAAAAGCTTTACTTTAGACATTATTGTGATCCGTTGTTGTTTTCCGGTTTATACTTTGGTTGATTTAAAAATTGGTATCTTATATTCTTATCTATGTGTATGCCTGAGAACATTTTTCACTAAAAAATAATATTTATGGGTTATATTATTTATTTATTTAAGTTGTAAATGAGTCAGAACCTATTGCATATAGGTATCTAGGTAAATTAGATAGTAATAATAATTATATTATTAAACAAATCGAGCCCTAGAAAATGTAATTATCACTTATCAGACATTTATTAATATTCAGAGCGAATTTTTGTTGACCATTCATAAAGAGCATCATGTTTAAATAAAATGTAAGTAAATCAGCTTCTGTTTGATTGTTTACTATACTGAATATTTTGCAACATTTTATTTTTCAGTAAGGTAGCCAACATCAATTTTCTATAATTTTGAAAACTTGTGTCATTAATAACAATAGTACAAGACAACTAATGTTCTATAATTAGGTACCTATAGTGATTTGGCACAGGATAGAAGTACGACATAGGTATCCGATAAACGTTAAGTAACGAAAAGGTTTTTATTATTGCGAATAGTACGTGTTGGGACACCGTAGAGTCAACTCATTAATTACACCAGTCACTGATTTTAATAGCTATCGATAGCAGTATTGCAGTGAATAGCTGTTCTGTTGTTAGTAATGTATAACACCTATATGGGTATCATAATAAGATTCAATGTGCATAAAAACGAGCCGTATCGCGACAAACTCTCTGCCAAGTGGGTAAGGCGGTAGGCCTGTTAAAAACTATTTAAATACACACATTCATCATGCATTCTACACCAGGTTCAATAAACTTAAGTAGGTAGGAAGGTAATTCACGTTTTTCGATTAATATTATTGAAAAACTCAAAGACGCTCCACTCATTATAACAAAACAAATCACACATAGGACATGGTGACTGCAGCCGCCGATAGGTCACCAAAAATAATCAAGAAGTCAACGAACCATTAAATACAAATGCATTATTCTCTTAACCTAATCGTAGCTCACTGCTAGAAACGATGGAAACAAATCAAGAAGAAACATCCGATAACGATATTAACTTAGCACTTGGCACTCAAAGAGATAAGCAATCAAAACAATCAAACAACAATTAAATTATACTCCCAAAGTACCTACCACTGTAATCGTGAACAATATTTCTGTTTCACCAAGAAATATCAGAAGCCAAAAATATTGATTTCACTGCCACCGTTAAATCAAACGAAAAACAAATAAACGTAGAAGCAATTGACGGCCTTGCACACTTAGCAAATTTCTAAATGGAACAAAATATGAATACTACCCATATATAGGCTAAAAATGAAAATAAATCTCTGCTGTAGGCAATAAGAAATCTGCCAATGTCAATCACTGAAATAGAAATCCTGGTGGTATTTAAGACTCCCAGATGTCAAATCTGTAACAAGGCTAACTAATAAAGACAACACTTTGACCCTACTAATAGCAGTACAGCTGTTTAACAGCCCCATACCACAAGACATTTTCAAACGCAGTAAGGTATTAAATTGCGTAACAATCACAGAACAAGGTCGAAAATCCAAAGACTCTCCACACTTCACATTTCAGAGATTCGGAAATGTTTACAAATCGTCTAAGCTTCAGTCTTGATGCGTTAAATGTGATGGTTCATGTGATGCATTAATGCACTGGCTACACTTACTGTGAAAACAAATAGAAATATCGCCAACTCGAGTAAACTTCAATGTCCAAAAACAGAATCCAAACATCCCACAAAAAAAAAAATACATTTTTACTGATAAGTTTAACGGCCCTATCGTTCAAGAGGATACTCATTCCACTGAAATACTGAATTAAAACCTACTTCTACAACGTCCACATGAAACTCAAACATCTGAAAGAACTTGGTACCATAAACCAAGGACCAACTCGGCTACCACAAGACGTCGAGTATCACTTGACGAATACTTTATCTAGTGTATTATTATTATTTATTTAAATCAATATTTATTGCCATCAACTAGTTTATTGAAATCAATATTTATTGTCACTAACCGGTTTATTTAAACCAATATTTATTGTTACTTACTAGAACATAATACCTTTTCAAAAATTGTTAATATTATAAATAATGTATACACTATACATCTATATTATTGTATACAATTATTTATATGTATGTTTGTTCGGATTCAACTGAAAATCTATCCATAGAAATTTGATCATTTTTTTAAAAAAATATTCCTCATGACTTCAAAAGTGCTGAGGTTATGTTTTGTTCAATTTTTTTAATATATTTACTAACTTTTTAATAAATTTACATACTTACGTATAATTGCATGGAGTACTTCGGGTATTAAAGTGTTTATAAATGGTTACTATTGGCTGTAGGAGAAATATAAATATATTTAGAAGAAATTGGTATTTTTTTTTGTTCATTGGTTGCCAGTGGTTAATCGGACAGATCAGGTATAAGCATGCATCAAATTGAATTTTTGCACATTGCCTACCAAGGTGGCTGAGTTGCACTTCAGTCGCTCATCGATGTGACCGCAATCAAAATGAAAATATATAAATAAAAATAAAAAATGTTATGTATAGAAACTAGAAAGTAAACATCAAGCGGGATCCGCAATCTATCGCAGGTGGATTGCTCAACTGATAATATAATGATCGCATTATCAGAAGCGAGTCTCATATAGAGTTTGCATTTTTAACGGCCAACGAAGTGCACGCGCGGGATCAGCTTGTTATATACTAAAATAATTATTAAAGTTATCAAACTTTTAATAACATGTAATGGTGTCAACGCATTTTAAGTATAATAAATAAATAAATTGTTGCCATAATCACTTATTTTCGACAAGTACACAAACATTCATTACATCGAGAATCGTAAAACGCGCTTCACGTATGGTACTAAAACGGAGATGATTAATCACAGCTGTAAAAAATCTGTACTGATGTTGGATCAACGGATGCGAATAATGATTCGATTGTCGTGATACGAATATGATGCAAATGTACTGTAAATAAAACGGCCGATTAACCACAGTCGCGTCCAATCGTTGTGGTTTATCAATTACATTCAAACTTTTCTTAGCTTTTCTTGTCGTAACACATGTGTAATGCACGTTCACATACAAATTACATTGTATGCTTTGTTAAATAAATAAAAAGTATAGAAACGATTGGTTTTTATCGAACCACCAGTACAAGTACCTGATACATATTAATATATATCGGACACGACAAGAAGAAAATAATCGTGTATAATAGACTCTCAAAACAGGAAAAAACAATTAATTTATATATATAGAGTATCCTTACACTATCTTATTACACTACCTATATTATAGTGGAAATATTAACTACATATACGTAGGTATATGTAAAATAATAAAATAGGTATTAAATAAGACCGTAATGGCGTATAGTCCCTTGTACACGGCCAAATGACGATGACTAAGACGTCTTGATCTTTAGTTTATGAATCGTATTATTTTATGTACCTATTATGGCATACAAAACGATTCTAAGCACTAATCCGTACCTAGCTAGATACTTACCTGGTTACCTATCTAAACAATTAAGTCTTAAAGAAAAATTATTGTGCTAAGTTTTTTTAGTGACCATCTGCGTTTGGTTTCCAATCGATTAATACACTCTAATTCTAAAATGTTGATCAATTTGTTTGCCTAAAATGGTTTTTCCCTCTAAAAAGTTAGCGCTTTACTATCAGTATTAATTTTATTCGCTTCGTTTGGAATCTAGAATAAATTAAAAAGTATGCCTGACATTCTCCTCATGAATAGTAAGTCATTATTACGGGCAAGTGGTTTTGTTAGAGGTGTGTTGTCATTTTTAATCGTCATGAGTCATTACGTTTTAAAAACTATTCTGAGCGACTCAATTATTGACGAATAATGAATATTCATGTTTTATGTTAAAAACTTTATGCATTTATAAAATACTTTTGGGTTCCAGACTTTACTGAGAATGAATCTGTTTTTACAATTTATAATTTATTCTGTTGAATGTCCATAGCTTAAGTTTGGTCAGTTTCAACAAAAAAATGTTCCAGATACTAGAAAGTTATTAGAAAATTTTGAAAAATGTTGCTCCGGAAGTAAATGATAGTGATGGAGTCATCTATCCGTGTTATTTATTCATTATAATATTTTTTACACATTTAGATCATCTTTCAAAATTAGTGATCTATTTTTGATAGTTATATCCTTGTTGCACATAGGTAGTCACTTGCAGTATTATAATTATACATTTATGCGGTTTATTGTAAATCCTATTCCCTGTATAATGTTCAAATTTGATTTGGTTTAAGTAACCGGTAATAATCCCTAGGTTCCAGAAACTGGTCAAGGGTCCTTTAATGCGATATAAATGTTGGATGAGTTTGTAAGACGGAAACAGACTAGTGGTAGATCGGGTCGATGTGTTGCTGTATTGTACTTATAATATACTGGGATCAGCATTCCCATCATAACCGCTTAATGTTGGCCGGTTGATGGATATTATGTTATCGTCGAAACCGACAGCGGCGGCAGTTTAGGTCATTTTAGCGCGCTAACTCTGATAGGCGTGTGCACTCAATTATTGGTAATCTGATTGAACGCACAACGACAGAGAAGAGGTAACGATCGGTTAATCAGTTTGTCTCTTCTCTCATTATATTATCATCTTATAGTCGTCACCCTTTCTAAAATTCGAGCAGAGACTTGCAGGCCTCTGTAATAATCACGACAATTTTTATAACCCTTAAGATTAAAAACAAAAGTGAAAAAAAATCGTTTATAGTTACACATTTTTAAATTAATTAATGTCGTTCTTATTTTATAAAATGTTTCATTTTTAACGATGTGACAGGGAGAAAACAATAAAACTGTAGTCTATAAGTTTTACATAAGTACAATGTACATATTATCAAAAATGATTATCTAGTTATTTTATCGTCGAAAAACAAATTTACAATTATTTTACTTAATCATCGTAAAATTAGCTATTGCTAAAGATCAAAATATGTTTATTTTAATGTTAACGAATACCAATAACGTTTCTCGACTTGGAATAAATAAGTATAACACAATTGTACCTTTATTTTGATAATTAAAACTATTTCCGAATTCCGATACATTTCATCTATATACACTTTATATTTTACGTCTTCGTTTCTCCTTATTTATAGGTACCTTTGTTAGTTTTCTTCTGGTAACCTATCTATCCCATTGTTTCTGTTTTTATTGTTCCGTACTCTGCACTTGCTTAGTTGTTGTACACTTGTACTTAAAATTATTGTACGCTATATTTTAATTGTTAAGTGGTTTTTATAAACGTGTGTTTGAAATACAAATGGTTAGGTAGGTACTGCAGTGTTCGATGAATATGATTCAAAGTCTTATGAAAATAATAAATATAATATACATAATACATTATAGGTTAGAACATATTATTATACATTTAATTTGTGCATAATTCAACATAGTTTTTTTATAATTATTCATGTTATTATGTTAATGTACCATTATGGCTGTTATAAAATACAAGATTTATTGTACACAAATACTCAAAAACAATCGATTGTTTTCTATTTTATACTATTTATATTATATAGGAACCTACACTTATTCGGTCAAAAGTCATCAAATAAACTTGTGGGACCGTATGAATAACTCATATGTATCCATTTTTATTTCAAAAAGAATTTCTTTCTCAGTGTTAACCAAATAAACATGTTGAAAGTGTATTTCATTGATATTTTAAATATGTTTTGTTGCAGTTGTAACAAAAAAAAACCAAAAGGTTTAAAAAATATTAACAAGTTTTCTATATTCTTTATAGATTGAGATATGAGTTATTTTTTAAGCACTATCAATATGTAGGTACACAATTAGTATACATTACTCCGTAATAACTAATAAATAATCAGTATATTATAGGTACAACAATATGTGTTTTTCAATAATGTTCTAGTTCAAGTGCAATATTATTATGTCTCATTAAAAGTCTATAGATTGTTTACGAAAATTGTTCATCTGTGAATTTAATTTTAAATGGATACCACATTATTGACATTTTTGTCTTAAAATAAAATCTTAACAATTTATAATATGATTTTAATAAATATTACTAGGTACAGCTAAGACGTAAATGTAAATAAATTTAGATTTTTCCATGAAATATAGATACACTACAATTTAAGTAGTCTATACTCTGCGATATTATTAGTATTTTCAATTAATTTTGCAAAGGAAATACCGAAAATGAAAATATTAAAGTTTATTAAGCAACATGTTACCAAGATGAAAAGTAAACTTGTTAAAAAAAAAAAATGTGTTCACATATATTAAATAACTATACACTTGAGTTAGGTATTAAAAAAAAAATTATTTATATTTTCTAAGATTTATAGTTAAAATGTTTATTTGAGTAAAATTTTCCGAAATTATGAAACTAAAATAATAGGTAGGTAACTATTAACCTAACCTAACCTAACCTTTGAAGTATTAAGATAAATAGGACGCATCAGTTATCATTTTTTCTCCGTCTTACTCGCGTATAATACAGTGAAAACCTCTATCCATACTTCATTGTGATTATATTATTGAAATTGGGAATTATTACTCATTATCACAATTACAAAGAATAATATTATTTGTATTTTGTCAGAAGATTTTTTAAATATTTTTAAGAAAGGTATTGTTTAATTTTTTTAATTTTTAAGTTATTTAAAATCTTTCGTAAAAATAAAAATAACTTCTGTAAAAACACAGATAGGTAGGTAATTTTATTATTTTTTATTGTAATAATAGGCTATAATACCTCAATTTCGAGTCATTTTCAACAATGTAATCACGACAAATAAACTAAATAGGCACAGGTTTTAACTATATTACACTTGCGTGTAAGACTGAAACAAAAATTATACTGGTATGACCTAACCCTTGAGTAGGTAGCACAGTATTAGTGCTGAATATCATGTTTAAAATCTTTTCATGTTTTAACCAATTTATTTATTTAACTTTTTTTGTTGGTAATTCTGATTTATGATAGAGAATACGAGAATAAAAATAAAAATAATTTTATTTTGTGGTTTAGCTTATATACTTTGTTTTTTCTATGCTGGTATATATAAAAATATGGTTCGAATAAGGAATTATGTATCATCGGCAGGCCCATAAAATCGGTTAGAATTGTTACCATATAATCATTTATGACAAATTAACACAGTGCTCAGGTCATCAACTACATTCTATTATACACTTTCTGTTACGTATACAAATTGATAAACCCCTTTAAAGGCAACTTGATATCTACTTAAATCAGGCATGGATGGAAATCTTTTTGAAGCAAGACGAACAATTAAACTAGATTCATAAGTACCCATAGATGACGAGTTTCACTATAGTAGAAGCGTTACTGATGGACGGGTATCATCAATGTTATCAATCAATTTCAAGCATTATTTTGAGTGCACATATGACACTGGAAAAGAGTGCTCCAGTCTATTGTTTGCATTGTTCTGAATTCCGCAAAAAACCCAAAGTGATCATAGCCATATTTACTTACGTTCGACACCGATGAAACAGTCCTCATATTGAACATTAATATGAGACGGCTTTAGCCTTATACATATTGACTTGGTTTTACTTTGAAATCGAGCTAAATTGTCAAAATATTTGTAGGCCGGTACTAAAACGTCGAGACCAATATTATTTCTCTCAACATCGAGTTCAATCACTTGAATTTTATAATACATTTTTGTGTTCAGTGATATCAAATACAAAAATATAAAGCTTCTACTCGACGACTATCTGCTGCTGTATTTTAACTCAATTTAATTAATTTACTTTCATCAGTGAACAAGTAACTTTGATGTTGTAATTTGTAATAACTGTAGGTTATAGTTACCTATAGCTCACCAACTGTTTGATCTGAAATTCAAGTTCATTGGTACATGGTTAGTTTGGGTCTGTGTTCACTTCTATAAACACTATTAAGTGAAGACACTACGTCAAGAGTGATATGTCGCCTATGACATATGTCACTTTATTGTGACATATTATCTTAATATATATTATCTTTTGATCTTAATCAAAAGTATCTTCACTACAATATTATGCTATTAATACACACTATTCATCATACTTCTTCGTCGTATATATACGTCATATTATCGGTCATTATAATATCGATATTTTTTATGAGAATATATAATTATCTTATTTTAGGTTTATAATAGTTCGTTTAGACATTTCCCGTAGAGTTGTTAATTTTTCTGTCTAGGGTGAAATTTCGAGTGATGAAATTAAGAACAATTATTGAATTTCTACAAATACATTTACATGCTGCTAAATTTTACCTAAATAATATAATACATAATGAGACGACATGTTACTGCATATAATTAGATACTGTATTTTTGCTAAGAAATTTTGTAAGCCAAGAATAAATCGTAACTGCAGTATATCGTTATGATTAGAAGATTGTTTTAAGCGTATGCCTGCAGTAGATTCATTGTTTTGGTTTTGTTGCTTCATCGTATTGATTAATATAATCAAGCAGAGTTCACTGAAGCGCGTGTATGTACACCAAATTACGATATTAATTTAGGATCAAAATGTGACGGTATATAAAGTTATATATGTCTTAGTAAATTGTAATTCAAACTTACACGCATATGGCATACTATACTTAATGCTAGTACATTGATGTTAAATTGAAAATTAATTAATTACAAAAATTAAAAACTCATAACGTTACCATCAATATTCATTACTTCATTTTAACTGATATTTTATTTGAATTATATTTACAAGTTATAACACTGTCTGTCACTGTGTGATTGAAACCATTAATGAAGTTATCCAACACTAATTGTATTAGTCATGGCCTATATGCCACTCCTTTAAACGGTCGATCAACATGTGTTCACATCTTGTAGCAGTAAGATGGGTCATTGGAAATGTGTAAAAGATATTAGTAGAAAATTAAGTCATAAAACATTTTAATTTTGGGACGCTAGTAAAGATCTCTCGATCATAAGATAGAAACAGGCCCATCCCATATTTCCATTACATTTTAATCCGAGTCATTGGTAGTTGAACACATACATAACCCATTTATTAAAAATGAGAATGGTATCACTTTGAAAGTCAGTATGGTTTTTTTTTTTTATTGATATTTTTGGTACAGTAAAGCATATTACTATATCTTACCGATGTTTGTTATATTTCAGATTTAAATTGCATCGATGACCCTCGTCATTCGTCAATATAATTTTTCCAACAGATTGAACTTCGTAAAGACGTTGTAACTTAGATGGGGAAATGTCGAATGAATGTGGTAGTTATATTTGACTGATATGGTACATATTTTTTTATCATGTCATTAAATATTTATATAAATAAATAATAACCCTTAAATAATATTATATAATTATTAAATTTAAAAACTCCTAAAAATGTATTGACGCTGTTTCTTCACATTGATTAACTGTGACACATTTGAAAATGTCTTCTCTTGATTTATTGAAAACTGATTTTAAATATTATATTATTTCGTAGTATTTAAGAAAAACCAAACCTATATTAGATATATACTCTCCAATAGTTTCTTTAAATTAGAACCAGACTAGAAAAAATTTAAAAATATTAAATGTTTTCATATTAAGGTCTTCTGTGTTAGAACTAATTTCTTATTAACTATATTATTTTGTGATAAGATAGTTGATAGTTCTATAATACGTATGTATTTTTTGTCATTTAAAATGGTCAATTAATATTGAAGCTTCACATTTAAAAACACAGTAGCTGGGAGGGTTGTAGATTTAATTCATTGAAAATATAATAATAACGTGTGAAATTATGCAAAATAGACCCAAAAAATTAATTTTTTTTTTATGATTTGAAAATTTAAAAATATAAATTAATGTGATATGCACACAATATTAAAAATGTTTTTAAACAAAATAAATATGAAATATTTTGAAAAAATAAATAAAAATCAATAGACAAATTTCATACCAGAATATTTTATTTTTTGTAAGAATTGATGAAAAATATATATTATATTTAAAATATATAGGATTTAAATAAATTGAATAGCGTTTGTTTTATTTTTTTTTTTCATATCAGTTTTGAAAATTGAAAATAAATTACTATATTATTAGACGCTGAAGAATAAAATAAATATACCCACTATGTAAGTTCGATAGTTGTATGTTACATCATGCATTAGGACCATGCTAAAGGTATTGAGGTTCTATTTATTGATCTTATTATATGGAACATTTATAATATATTTTTTAATACAATATTTTTATACTTTGTATAGTCTGTATAAACTTCTAAGTAGGGTTGCAAGATTTTGAAATCCCCAAACCGAGATATGATATAGAATGACCTACTTTTTATTATATTATAATATAATTTTTTAAATTTTGATTATATGTTGTTTTGTTCATGGAAATACTTGAATTAAATATTTTACTAATTATCTATTAATTATTATACTATTCACTTAAATGAAGTTTCTTTAATAAAGTCGTATTATTGTTATTTTTTTCGTAAAATGTAAGTTTTATAATTAATTAATACAATATTAAGTGTACTATTAACAAACTTAATGAACGACAGGGACACCGGGACATGCTCTTAAAACCTGGACGACGAATGGCATACCCACTTATTAGTCATAACTTATAACCTATAGACATCAATCATTTCACCGATTCTTTATAAATTTTGAACGAAAACTTTTTTCGGTTTGCAATGTGTTATATTCATGTATTGCCAATAAGTCACACTAGTAAATTATGTATCAATTATACGTCTATACTTACCTAGTAAGTTATTGGTTAGTTGTTAAAACAACTAGTAAAAGGAAAATGGTTTTAAAAAAATATATATTTTAGATAAGGAAAAACCAAGTGTACTACCTACCAACATTAATTATTGTTACGTTTAATGTATAAAGTCAAAAAAATAAAGATTTAAAGGCAATTAGCCAAGTTAGAATTTAAAAAAAAAGGAAAGGAATAAATAAAATTGGTCACCTGGGATTTTATTTAGTTTCTGAATGTAGCAAATCGTTAACAATGGGAATTTTTGGTATCTCGCCAAAAGCATTCAGAGTTTTTATTTTTGAATTAATCGTTCTCAAGTTATAGAGTGACATAAACAATGTGATGCCTACTCTTAGAAATTATATACTTACGTTCTTTTGTTATTGATCTTGTTAGAGTATTTTTAATCAACCAAGTGTTGGAAAACTTTTACCAATTAAAAATTACGGTATTATGGTCTGTCGTTTTGCTGGTTTAAATGTATATACTTCGTTACGAAAACAATGCAAATACTACAATAATATTTTTAAAATATATCTTAATGACTTGAACAAAATCAGCATACGAAACAAAGAGATAGTAATTTTCGTGTTATTAAATCTCAAGATTAGTTTTTGATAATTTAATTAAATTGTTATAACTGGTGGAATGTGTTGACCATCTGTGATATTTTGTCAAACATATTACGCTACGATGTGCAGGTTGTTAATGCAGTGTTGTAAACGTGACCAATCAATCACGGTGTACACCTAATACACCGAAGGAACTTGATTAGTTGAGTACTCTGTACACGAGTTTTCATTCTAAACGTTACAGGAATGTCTAAAAGACAAATCGTTTATGGATTTATACTATTGATGCATTTGTGCACTTAAATATGTATTGATGTGATATATTATGACGATTTATCCAAGTTGTAAAACGCACATCGTTTGTACGCATTGTATAGAAATTGTATTGAATTGATGTCCAACACAGACGCATATGAAATCATTAAACAATAATAGATAACGATTTAAATAGTTCAAAAATCGTAAGCTGACGTATTACAATAATGTAATTTTGTCTGATTTTACTAGCAGCTACCCTTTTACTCCGATATGGTAGGTACTTAATAGTTGCCACTGAAAAATGTAATTACTCTGTAACGTTGCTGTAGCATCGGATTATTGCTACGATCGATCAAGTCCCTTGTCGTCCCTTAGATTGTCTGAATTCTCCAACTATATAATGTTTTTGTGATAAACTTGGGTGTCCACAGGAATTTTATATGGAGTGCAGAACATATAGATCGACCACTCGGCATCGAAATTTTTATTTGAAAACAATTCTGATCGTTAAACAATTTCATGAATCCAGAGGCGTGGTAACCTCCTCCCCCAATTTACTACTGCGCCGGAACCCTTTGTCTAGAAGTTATGCAAATGAACGATTTTGTCTGACGGATATCTAAATGTTTCAGAATTTAATTGTTGCATAAGTAAACCTAGACATGCATTATGCATTGTTAATGATCGTTGAAGATCTTGAAATACGTCTGTTTGTATATTGTCAACTGATTAAATGATTAACTTGCAGTAAATTAATTTAATTTAAAAGTAGGTCGTAATAGATCAGTAGTCCTATATTTTTAATATGAATAAAGATTCTTTTTAAAACTTTTAAATGTTTACCAAACATATAAATAGTAAATTACATTCGCAATATTTTAATGATATACATTTAATTAAAAAATGTATTTTTGTTATCTTGACAATAATTTATATGTAGGTATAAAACTAGTACCTACTATATTTTTTAAATTTGAAATCGTATAAACATTTTAGAGCTCAACATCTCAGCTTATAAGCTTGGTTTTTTAGAGTTATCACACAGTTATTTTATAATATGTATGTATTTTATTTTTTTTAAGATAAGTGTTGTTATATCGTGATAAATAAATAATAATAAATAATTATGAAACATATAAAATGCATGTTGTTATCTCGTAATAAAATTGAATGTATATAAAAAATATGAAAAAAATCTTTTCAAATCTACTTAATTTGGCTAATAGTAACCTATTTGGAAATTTAATTAATTTATCACCCATAATATTATTTTAAAATTAAGTATATTGTGTTTATTTATTTTATTGGAAACTATTTACAGTTATTGCATTCATAAAAGAAACAAATACAATATTTAAATATTGTAACTTGTAAGTTCTAAAATATTATTATTTTTTTTTTTAAACAACTTTGGTAGTAATGGCCATTTGTTAAATCGTAGAGGTAGGTTTACATTTGATTAATATTTTAGAATGCTTAGATACATTAGAATAATGGTATTTAATTAATAATAACAAAAAGTATAGTGGATACAATTTTTCGTTTAATTTCAATATTATTGTATACTCTTATTGCGTTTTTAAATGTCGTGAAATGAATTATTCAATTTTAAAAATTAATAATTAAATTGTTTTGGTGAGGGCTTAGCCCAAGAAAAAGAGTTTTCGTTACGTGACTAATTAATCGGTTAGTTAGTACAGACTATGCAATATTATATATTCTAATATGTTGTTATCAATTTTATTAAAATCCTAAAATATATTATATTATACTTAAGCAGAAAGTTATTTAGATTTAATTGTAAATACAGACAATAAATACACGTTAAGAGTTGACGTGATATATGATAACATTATATTCAGGAGAAAAAAATATAGTCAACAAATAAATATGAATACTTAGTTACACAGTTTACAAATAGGTATTTGTAGCTAAGTACGCTTGGAATATTCTACAAATAATTAATAATATTAATGAATTGGTTTGAAAAGTGACTTAATTAAATGGTATTCAATAGTACTGACTACTGGTATGTAATGGTATTGTACCATTATACAAATTGTAGAAAACGATAAACTTGTTCCTCAATGCCCTTTTGTTTTCCTTGGAAACTATGATCTGCAGTTTGATTATGCTATGGATAAACAAGATAGGTATTGTGCTTTTATGAATCCGTTTAAGTATGATTATTTTATAATTTATAGTTTGAATTTTGATGGCCATCCGCATTTCATGTAGTCCGAAATTAAGGTTTAACTATGGCACTTGATACTTTGTCTGTCTTTACCATCGTATTTTTTTGCTTTTGATTAGTAACTAGTTAGTTATTTGTTTTGTTAAACTGGTCGGTTTTATTATATTCGATATTCTATTATATTATGTGTACATGTTATTTAATATTTTTACTTATTACCCAAAATTATCTAAAATTAATTACTTATTTAAAATCGTCGTAATATGTTTTTATAGAAATGTACTTTCATATATTTAGCTTCCATAATGACAATATTATGTTTCGCAGGTTATTGAAATGCTATAAAGAGTAGAAACATTAAAGAAAGCATTTTGCGAATTATTAAAATACCTAGAACTTATTATATTGTTCATTTTTATTATTCTATTACAAATATAGTCACTGTTGTTGAACAAAATAATTTTTATCTTGCATGGCATAATTTTTTTTTTTAATCTTTGTTTTTAAATATTATATCAAGCGTATCTTCAGTAATTGTTTGAGACAGATTTTAAAATTTTAATTTTTTAAGTTTTTTCTTCGAGGTGAAAATTAAATGATTAAATTATAAAAGTTGTAAACTTTGTTCATTGAATGTTTGAGTTGAGTAGAAAAGTATGAAACTAATAAATGTAATCTATGCTGGAAATAATGAATACTTTTTAAAACAACCCAAAATATGATATTGCCCTGAATTTCGATTTCAAAAAGAGAAATAATTTTTTTTGTTAGTGTACCTACCTATCAGTAGATAATTTGCATATATTTTATTTAAGTTATCTGAAATTGAAAACAAATGAATAGATAAGTTAATAATATGGTAAACAAAAATTGGAAGTCTTTCACTAAATGTTTTAATGCTCATTTTGTTAATTTATTAGTTATTAACTACTTATTACATGTTTTAAATAATTGAAATGCACACGGAAAATAGAGAAAATATTTAATGCACTGCAGAGTTAATATTAAGTTTGTGGAGGTTAATCTAACAGATATAATACGAAGTATAATTTTTTTTATCATGTCAATGTATAAAATTACTCAAAGTGATTAACATAGGATTTAAACTTGAGACTATACTAGTTATACACTTATACTATTGGTAAATATACACAGACATACCATTCGATATCAAAATACCGTCAACGATAAGCAACATAACGTTCATATTAACCTAATGATGATTACCTATATTTAATTTGAATTATACATTTATTTTAAATTTAAGGATAGTTCAATATTATGCATTGTTTGCGATTATAATATTACGTCTAAATGCATCCGGTAGAATTTGGTTTCCGGTTTCTGATGTAATAGCGCTTGTACATATATATGTATAGTTATGCGAGTCCCGACTTTGTGCGGTTACAAAAGGGATTTAAAGGGCTTTTTAGTAGAGTAAATCTTTTGTTGAGATATTAATGCCGGTCAGATTTTGTTGGCCATGAAATATTAATATCACGAAACCGTAATTAATTCGAGATCTAAAAAATGAACTCTTTGAATTACGATACAAGTTCTGACCACCTTTGTCACACGATAGGAGGATATATTGATATTTTATTCCGATGATTACCTATTTACTTGTAGCATACAGTTTCAATTTAATTTAGTTATGCCGTATGAATCTGATGGACCATTTCATATAGGTACCATATTTTTGTGTAGTTAATTATTTGTAAACATTTGTAATAACGAGTAAATCACTAATTCATAGATCAATGTTTTTCATTGATATTATTTAGTTTATTTACAACTAGCCATTCGGTGCATATATTATTTACACCATGTATACATTTTCATGATTCATCACTTAATGTATATTATGTTTTATCATTAAAATAACCAAAATAAAATTAAAATAAACAGTGGCGGAAGTTTTTGTTATAAATCACTTGAAACAATTTTTTTAGGAGTGCTTAAAACGGTATTAGTGCCTTAAATAATAAATGCAAGTTTAAAGTACAATATTTTAGTAAGTTTTTTCAAAATCAAATATTATTTACAATAATTTATTAAATTTTTTTGATGATTGGGTGTCAATCTAGACATTTATACATTATGTATTACTTACTATAAGCTAAAAGGTTCAGCGTCAATGTATAGTATTTACTTTGTCTTAGAAATAAACAATTGCTTTATATCTCCAAAAATACATTTTGTTTTATTTGTTTTGTAGACATTTTCCGAGTCTATATTATTTATGAATAAACCCTAAATTGGAAATATTATGTTATTAAAAAAAAAAAACATAACCGTTTATAAAAATAAAAAATTGTTAATACAAAGTAAATTATTAATGAGGCAATGGGACATAAAGTTAAGTTTTAACTTAATTTAATAGTGGTTAATGTAAAACATATGCAGATTTGTTAATACAAGCCATCAGTTTTAAAATATACAATGTACATCATCAGGATATCAATTATTGATTAATCATTAATGTGAAAAATCTGTACTCGTGTACCATTAAATGGATATAAGTTTTAGTGAGTTGTTAGTGTTATATGTATCCGTTTAAATTTTAACTGAATATTAGTATGATAAGAATTATAAATTAGTTGATATTTTATGTTTTGAGGGTGAAAAAATATAAGTATATCTATGAACCTTAATGTTCATTAATATGTAAACTTATTTGAAGATTTGTATCATTTTGTTGGTGAAACTTTTACTTTACAAATTAATTAAAAAGAATTATTAAAATATTTTGTCCTAACTAACTATAAGTTATACTTCTAGTTTATTTTATCTAATTAATTTAATCATTTTTTATTTTCATTAATATTTTTATTATTTTATAGCTTTTGTTTATTCTAACCCGTTTGATACAATAGAGTCTGTGATTATTATTGTTATTAAAATGATCGTATTTCCTATTGTTTGTTTAATGAACCTCAAAATATGTTTTGTTTTTATTGTATAAATCGTTATGATATTTTATGAGTTTATTTTGATTTTTAAAATGTTTATTTATTTTCTATTTATATAAAAAATAGTGAATGTCTCGATATTGCCGTATTTTTGTAATAGTTTTTTTTATTTATATTGATACAAACAAAATTGGATTTTATTGAAATTTTACTGTCGCACACTTATTAAAATTAATTTTTTGTGAAAACTCATTATGAAACATTAAGTTTATTTAACTGTGGCTTTATAAAAGAATAATTATTATAATGTGTACTAATTAGTATGATGTGTTTGTCTTATATTTTGGATGGGCTTATTTTATGTATAATAATTAATTTTACCCAAACGGTTTTCAATACCACACTGATATTATCAAATATGTTATTAAATTCATTATAAAATATGTACCTACTTTTGTGACTATACTTTCTCCGTTATTTGATGATTGATAATATTTTTTTAATAGTACTAGAATAGGAATGGAATAAATGATTTCTTATTATTGTAGTACAATATAATTAAAAAGCATATATACCTATTATTCAAAATGTATGAGTATATTTTAATAATATATTTCTCCTGTGATTTACTACGTAAGGCCGTAAGGGTAGCTAATGCCGGGCTGCAAGCCGAAAAATAAATAGCAAATTTCTGTCTCATGAAAAGTTCGAGACATATCGGAACAGAATGGAAACATTTTCGTTATAAAATCCATTGTGACTACACTATGTTCTCGTTTCTGGAGACATTTCCGAATCCACTCAAAAGTGGAAAACATCAAAGGGTTTCTGTTTTTGGCCACATGAGTCTATTTGATGCAAACGGGTGTTGCGATATCCGACAGATTAATACTGATAAATGATAATAAACGAATAACTGATAAAATTACGATTTTTGTTTCTGTTTTGTCTGTACAGCTTGAACTGAAAATAAAATTTAAAAAACAAAACATAAACGTAGTAAATGGTTATGATATATTTTTCTTGGTGTAAACAGAAAGTGGCCGTATTTGTCCTTAATTTAAAAAATTGAGTACGTGCTGTTTTTTCTTTGTTTTGTCATCTTGGTGTAAACTTCTAGCGTAATAGACTAGTTAAATTGAAAAAAAAATTATTTCAAATGCATCGGTGATTATAGTAGTGATAAAAATAAATTCATAAGTATATGTGGGTAAATATTATGTGTGTTATTATGTACATATATATATATATATATATGTATAATGTATAATATATGTAATTCTTAATCTTAGGTAAATAAATTTGTTATTAGTCATTGGAGCTATTTTTGCGGCCTAACTGATAAACTCAACCCGATCATCGCATTTTGATACAATATTATTTGAATAGTATTTAGTTGAGCTGGTGAAAATAACAAAATATGTAAAACTAATGTCTTAATGGAATATTAAATTCGTTTTTATTATTCGATACAATTATGAAATACATCCCATCATTGCAATAATTTCATTTTTACATTACACTTATGGTACTTACTTATTAATGTTCTTATACATTTTTTTTATAAATAATAGTCTAACTTTGAATTCGTGCATAGGTGATAGGTACCATTGAAGTTGTGAATCACTCGAATGGTCCAGCGGCATTTATTATTTATACCTACTTTATATTATAATGCATACTTCAATGTACATACTTATTTGGTTTACTATGCTCCAAAATTTTAATTTATATCTTGTTTTACAATCTATGGACACATTTTTAATTGTACAATTTAGTGTTACCTATATAATATGTGTATTATAATATATAAATTTTAAAGTAGCTCGGCGTACGGGACATTAATTATAAAAATAGATGTCTTAATATTTTTAATTCGTCTAATTCCATGATATAACTAAATAATACAGATTTGAAAAAAAAATATTAAAAGTTAAAACAAAATACCTTATCACCTTATCTTTTCACAATCACCACTCAAGCAAAAAGCCACTATAGTGGGTGACTTCATAATCATGCTTACCGTGTTGTTTTTTTTCAATCTCTGTTCACATATACTAATTATGCCAAGTAGTAAAGATTGTAAATTTATTGTAAAAATTAAAAAAAAAATTTTAAATTGAATATTATTAATATTTATTCAATTGTTCACAAAGGTCAGCTTATTCTACTTTAGTAATTTATAAAAACACTTATTTAATGTATTTGAGAAATGTGATCCCACTCCTTTATGCACAGTTCTACCTTGCGTTATCATTCAAATTATCTTGCATTTTTCGTATCACTGTTTATTTATTGTACACATTTATTCTTGAGACTACCACTGTTTAGATTTATATTCACTTACAATTCGAGCATATTACTATACATTATTCTGCCAAAATGTAGGTTACCTCTATCTTTTTTTCCTATTCTATTTAGTGCTCTTCCAAAATAACTCAAAATGATAATTTCAAAGTGAAGTTTATTTTACCCACTCAATTGACGATCGTTGACTCTATTAATAATTAACTAGATATTGTTATTTACGTACAAACTATAAGGTACACATACAATTATGGCCAGGATTAAAAACTATTATTAACGAACTTTTTTTATAACATTATTATAAAGCAGAATATATACAATTTTTTTTTAATGTCAGGGAGTTCAATTTTGATTGACTTTATTTTGTTTTTATAGTCAAAAATTTCCTTTGTTACTAATGCATTATAAATTGTTATATACTTACCTAAAAAAGTTTACGTCCATTATTGTTATAAAATAAATATTCGAACAATAATTAATAATTATATAATATAAATTATTATACGTTATAATATTACATAACGTACTGATAATAAATGTTAAAAGATAAATCTAAAATATGAGAAAAGTTATTGTAAAATCAAATATCGAATTTATGAAAGGGGAGGGGATACATTTCCACAGGGAATTAAGTTTCTGCTGTTCCAATATAACATTTTTAAAATGCATTTTTTATTTCGTCATTAGTTACTAATTATTTTATCAGATAGATGATACTGTTTTCTAATCCTTAATATTGTAGATTATTTAGATCTTTTAGATTATTATATCATTATAGTTACATATTTTTTAAACAATATCCATTCTTATAAAGTTTTTTTGGATATAGGGTTATATGTCTTAATTTATTCGTTACTACTTATGGTTCATCAGTTAGGTGTCTTTTGATGTACAAAAACTTCATTAATATATTTCGATTTTGTGATACTTGAATATTAATGGGCAAAATATTTCATTGCGCCGCCACTTACATGAGTTTCCTTGCTGTAAATATTATTATTTGTCAGCAACTCGGTGACGATGATGTGTGAATTTCATCTATTGTCCATGCTTTATTAACCATCAACCCTAACGGTTAATGCTAACACAGATACTATAATCGTACCTAGTTGAATGTTTCGTTGCACAGCCATCAGGGGCTGATTTGTCTTCTAAGCTGGATCACAGGGTTGAGATAAAAAATGTAAACAATATTAATATATGCATATATATATATTCATAAGACACGATGATTTGTTTTTCGGTGCTGAGGAGAACCCACGTCCTTTGAGTTATGTCTTTTTGTGTTCTACCGCCATGAAAAATGACTGGTTTATAATATGTATCTCTCATCATCAGATGATATTTTCACACTTATCATAACACTACTCACATTTTTATGAAGTAATTTAAAAACAATATTTGATAAAAAAAAAATAAAATCCAAAAATATTGATCATATTATTTCATAAATAAAATAAACTGTTTATAAGGCTAAGCTAATGATAATAATTGTTCAACGGCGCATCTTGTTACGTAATAATAATATTTTGAACTTAATTCAGAAATAATTAATTCATTGATACATAAATGAAGCTGGACTTGATATTATATAATTTTATGTTTGTATTGCTATTTGTATGCATCAAAAAAAAAAAAATACGAATCGCATTATTTATATAGATATAAAACAATTATTATCGTTGTATAATATTATTAAAACAGATAATTCACTGCAAGTTTAATTTTAAATGTTAGAAATATTGTAATTGAATGTTTTTGACAGGTTTTTAATACAACACGATAACGTACATAAAGTAAAATGTACTTTGCATTAAAATAAATGTAACAAGATTGCCAAATATTATAAAAAACAACGGGCATGTAAATAATGGGTTCAAGTAGACATCGTGACCCTTGCAGAGATCTCCTACAATTGTTTTATATTTTCCCGGTATAATGATAATGTTTGATTAAAGTATTATTTGATCATTATAAAACAATTATGAAAAACAACAAAAATAAAAGTCCTAGACTTGATAAACGATTTAAGTATTTTATTTGATTGTATGCTGTGGACGTGATGAATTACAATAACTTATCGAGTTATGAACATATAGGTCGAACGTATCGACCATTTTGAATATATTATAGATATTATTATATGATGTTAAAAATACAGATTATCGAGTTGTTTATTTTAGCGATCATTAATAAATACATTAATCTGTATTATGTACCCATTAAAAGGTTTTTAAAATATAGTTTTTAATGCTATCATTTTAATATTTGTTTAGGTTTATTGGTTAGATGGTTAAGTACAATTTATTATTTTATTTAAATTACTTAAAATATAAAATATACTACTTGAATATCTAGTAGTGTATTAATTATTTACGCCTAACATAATTTTTACCGTCAATTTTACTATATTTGGTAGTGAAATTAGTTTTATATTATTCAAAAACCTTATCAAACTTTAAAAAAATTGATTCAATTATCAGTGTACATTTGAAAAATAAAAAATCAAAAAATTTACTATGATCATAAACTTAAATATTCGTTTAAAATATGTTAATTTATATTGGTGTTTTTGATTGTCTTTTGAATTTTAAATACTCGTTAATATAGTTTTGGGAGATCTGTGCATAAATGATTTATGATGATTACAAATGATGTAGTTTTAGTTGTTAAAAATATATTTTAATTTATATTTATGTATTGTGTGACGTTTTTTTGATAGTTGATATTATAAAGTATGTACATTTTTTTTAAAAATTTATTGTTCCATCAAAATAAAACTAAATACGATTGTTAACTTTTTGAGGTACATCTTAAGTCATATTTTGAATAATTTTATAAGTGATAGTGTAATATTAAATAATACAATATTTTATCATATAATTTTTTTATTTGCTTTACAATCATGCATCTAAAATTTAGTACTAATTTATAGACACAAGATAATGTATTCAATATTCATATTTTATAAGTTGATAGTTTTTACTAAATATTAAAAATGTCCAATGAATATATTTTTTTCCTGTTACCGACATCATAGGAGGAATGAGTATAGGTACTAATAAGATATAATACTCGAAAAAAAATCTGTCTACGTTTCAGACGTAAATTGTTGAGCTTACCTGTATAAATAATTTATTTACTATGAAAATATCAATTCATGTATTACCAAATATGTAATAAAATAATAAGTCATCAAAAAACCATTTTTATAGAACTTAAAAAAATAATCATAATAAACGTAAATATTTTAGTTCACCTGTTTAGTCCTCGGAAAGATAAGTTCCCTCTACATAGTTATCTACGGTTCACCATTAATTTATTATTTCAGTTTTTGAGCTCAAATTATACGTATGTACTTCGGTACTTTTAGGATCCATAGTAATAACTAATAACGTAAAAAACAGCAATAAAGAAGTACTCTAGACTCTAGTATCATACACGTAAAATATAGTTAACTGTAAACTTACTGTGTACCGATGTAAGCCACTAAAGTTTACACTGATCCTTCCTTATTTCAGAGTTCATAGGTATGTTCGGAGCGTCCCGAGGCCATGAACTGTGAATGGTACTATATAATAATATGTGAATGATAATTAATATAAATTAGAGCATGAGCGGACATTACCTAATAGCATATGCCCTGTTTGCCTTTCGCGTATACCATGGAGGTATACTCACTAAGTTATGTATATCGGAAATCCGGTCATCCGAATGTCACTTAAACACTAGTAAAGTGTAGCTGATAAGTGCAAACGTCAGACGCAATGCACTGGGCCACTTGATGCGTTAGAAAAAATGATTAAACACTTGATTTTGTCTTGTCGGTAAAATATGGCTGTCGTACGCGAAATACTGCGGGGGAGCATGTATGGGTAGGTACTCAAGTAATGGGCCCCTTTTTACCGACGTCCGACGATGAGCGGTGTAGGACCAAAGGAGTCATTTCCATCAAACAATTTACGGTAGTGGTAGAGGCGGTAGTGGTCTATAATCATCCCTGCGTGCGCGAGAGTAGTCCAATAACAACTGTAGGTTCTCTCGGGCACTCGTCATTGTCCGTCCTCACGGTTGTGTGCAGGGATCCTTCATTGACCTATATTTGTGTCAGGCCTCTCTGTCAGCACTTGAAGATTTATTAATTTGTATGTATTAATCTTCACGAATAATACAACTGGGTAAAAGAGTATTGATTTGTTTTTATTTACGCGAGCCCATATTATTGCACGATTATATAATATAGATCGTCTTTGTTTTAAATTTTTAATAACAATTGTATTTTCAATTATTATTACATAACTCAGGCACAAAATCTTTAATGAAAAAAATAGGCATTATTTTATTCAATTTCAAGTATTAACTTAAGGTATATTGTTAATTATTATTTTATTGTATGATTCAAATTTGTCGGTGTATTAAGTATTCATTAATTTGTCATCTTATTAAAATTATGTTCACTTATCATAGTAACTAAATCTACACAAGTATATTGTACTTTAATATGTACAAAGAAAGAAAATATTTATTTATGAATACAAGTAATATAAAAATGTATTATCTTACAATACTACAAAACATACATTTTTTCATGCCATGTACGTTGTAGGTTTATTCGCTATAATAAGCTCCTTTAGTTATTGTTATAGTACAGCGCGCTACTGATGCAGTGATTCGAGACTCTATAATATATGTGTAAATTGGATACCTTATAATCCATTGAATGTTTTTAAGTTGTAAGGTTGTGCACTTTCCATAAGCTTTCCATTCGACACAAACCAGGACATCTAGAGTATTTGCACACATATTATTATTGTAAATATATTATCGGAAAAGTGTGTAAGCTTCCAAATCAACGTGATCTATTTACCGTATCACGGTATTAATAGTGCTTCCATGTTTTTTTCATAAAAAAATTAGTACCATATTATAAATCTGTACCTACAGTAACTAGATAAGTATTATTTTTATTTGTTTACGTTTTATGGTCTTTAGGTAATATATTATCATTTTAGAAAGACAAAGGCATGATTCGAAGGTTGTAAACTACCTAAGTATTTCATAAATGCAAATGACAGATAATAATTATAAAATAAATAACACTTTTACCATGGGAAACGTTAAAACTTTCTTTGTTTTATTTCATAATTATAAAATGATTAAAATGTAATAAAATGCATTGGTAAAATTTTTAAATTAAATAATATAGTCTAGAAAATATTATGTTCTTGCTTCTTCACTCTTATTACTGACCTCATAGTTGTTATATGAATATAAATTTGTTATTTAAATATTAACTAATGTTTGTATTTCTATTTTTATATTTAACTGGTAATAACTAACATGTATGGTATTTTTTTACTAAAAAGTAAAATGTTAGAGTTATATAATGTAGGTACAGTCGAATTATAAAAAAATAATTTAACTATTAGTTATAATCATTGTGAAATAATTTTACTTTAAAACTGTTATTAAGTATTTAATTTAAACTTATAGTTTTGGTGGAAAGTTGAAACAAAATCGTTTCCCTGAAAATGAAAGTTGTGATTTTCGAGTATGTTATTATGACACGATGTTTGCAATCAACATTATCGACTGTCGTTTGTGGTATTGTGGTACATGGTCATTATTACTTTGTTGTAAAAGTCATGTGAATGAATTTTGGATGTGCTTAAAATTATTATTTAATTAATTTCTCGATACTTTCCATGAAATGTACTTTGATCATAAAAAAGGCAGTACCTATATTCTTCATTATATTATATAATATTATGCTTTTGTGTATACTTGTTTGAAAAGTTTAATATTCTTTCATTTCTTTTCTAGACTTCTACCTATACTTTTCCTAAGCTTTGAGATAGAAAGGGCCATATTTTTCTAAAATATATAGAAGGGAGAGACATGGCTTAAAAATGACGCAACGTTTTATTTTTCGTAGTCATTTTGGTTTAACTCGTTCTTTATATTGTCACTCAGCTTCTTATATGACAAAAATTTTAATTCTGACCAGGTTTTTATATTAGTTTTCATGCGTTGACATTTTTATTAAACATAATTTTAACCTATGCCTACTATCTCCTTTATCGTCAAAAAAAAAAAAAAATGTTTCACAAGGAGGATAATTTTAAATATTATATAATACATTGTTGAGGAACCAAATTAACTTTTTACTAGATGAACACTCGCACTCTATTTCAGCATCGGCGCAATGGCAATATGTGCAAACTATCATGTGCCCACATCACAGACGAAAAAATGAAAAAAATGTGTATAATATCAATGTGTGAGCATTAATACGCAAGCACGTTTTTGTCGTTCTAATTACGTCCATAATTAATAGGGGAAAAATAGATGCATTATTTGAAAGGTATTTTCGAGTAGAGTTGGACGAAAATATAATTTGTTTTTGCATAATATGTTGTCCTCAAAAAAGGTAAATTATGAAAATGGGAATATACCAGTGGCTCTGCGCACCTGTTCAGTAAATAAAATAAATTTTAAAAATTTTCCTGGGCGAAGTCGGTACGGTCGGTTAGTACGAATTATAAACACCAGTAACCTAATCAATTTATATAATAAAAGAAGATAAAAGTTAATTATTGTTTGTCATTTAAATGTACGTCAAATGGTAATGTATGTTTGTTTGTAGCTTATCTGCTTATAGACTCAATAAATATTATAAATACTATAAAAAATACCCGTTTTTCCAATATATAACACTCATACAAAAAAAAAAGAGAAGAAGCACACAAACAGCGATACTAAACTGTGTGTTTAATAAGAATTTCAATATATTAACAACAAAAATATTCAATTTTCGTGAGCCAAAATGAAATTCATATATGCGTCACCCTATGGTAACTTCATAGGATTAAAAAACGAAACTATAAACTCTCCAAGAGTCTCAAAGAATGTCTGTACAATATTAGGTGCTAATTTGTTGAGTAGTTTTTTAGTCTAAAAGCCCCATACAAACATACATTTACTTTTATAAATATATTATATTATATATATTTTAATCTTTAAAATAATGGAACTATGAAAACTGGTTCTATGTTAACTTTTTTTCATAACATAATTTAAGATATATTTTTCTACCTTGTGAAAATGTTGTTTGTAACTTAGCTTACTTCGTAATTTCTGTAGAGAGAACATCATACATTTGTTTTAAAGGCGTTTTAAATAGGCAATTTTAATAAAAACGAATTCAAATACAATCAAAATTTGATACAAGTGTTATGAGTTTACAAATTAATTATTTTCAATAAATTTGTGAAAAAAAAGAAAAAAACACTTACTTATATCATAGATAAAATCGTTTCATATTTTATGACTAACGTTTCATCATTGGTCTTATTATACATTTGTACCAGCATTGATGATGTTATCCTTTACACTCACAGTTTACACTCAAATTCACTAGGCAATGTGCCCATAATATTATACGTATTACCTGCCATTGAAAAACCGTTATTGTAAACATTTCATGATAGCGTAACAAAGAAAAGTATTAAATAAACGGGATCATTTGAGCTCATTTGAAAATTTAAGTACTAATGCATATTGAAATATCATTTAATTTGTTAAATTGTTCCAACATTCGTGTTCAAATGTCTGTAGGTATATAAAAGTGTACAACACGACCATAAAGCGATATCATAAATTTAACACATAGGTAGGGCATTTGTTTTGAAATTTAATCGGAGGTGAATTCGTTTTATATTATTTGTTCTATTTATTATTTTATATTATTTAGCGTAATGCAGCCATATGCGTTTTTGGTATTTTATTCTTGCTGATCTTGATGGCTTAGTTTTTAATTATTCACAATTTTTAAATCCCATACAATTTAGTAAATAATAGGTGTACTACTATGCAGAGATATTAATTCTTTGCATCGTACATTTTTATATTAATAAAATCTCCTAGGACCACGGCCCTAAAAATATTCATAATATAAAAATGTGTTTTATGCGAATTACAATTTTTGTCTACCGTACCTTTGTTATTATATCAGAAAACTTTGTATCAATGAAATTAATATAAAAGTGCTTAAACAGAATTGCTGGTAAACGGTTAATGGGGTTTATTGAAAAACTTTCGGTCGTCCCGAATTTCGATACACAGTAATATAAATCCGTTTAGGAAGAATTGCGTTGACCATAAAGTTAGATTTAAGTTTTCGATGTCCAAATTTGTTTCGTCATTTGGCGAAAATGGAAAAAAAAAGAAGAATAAATGTAATGGTACCTATAACCTTTGATTATTCGTTTGCTGTTGAAAAATATTGAACGAGTTTTTAAAATGTTGGCTTTGTAGTTTTATTAAATCCGCAATAAAAATTCTGAGAACAAGTTGAAAGCACAATAATTTGTATACACTATATACTTGTAAATGAATTTTGGAATTCAAATACTTTAGATTCAAAATAATATTTATTTGATTTATTGTTATATGCAAATAATTGGTATTTCTTTGATAGCAAGGAAAAACATAATAATAATATAATATTAATATTCATTATTCACTGGTATGTCGAAAAACAGATTGCAAGTGTGCGAATCAAAGAGTACCTATATTAACAGGTTAACCAACACGGTGTTTTTCAAGTTATTCAAATCTCATTTTGTGACTCGATTTTGGGTCTCTCTGAAATCGATTTCTAGCGAGATCACAATAATCAGTATTTTCTCGTCAGATTTGAAATTTACAGTGTTGCCACTTTCAGTAGACATCATAAGCTTTAAAAATATCGCTGTTACTTTTTTTATCAATATGATCGGCAGAACCTTAGTAAGAACTGTATTAAGACGTAAACCTATCAAAAAAAATGCTGTAGAGTTATCACTACCGAAAAAGAGTATCATGGTGGTTAACCTGTTTTAGATACGTATACCTAGAAGTGTTCGGTGAGAAACTAAATTTAAATTACTAAATTAAAAATCACTTAAAAACCGACAGTCGACAGAGTCAACCAAGTACCAACATCGATTCTACAATTCTATATCGATATTGAGACTTACGGCTACAACGTCCAAATATTTTTATTATATAGATTCGTAGTGTGCTGCGGAATTACAGCCAACCTCAGAATTCAAATTTACAGCAGCACACTTTTTTCGTGTACGTTAATAATATTATTGAACCTGTGGCCTCCAAGAGAAGAGGATGGGGGTAAGGGTTTTATAAACACTTTTTGTTAGGTAATATACAATAATTAATATTACTAATCTAACTCATAAATCGTTATACACTGATTGTGTAATCAATTAAAAAAATGTATATTGTTTTTGTAACGCCCTACTTTAAAAAATGAAAGAGTTATGTATAAGAAACGTGATATATAAAAAGTTGGGTAATGCGAATTTAATTTATATAAAAATATTTAATCTAAAGACAGTAACGTAATTGAGTTACTTTTCAAAAGTAATTTACCCAACACTGTTAAATGTTTCACATTATATGGTGTTTTTAGCAAGCTTATTGAGCATCACTTGAATATAACCAGGATAATGTCTAGATATAATTATTTCGATTACTTCTGTTTCGACAACTCTCGGTGAATCCAAATGTCGTACATTTCGTATACATTTCCCGAAATATGTTCTAGTTGCACGGAACTGGCTACATTTGTTTTTAATTTGATATTTCATGACCAGTTATTAGTTCAACTAGAGTTAATTTGTTTTCTTTTGTACTTGTTTATTGGTGAAATACTTATCCATCCAAGATATGTTTTTTAATTACCATCTTTGTATTAGATTTTAATTTATCATGTCTGGTGAATTATCTTTCATTTTATATACTTTTGTTGATAGTTGCTCTAATCTGATCATAATATGTTGTACCCATGGTTGTATTCTGTGGTCCTGATTTGGCCCTTGAAATTATCTGTTGGTTTGTTTTTTCTTTGGCACTGAAAAAAAAACAAAGTTTTGGATTGTGTTATCATATAGGTAGTATTGTACAATATAGGTAGTTATATATATAATAGTTTAAAGTTTAAACCTATGACGGGTTAAAATGTGTACAAAGTAAAAAAACTGAAGCTAGTGAAATTTCAAAAAAACCAATTTTAACTAGATCGTGTAAATATATACGGGTACCAAAAACCGTATTTCATTTAAATTTTAAATTATTAAAAAATTAAAGGGTTTGAAAAATAGTTTCTATAACATCATGTTTAAAATTTAAAAATATGTATATATTTAGATAATATATTATGACATTCGTGTACGGTATTAAAATTCCCAATAAAACTGTTGTAATAAAAATTACGTTTTATTATTTTCCAGGTTTCCACGTTGATGGACTAATTAAAATCCCGATAGTCTGTGATGACAGGTTGGTCATCAGATCGTAGTCTATAATGCAGATTCCATGTTGGAGTGCGGCTATATGCCACTGACGAGAAAAGTATTAGCTCAAATATGGATGCATTGATTTGGGTGTTGGTGGGCGCAGTGGTATTTACGGAGTGTGTGACATCCACTGCAGTGCCTGGCGTGGTGCGGTTTGCGGTCATAGCTCCGTTGAAGGCATCCAAGAACGAAGAGACGTTGGGTGCCATTTTGCCATCTGTTGACTTGGCGGCACAAGCAATCGCTCAACCCAAAGGATCGTTGCCAGGATGGAAGATATTAATCGAAAACAGGAATGGAAACTGTTCATCTACCGAAGGACCACTGGCAGCATTTGATTTACACACTAACAGTGGTAAGTGAATTTTTTATCAATATTATTCAGTTATTAATTATTAATTTTAATCCACTTACTTGCTCTCGTCTCTAATGTAGGTATACTATTAATTTAATTATTATGAAGTACATGTTTAAAAACAACAAGTTAAGATATTAGATAGTCATATATAATTACAAAAAAACATATTCTTACGTGTATGTTTTTAACGGTTTTTAACCATTTAAAAATAAATGAATGGATAGATACCTATACCCGGTGGGAAGGGTACATAAACAAAGTATTAATAAATAATACAATGGTGTCAACTAATAAGAGAAAGAAACCAATATATTAGTGATAAAGTCAACGTTCTAAAATATAAATGTATAAACAATTAAAAAAAAAATACGCGGCTGGCACTTATGGCCTTATGGGTTTTTAATTCCCAAAGAGAATATTTTGAAATAATTGATGGATACCAATTCTTGGTAATAGTTAAATCACTAAAATGTACAGCCATCGATTTTTAAATTTTTATATCTGCTTCATTAAAGAGGTTTCTAAGTAATTTACTTATCCATTTTCGTCTAATTACGTTTGAAAAAAATCAATTTTGTTATTATACCTACATCCCATTGCAGTAACATTCAAATTATAAATACATAATACAAATAAGTAAAGTTTTGTCATATGTGAATTATTTATTAATTAATCAGCGAAATCTGCTTATAAACAATTAGGTAGGTACAAGTTTGAAACATAAAGTATTTTACTAAAAGAAACTTTTAGTATTGTACTTTAAATAATTTATACTGTTTGCAGTATAATATTAATATTATATTGGAGTGACTATAAAATATTTCTGGAATTTCAAAAAAAAAAAAAAACATTTTGATTTTATAAATTATTAAATTAATACACTGTACTTAGTTTGGTTGTTTCTGGTCGACTGACAGGGTTCAAAATGCATTAAGTTTTTGGCTGTGCATGCGGAAAAAATAAACTTTTTCGTTGTTTAACTAAACCTCGATCATCAATCTTGTCGAAAAATATTTTTTTGTTTTATTTAATGTACTCATTGATTTTCTACTATATTTTTTTATTTTTGAACAATTATAATACATTTTGTGCTTAAAAAAAAAAAATAATAATAATAATAAATTAATGATTGTCTGGCAAGTGTTGTAGACACATATATATATATTCACTAAAACATAATTATTTGTAAAAAACACAAAACTATTCATTGCATCTCCAAAACGCTATTTTATTTTAAACTTTTTGCTTGATTTATCAACAATTTTCTTGATGCATTCACTAATTTGAATTAAATGTGAACTATTCTACGTCATATAATAAATCTAATACGTAGAAGTTTTTTTTCATGTTGAAATCAAAAATAAGTTGTAATATTGTGAGAGTTGCATTTTGAAATGGTTTATCAATTTTATTTTTTTTTAAAGCAGGAACCAAAGTTTATAATTTTTTCGAATCACTTATAAAAAATTATTCATATCATCAAAATTATAAATATTATTTGATTTGGAAGAAATCCATTAATTATTAGATCATATACATCCCCGAACTTACATTCCCGAGTCTGTTTATAATTTTTAGTTGTATTGTATATGTATATCATGATAATTTGTCTATTAGTTTATTATATTATGATTATCTAACTATAATATTATTATATAGACATTATTATAATATTATGATTTAAATTGTATCCATACCGTGTGTAAAATTTGTAGATAAAATAACCTTTTTAGCGAAGTTTTTTTTGTTTTTTAAACCTATATTGTTGTCATAAAATTCTATTTATAAACTTACTTTAAATGTTCAAAAGTTAAAATCCAGCCTTTGTGGCTAAGCCTATTTTTAGATTTTTAGTACCTAATGCCGACAAGTGAGCGTGACTGTGTGAGAATTGTGTTCATATTGAGTTAATTATCAAACATTTTAATTCCCTTTGACATAATGAAGTGACAGTTTAAGCTAATTAATCTATGGAATTTTATCAACTTATAACTTTTAACATCAATATTTTGTGATGATATCTTGGTGTGAATTTTCACCGTCAAACGTAGAATAATAAAACTATCGTTCTAAAATATAATTCCTTATCCTGAATATATGGTTTTTTTTGCGTTATCATTATTTCAATATTTTATACTTTAAAAACTCGTACTGTTTAATTACAGGTACCTAATCTCAACGATAATTCATCAGAGTGAGATTTTGGAATCATATTATAATATAATACCTTTAATTAATAATCAACTCGGAGATTTCTCACGGATTTCTGTGTTCGTTATCTTAGTAAAGTTATACTATGGTTTAAATCACTAGTGTTTAATTTAATGACAACAACTCTATAAGCTGAGCAAATTATTATTTTAAGTAGGTTTTTCTATAGAAGTATTTTTTTTTAAACGCCCATAGTAATTATTTAGTTTTTAATGAAAGTTATAAAATCTATTTTTAAGAAAACCAAGAGAGTCGCTTTGCTGTATAGTAGGTTCTAGATGTACTTAATTATTTAATTGGTCACTGAAAATATGCACTACATTTTAATTAAATGATGAATTATTGCATATGAAAAACGATTTTGAGTCCAGATGGTCTATATTATTAAGGATATATTATAATTAATTTATAGAGCTAGGTATTAGATAAACTAGGTAAGTACTTAAAAAAACATTTGATTGCCGCAAAATGAAAAAAAAAACCTTTAAAAACCAATATAATATTAGACATAAAAATACAAATAAGCACCCATCATTGATACTCAATGTATTCATTGCTCCATCCAAAATCTAAAAAATAAAATAGTAACTCCCTATTATCGTTGAGTTAATTAATTTTTAAGGCCACAGTAGGAAGGATGAATATTTTAGAGATTTAATAAAATTGTTTCACAATCCCTAATTTTGATAACAAGATATACCTTTCAAATAACACAAACAACGTCCTTTAGCTTAATTAGGAAGGACCCGGTCATGTTTTGAGTTTCTACATTTCTAATCATAACAATGGATGACAGAGTTTTAGGTTAAATGTACTTTATTTTTACCATTGGGAATTAAGAAGACCGAACTTTTCATTCTTAAAGCTTATTCGGCAATAAACTAATATATATATATATATATATATTATTGGGTTCGTTCCATATAGTTCCATGTTTGTACGATTGTTTGGCAACAATGAGTGATTACTTTTTTAGAGTGGGATATTGTTAATTTAATTTCATATTATAATCATCCGAGACCACATTTTACATAAATTTGTCACTTAGTTGATTATTTAAATACTGTGTCACAGGCAGATCACCATGTTTTAATATTAAATTTAAGAAAATAATAACTGTTATTACTTTATTACATGATTTAGATGTACCCATATAATATAATTATTTATTTTCAATAAATAAAAGTACAATATTGTCTTGAAATTTCTTCAGTATTCTTTTTAAACAACTCTTGATGAAATGTAAATCATAATGCAAGAAAATAAGTCTTTAATTTTTTTTTTTTTTTTGGTGTCTATTTTCAAATTTTAAAAATGCTTCAATTATCAATTTCGAGGTTGGTTTCTGGTGGAAATTGGGATCTTTATGAAAAAAAAACTCTAAGAGATTATCAAAAAATTAGGAAAACCTATATTTAGGTGGTATATCTCAACGGCGATTGGGCCAAAATTATATTATTATTAACTGACAATTATTTTGTTTGTATTAAGAATGTTCAAATAATCATATTCCTGGTAAATAAATTGTAGTTACTATAATAATTTAAAGTTATGACGATATTCGTCAATACGAGTGTCTTAAATTCATACTTGGACAACATTTGATATTCAAACGCATAACAAGGATTTATCTTAACTTTTTTTTCTTAGAAACTTTCCACTTAAATTTATATATTTAATCAATTATTGTCTATTGATATTCAAATGAAAAATAATAATTTTATTCATTTGGTTGTAATTCAAAAAATATTATTCGAAGGGACTAGAAACTTTTTACCATAATGACGTTTATTATTATTTAGTATTTACTATACACTACACGCAAATAAATTCCTAAATATTTAGATAAAATTGAATCTATTTTATTACAAACCTCTTTACACTCTTCTAATGGTAAGTCTTAACCTATTGACTTGTAAGTAACAAATTATCATTGACTTAATATTAGACACATCCATTACAGTTATCTACTCAATGAAAAAGTACTCTTGACACTTCCTATACAGCACAGCCAAAGCGCCTTTCTAGATTTTTTTCTACATATACAATGATACATATAAAATAGTTAACTTGGAAGTTGGAATAAATACAATTATCTTTGTGATAGTTATTACATTTAAAAACACCTGATATTAATGTGTTTCATATTATTTTACATTGTTTTTTTCGAAAGGACTATGAAAGTTGATTTAGTTTACTATAAATGTATATTTCCTTGACGATTTTCTTTTCTCTGATATTACGTTCCTAGCTACAAACTATTTTGATACCTATTATAATATAGTTATGTACGTAACTTAAACAAAATACAACTAAATTGTAGTTGTTCATGCTAATTATATTTTTCTTTAACTCTAAGTTTTATTAATATTCACTTCCTTCGTGTTCGTTATAATTTAAGTATATTTTCTAACTTTAAACCGTTTTAAAATTATAAGGCATTATGTAACTATAGTAACTTAATAACAACAACATGAACAACTATTTATTTATGTTGATCTTATATAATAATTCTTATTTTTAGTTAATATACGAATTTAAGTATACAACCAAACATTGGTTAACCACTTATACAACTTGTCTAGTATTTTTTTTAAAACTATTGTATGAAGCGCATAATATACATAAATACATAATATACACCTTACTAACAGCAAACCGGTAATAGTATAACAACAAATTAATAACTTTAAAAATATTAATTGTTTTGTAAAATAATTTTGTTAAATAATTACCATGGCAACCAATATTTGAGTTATTTTCTGAATTTTAAGATGGATATTGAAAGAGGCTTCAAAACTAAGATGAAGAGTGCATGTTGTAAATAAATAAAAGTAGATATCGAAAAAATCAAGAAAAAAATCAGAGAGCTGCTTAAACGAATATGCGAGGAGTATCAATAAATTAAAGAAAAAAAAGAGAAATAATAAACAGGAGTCTGAATATTTAGATGTCGGTGATATGACAAAAAAATGTCAATATAGTAATATTTAGTACTTTTAAAATGAAAAGGAGAGATCTGCAAACACTTGATGTCGTCTCGAAAATGTTAAACTCTCTGAACACGATGTGTGTAACCACAAGGTATTGAAAGATTTTTTGTACGAAGATGGTGAAATGAATAAAAATTTTAGAGAAAAATCGGAGTTTATATAATAATTTATTCAAACAAGCTTCTTTTAATGCCAAGAATTCTGATATAGACTCGGGTGGTGCAGATATTTCATCAATGAGAATGTTAGTTAAGTGAAAATTAAGATTACACAGTACTTACTTATAGCATTTGTAAAACCAACATTTTATAAATGCTGATAAATGGTAATAATAAATAATTTTTGTTTAATTTTTCATCCAGATTTTTAAATTGGAGTTATACGCTTACAGCTTGCAGAAAAAAAAGAATGAAAGGGTATCGATGAGCAAAACGAGTATAAGGTCCCATAGGAAAATACATAAAACAATTTATTTTAATGTTATTGAGTTGAACAAACTGATGTTCGGTGCCCTATAGTAATCCAAAATGTTAACTTGTGATATTAGTCTAAATAACGACAATCAAGAAACTTTCTAAGCCCATCCAAAGTATATTAAAAACTTGGAGGGGTCATAAACATAGAATAAATGTACTGGAACAATACTGTTTTTCATGAACCATTCTCATTTTGTCATTATGTTTATTGATTAATAGGTGTTTTATGACAAGAATCTTATAGAAGTTTAATTTTTTTAGTTTTCGTTGGCATAAGTAGGTACATTAATCCGTCTTGAATTCGTTAATGGCTTTCAAATAAGAATAGGTCTGACTTTCCAGGCGCACTCGATTCGAAATTAACCAATATTGTAACTTAAATTATTATACATTTAAAATTATAATTAATTGCTTTTAAACACATTATGAGGCAATTTGGATTTTGTATTGTAATGGTGAAGTTCGTTTGTTTCTACAGTGTTTAGTGGTATGAATGTATGATGAAAAGTTTTTACATTTATTAATCATATTCACAAGTACGATATAAATAATAAAATCAATTTGCCTAAAAATTATAAATAAGTATAACAACAAAATATTTTCTGAGTATAAATATGGACTATTTTAAATTTTAATACGATCTATTTAAACTCTAAAGTAGATACGTATAATGTACATCGAATTTCCAATTAAATTAAAATGAATAACTATATACATATTATATTAAACTAGTTTTATATATTATACATTTTTAATTAAGAAATGTAATTAATAAAATTCAACATTAATAATTAGTAGGATGAAAATTTTATTACGATGTTAAGTTCAACATTTATATTACACAGATAATAAATAGGGTTAATATTAATTTAAACAAAACATAATCGTAGAGAAGTCATAATATTAAATCATATATTAAAAGGTTCAAAACACTCAAAATAATTTAAATTAAATTAAATCATGTGGTTGTTTACTTATCAAAATATCATTGTACAGATATTAAAAAACTTGAATTAGGGTAAAAATATGATTGTGATGAATTTATGCATAGGTACTTTATAATGTGTCAACTATAAATAGTTGTAAAGTAGATGATTTTTTAAAATTGTATTTTAATTAAGTTTGATAATTTTATACGAAACAATTGGGTTAAAATATTAATTCAGTTACTGTTATGCCACCTGCCGGCAAACTTAAGGATACAAATACTATTATGTGGTTGTAGCAGGGCCTGTGAACAGTCAAAATGCATTCTCCTTCTTCCCCCCTCACCCAAAAAGCTGAGCATGACACTGTAAAATGGTGATTTCACTCAGAGTTATATATAATATAATATTGAATTATTATTATTAATAACCTCGAATGAACCTATAACAATTATCTAAATAAAATCTGAATTAGTTTGTAGGATATGTCTCAAATTAATAATTTCAGTTTGTTCTCAATTAGTAACATAATTATGACCATATTTAAAAATATTTATATACTAAAAGAAATGACCCACAGCTCAATCTAATCTCAAATATTATTTTTATTTTCTAAGACCAATGTATTTGAACTAAAATGTATTATATTTAAAAAAAATATCATATTAAGTATATTTTCTAAAAAAAATTGTCAATATTGAATACAATTCCATATAATAGTTACAGTGGGATATTGCAATGTGTTATGCTAATTTTAAGATTTTCCGAAAGGATTTGAATATTTGTATTTAAAAATACATA
The DNA here is from genome assembly GCF_001856785.1 of Myzus persicae. Taxonomy (NCBI): domain Eukaryota; kingdom Metazoa; phylum Arthropoda; class Insecta; order Hemiptera; family Aphididae; genus Myzus; species Myzus persicae. Next base: position 195,411 of record NW_019101298.1, read on the forward strand.
TTGTATGAGGTACATCTAACATTATAGCATGAATTATAATTTATATACGATTTGTGTGACGGCAAGATGTATGTTCCCGTTATTGGGTATTGAATGTGTATCAAATTCTATACGTAATAACATATTTTTAATATAAGTTGCACGGTTAAGCTTTGATTGATTTTTGTTTCAATAGCTTTTTACCTATAGGCACACGTGATATTTTATTTAATGTAAAAAAGTTCTAGTAAATATTGATTCGTAACAGCATGTGAGAAGTACATTGACAACTAACATAACATACAACTTTTATGAAATCATAAAGTGTAAAATAAAAAAAATTCGAATAAGACCTTAAAAATGAATATCAAGAATCGTTTTGTTTAGAATATTTTTGGAATTGACTACAGTTTAAGAAACATGCTGTTTACTGTCTATTTATCTTGCATGTATAATATAAGTTGAAATAATAACATACTAAGAAAATTCCAGATAATAAAAATATGTAACTATTTTCGTGTTATTTTCTAAATAAAATTTAAAAAAAAACTAATTCCAAAATATCTCACAAAAATATACTTATAATGTAGGATAATAAAAATTAATCTACACATTACACAATTCGTGTAATAGTGAAAGTAAATTGTATGTTCAAGTATAGTTAGTAAAATGGGGGCGAGGTACGTATAATTTGTATTATTAAGATATAGGTAAATTTGTTACCTATTTGAAACGTGTTTAAAATTAAATTTTAGTTCCGCTATAAAATATGCACAACACTTATTTTTTTTAATTAAAATATTTCAAAACCAATACGTTCATTTTATTTATTCATAATATGTAATTTAAAAATTAGTAAAAGTATATATTAGGTATATTATTTAAAGGATAGTGTTAACAACATTAAACTTTAAATACTTTTCAATATATATGTTATGTTGGGGATTTCAAGTGTATATATTTTATTAACCTAAGTTAAGTATCGATTGTTTAATGATATCTAATTAATTATAAGACTGGTTAAATATTTTTTATCGAGTTGAAGACATTAGCACTATATAAGTACATGGAGGAACCACTTTACATAATCCTCTTATGTCTTGTTTTGCACAACATGTGTATATCAAAAGTTTTATACCCTATTCAAATGAGGTATCTTACCATCTTTTAATTTAATTAACGCTAGCTTATTAATAATACCTAGTACAATGTTCGTAAATAAACAGGTGTTAAAGTAATTTAAGAATAATTAAAACCAATTATTGTTAGATGTTAGTTGTTTGACTACTCAAAACATGACATTTGGAAATTTCTAACTAATGTTTTGTTTAAACTTTAATATGATTTTTGAGAGTAAATTTGTATAGATTAAATACAAAATCTTAGTAGACCAAATTTAAAAAAATCTATGTATAATTTATATGGATTATTTTTTCCCTAGGAATAAAATCTAATAGATTTACTATCTACTGTTATTTAGTGACTACAACCATGGTTTAGTCCTGGCGTCCTGCAAATATATATAAAACCATTGGGTATTTAAGTCCTTAATCCTGAGTTGCATTGTCTTCATAGTTAATTAAGACAATGCATTTGATAAAATGAATTGGTATAATATATTTCCAAAGTTGTTATTAGTAATTATAGACAAAGAAATATCCACTCTTTATAATAACTGTCAGTCAGTGTGCATAAATATTTTAATTAATTTTCCGTAAACTTAAGATGGTAATGATGAAACGATCGTTGTTCTACGCCTTAGAAAAGGGAATGCAATTTCGATTTGCACTACCTACAGAACTCTTTCATTTACATTTTCTGTAAATTATTAAAACAATAATTACATTTACGATTATACCAAAAACTTTGTGAACTTTTGTGTTCACTTAGGGTAGAAATATGTACACTAACTTCACACCAAAAACTTGTTTGTCTTGTCAGAGCAGTTGAATTATGAGTCGAATTGAAATTATCGTTGTAGAAACTGAAATTTGGTGAAATTTCGATTGATTTTCTTTGATTTTGATTTATAATTATTTTAAATTATAGTTATTTTATTCTGAAGAAATTTATTAAAATTGATTCATAAATGAACAGTATGTATGTATCATAACATCAAACATAAGTTAAGTTTATTATGTGAACATTTAGGTATTTTAATTATTATTTTTTTAATTAGAGCAATGTGTAAGGACGTTTTTAGTGCTGCAACTATAACGTCAGGATATATAGAACATCTTGAATGTTTGAGCAATGTTTTACTAAAAATACACCGGATGACTCTACATATCACAGAATAGGTACCTAGAAATAAGATGTCTGTTGAAATGTATTCAAGACATTATAAGCCTATAGAGCTAGAATCTATCCAAAGAATGACTATGCCTAGGTAAAATACAATATTTTTTTAGCTTTACAACATCTATTCTATATATTTTTATTGTTTCTTCAGAATAATTTTGATCGCATACTTCATTCATTTAGTTTGTAAAACATGGATTCAAACAATATCTATCAATATTTTTTCTGTAACATAAACTTATTACATGAGGTTGACATAAAATATGACAGTTAATGTCAGTAGCTACTACTTATGATTGCAGGGAAGTTATACAGAAAATAATATTTACTTGTAGTGAACGTTTGAAGTTTTATTTATCTGTCAACTGAATTTGATAGAATAATTCAATATATACTTATAAATATGAATGTCTTATAATATCAATTTTATAACTTGCACTATGTAATATTATTGTTCAATATACTTTTCGAAATATATTGAATTTGAATATTGTGAATTTTGAATGCACTCTTTTAGTAGATGTACTAGTATAGTATAATAATATAACAACTCAGTAGGCACTATATGTCATCATATTGACTTTTCACAAACGAAACATTTGTTGATTAATTTAAATATATTTTTCTTGGTTTATTTCAATACCTAAGTCAAAACGTATAAAATGCATCATTTACAAATCCGTTTGTTGTTTTTTTCACAGAAAATAATTTATATTTATGCAGTTTTTGTTTATTAATAAGGTTTACCTGCGTATTGCATGTTTATAGATGTTTCTATACAATATATAGATTATATTATTCTATACCATTGTATAGAGTAATATCATTTTTAATAATTTTAATTAAAATATTTTTACTGCAGACAATTTACTAAATGATTTTTTTTTTACTATGATATTAATATTGAAAAGAATTTAACAAACTTTCACAGTAGGAGAACATATTATTATACTGGAATATTTATTATTTATTCTTCACATTTTATATTTTAACATAGACATGTTTTTGGACTGGATACAACTTTTTTTTCTGACCATAACCAATTTCGCTTAACCGACTTTTATCGCCATAGAAACGCAAATCAACAATAAAAACAAATTATTTATGATTCATCAATTTTCCTAGAAAAGGAAAGAATCGAGTATCATGATCTTTAGCTGTATAACCTGACTTTATTTTCGATTACAATTAACATAATTACTTTAAAAGCAACACATATTTGGTGTACCTAGAGGCTGGAAAATTATAATATTTTTTTTTGTTTTGTTTCTGAAGTTTACTATTTCAGTGTTTGGGTTTATACTTAATTTAAGTATTTAAATATTAAAGTGATATTTAAGTATTTTTAAAAATATAATTTAATAACCGATGGGTAAATACGTTAAATATAAAATTAATCAAACTTAGTTAATAAACTAATATATTTGACAGACACAAACAGACGTATGTATTTAACTGAACAGTATACTTATCGAAACTGTAAAGTACCCATACCTACTTTGTTTGATGTAAACCATTGGTTTGGTAGTAAGCGTTGAATACAGACGATTGTTAATCAAGTGGCAACATTATTATTACGAATTTCTTGGTACAAATTGCTTGTGTAATTTTCATTGGTTATAGGTAATAGGTAAGGTGGTTTGTGGTTAAGTTAAAAGTTGATTGTATATTTTTGAAATTATTATACAAAAATGGAGGGCATACAATAATTAGGTGTTACGTGCCTTCTGCTTTTCATTGGAGTGTACATGACGGCGGTTAAGTAACCGCATCAAAACAAAGTGTTAAATTAAGTTCCATAATAAATGCTTCATTTTCACTTTCACTATGTGAATTAAAAACTAAGTTTAAATATCTAATTGATTGGATCGTTTGTTTTGTTTCTGATTTGTTTTTATGTTATTATTTTTCAACATCATCATGCTACACATTTTTGTTTTTAGAAGTTATAAGAGTATTATGGTTTTTTTAAACAATTTATCCATACTCTCAAACCGATTGTTTAATAACTTTTTTTAACACCGATGACTCAGTTGTACGAATTAATTTTAAACTTTTTTGACATTTCAGTTACTTATACTAGGTACCTATTAATTTCAGTAGATTATCACATAAATAATTTATTATTGAGATGTTATATTAAAAATTTCTACAAGTTTGTTATCGTAGGCAGATGGAATGTTAACTAAAAACAGTTATGTGGAGTCATTATATTTTTGGGTATTAAAAGTTATTGCATTAAGTATGTATATTTAAATTTGTACATTAATTTACTTAGTTAATGTTTGCTAAATTTGTTGGTGGAGTTTAGCTTTGTTGATGATATTATTTATTTGTTTTCTGGATGCATAATCAGTAGTGATCATCATATTATTACATATATCCACAATCGTTCGAATATTATGACTGAAATGTCTCCAAACCAACGTTGACTTGTAAAAACCGTGAGCGGTCGATACAATTACAACATAATATAACAGTATGTATATATAGGGTATAGTGGGCGTTCTACTAAAAGGCACTGAGTCACTTTTTCTAAACTTAAAGGTGGGCGAGCTAAAGCAAAATTACATTTACGCGCTTTCTTACTTTCTTATAAACGCATAACTTTGTTTTGTGGGTATAATTTTTTTCGTTTAACCGACGTAATGTTACAGAAATCGATTCGTTTCATAGACAATGTCACGCATTGGCAAGAAAATCAATTTTGAAGAAAAAAACCCATTCCCTGAATCGGAGCTAAATATACCACCGCGATTAAATATTATGTCATCCCAACCAGATTAAGTACAAAATTCAATGAAAACACAAAATGTATAATATAATTTGGAGCCTTGTTCGAGTAGTATAGTAATCAATTTTCTTTATGATAATTTATTTAATAAATAAGCACTAAAATTATTTTATGTATTAATTAAATAGAAAAGTTTAATTTTAGCTGGTTAGCTAATAATATGAGTGCTGATTACATTATCACATCATGACAGTGGTTCTATCGAAGTAGTTTACTGTGATTACGGTGCGGCCTCCCTAATAGCGCTAATCCGACACTAGATCATAATTTATTTTAGATATGATAGCGATAAAAATAATAATAATTATAGGTATGTGGATACTTGGCGTCGGTTACACGCGCGTTTATTGCAACCATAGACCTTATACTAGTATACTTAGTTTGCAACACACTACATATTATAGGTAAAGGTGCCTTTACACTGTATCGTGTCGTCCATAACTCTTATCGTGTCGTCCATTTCCAATTTCGTTCTTGGTAGAACGGTATATATTAGGTTAACGAATGTAACCGCGTATCATGTTGGCATGGTTTTGATAACAATTATATTATATTAATAGATAGGTTTATAAAATTATTTATTATTAACAGGAGGATTGAACCACGACTGTTACTGCAAGATGACAAGTTGAATTTTTTTCAACTTTCTGGTAACGCCTGGTAACACGGTATATTAATTAGGTAACCACAATATTCAGCCAATCAAAACACTGTAATTTTAAGACCACGTCCTAAATTATGGACGACACGATACAGTCGTGTAAAGGCACACCTTTACACTGCGATACGATAACATCATAATATTATTATGTTATACATGGTACCCGCATAGCACATATCTTTACGTACATCACCTAACCCAAATATCTAACCACGGTACCGGCGTTTCTTGATTACAGATCTGTTCCTGGGACCGGTGTGCGACTACGTGATTGCGCCCGTGTCGCGGTACGCGGGCGTGTGGAAGATACCGGTGCTGACGGCCGGCGCTCTGGCCGAGAACTTCGACAACCGGTACGAGTACCCGACGCTGACCAGGATGATGGGCTCGTACAAGCTGGTCGGCGAGGCCCTCCGGCACATACTGCACGGGTTCGGCTGGAACGTGGCCGGTCTGTTGTACTACAACCACGGTCTCAACTCGCTGATGGGCAACTCCAAGTGCTATTTCACCCTGTCCGCCGTGTTCCTCGCCCTGGGACTGAAGCCCGTGTACAAGAGCTTCAACGACACCGACAGCAGGGACTCGTTCAAAGAGCTGCTCACCGAGTTGTCGCACAGCTCACGAAGTGAGTGTCGGCCCCCCGCGGGTGTATTCCCACCCGCCGCCGCCGCCGCCGCCGCCGTCAATTATATAATAATGCGTGTTATTGTCGTTGTTGTTGTCGTCATCGTCGAGGGGGGGGGGGGTGACTTTTTCATCGTCGTCGCCGTTTTAATATCCGTCACGCGGCCGCAATGAATCCAGTCAGTTTTTTCAGTACACATATTCATCGGATGTAGCTCATATTTTTCGTCGGTAAAAACGAAACCAGTCATTTGACATTTCTCCCATACATTAAAATGTATTTTTTTTCCAAGAAGATATCGCGATATTTAGATCTTATAAAAATCTAAAAAATTCCCAATAATCTTACTTAACCTCTTTTGACCACTTGCTGAAGATTTATCAATTCAGACGGGAATATTTCAGTATTTCACGAACCGCAACTGGGCTCGGTTTCGTTTCTACGATTCAGTGGTTGACGTCGTGGACAACGGGTACGATAATAATTCCGTCCGTCAACCTTTGTTTTAAAAATGCTAATCGTTGTCCGGCCTAGTCGAATAAATTGTCCTAATATGATATCACCGTCTCCAGTTACATAATCCGAATTTGCAACTTATTCAAGCGTGTCATTAAACAGGAACTGAAATATTTGCACCTAAATGACTAATTTAACATAACTGTAATAGGAAAAAACCTAAAAGGTTAAAATCTACAAATATAACTAGGTACTTATTTCATTTTTCATAAAACTTGGACATTATTTATGATTTTTTTTTATTACGCTTTGTATAGAATAAAAACTGAATATTCTACGCAGAATACTATGTATACGGTTTATAGCCACACAAAATTAACATCGAAACGTTCTTAAACGTTTTTACTCTTATACAGTTATATCACCAACGAATTTAATCATTAAACCCCTCCGGTTTCGCTACTTAGAATGCGACATTGTAAGTTAGGGTTGAAAATGGAGACAAGATATGTCATCATAGTTGTTATTAAATTACTAACGTGCTCTTTATACAAAATAAATTGTGTCTGAGACTTTGAGTGCCTTTTTAAATGATATTCTTATAGTACCTATATAATTTGTACTGAAAATCTATAATTATTGCCTATTTAATTTGTTTGGAAAATTCGAAATGTCCGTACATTCCAAATGTGATAAAACATTTTATAAAGATGAATGGTCTATAAAATTAATTGTGTTGCTTGATAAAATTCTCATAAGCATGATGAAGCATAAATAAATTAAAGTTATATTTGACTTACTATCTGTTGCTTCTTGACCATTTTAGAAAAATAATAAAAAACATATTACCTTAAGGTTTATGTTTTTTGATAATGGGTAAAACGCGAGCTTAGCTATACTAATCTCGAAATGTTCATCTTGGCTGAAATATTGGTGTTTTCACGGAGAGAAAATTAAAATTTTTTGATAGAACTGCTCCTTACGATAAACAGTCATTTACTTTGAATTCTACCTTCTCGTATACATATTTTGTTTTGTTTTTTTAATATTTCTGTTTATATTAAAATAAGTTAAATAACCTTTAACTAATTTAAAAATCCCACAGGCAATATTATAAAAAGCAGTAGCTTACTTTTATAACATGTTATTGAGTATTACGACTTTTATACCCAATAAAATGTCAAGTACTCACTTTATAAATTTGATATGCATGTGCAATATGCATAATAGATCTATCATGATAGCACACTATCGCATTACCAATATAATATATGCTATTTGAAAGTATTTACTTAAAGAAATCACTCCACTCAATATACATAAAAAATAAATAAATATAATACATGCGCAAATTCTGCAGTTTTGGTATGTAGGTGCAAATAGAAAATCTTTTTTCTTTTAATACAGATTCGATAATTGCTTGTGTAAAAAAAAATATATATTTTTTATATAGGTACATACATTTTTGTTGATTAATTAATAAAAATAAATCATTATTGAACATTAAACGAATATCGGGTACGTAATTACAAAACGTAAATTATTATTTAAATGCAATAGATTAAAGGTTATTCAAGTTAGGTGTTCAAACTAAACCGTGACGGTTTAGACTTCAAAGATAGTTGATAATTATCGGAAAGAGAAGGGTAAGCGGTATGCACGGATAAATGAAATTATGTCTGAATCACAAATTATATTTTGTAGTTAATTAACGCAAACAGTTGGAGCAACTGCGGGTTTCGAGGACATTTTTTATATTTAAATCAACTCAGTATTTTTTCACACAATAATTAGTACAGTAGATGTTTTTAAACGAGGTATAGAAGCACGGAGTTTGAAATCAAAAATGTAATTTACACAAATCAAGTTATTAATGTTTTAATAATAAATTAATAATGCGTGATGAGCTTTAAATACCAAAAACAACATAGTCAAAATCTGACAAGAAATCCGATCACTAGATCTCTGGTTAGCGTATGAAAAAACAACTACCTTGACGGGCATTTAGTTTACGTCCATAGGAAACGTCTTTGGGTCAATCGCACATGTTCACATAATACCTATTCACCGACATCGTTGCTTTCATGTTTTCTTGTATCTAAAATACATTTCCATTTCGTTTCACTAACAGCATACTGTATATTATGAACTCGAACGCCACTGCGTTATTTAATAATAACGGCCATAGTTTCTGTAAATTGCACTGTCGTTTATATCGGCAATGTTGGCGGTCTCGTATACCAATAATAATAATAATAATTGTTCGTTATGTGCAGCAAATTTGGGGCGCCCGTGAAAGCTCCTGTTTCATTCATCCTAATGCTGCTGAGTACATACTTCACAATATATGTACATATTGTACATAGACGACAGCTGCAGTGACTGGTGACTTAAATACGTGAAAGATTTATAAACTTATTCCACCCTCGCGCTCACCTACACCAGTCTTTTGATCAAACAATAATAATAATATTAAAACCAATGAGTTGTCGACTATACTATGTGTACATTATATATGCATTTTGTCCCGTGCCTTTTAAATGCTGCACAACGCAAAAAACCTCAATAATGTTGCGCACGTCCGATAAAAATATACAGGAAAATATATCAAGCATGCTTACACCACTTTTTAACTCTATAATGCAGTTATTTAAATTCTGATTTTTGGAATTCTTAAATATACCTGCTTAAAGACCATATTTTCTCATTTTTGAGATTTTTGTACTGCTTAACGAGTATACTGTTAAGATACAAACGTCTATTTTTCAAATGAGAACTGCACTTTCTCAACTGTAAATTATTTGGTGGATAATTTTTCTGAAATATTTGACATATAAGAATCAAAATTCATACAGGAAGTTTTTGAGCTATTTATATTCTGTGTTCTAAGGACCTATGGTAATGGGTTTATTAAGATATGAAAGCTTTGGTGATTTGAAAATTTTAGTCATTAATATTAATCTGTCAACATTAATTATTTGTAAAATCAGCTCAAGTATAATAAATAGTAGTTCAAATATTACGTTTGTTTTATATTTTTGTAAGCTTTAGGTTGTAAAAAGAAAAACTATACTACCCGTAGTAAAAAAAAAAAACATTTTAATAAACAAAAATCTATAGCCATTCGAACTTTGTATTAGGTGCATCAACACCTTCAAAAAAATATCCATTAAATAATTTACCTAAAAAAAAAAGGTGTGGTGGGTGGGGTTGGGTGGAATTCTTATTTGAAAAACAGATGCTTGTATCGTCATAGGACACGCCTTAATTAGTACAAAAAAATTCAAGACTTCGTAAAAATAATTTGAGTATATTTACTATTAAATAATAACATTAATACATTATGATTGCCTATACCTAGTGAATGAGTTTTTTCCGTCAAACGTGTGTAAAACAGATATATGATATACGGTTCTTTTTTGTTGTCCCGATTTTCAATTATTTTGTCAATAATTATTTTATATTGAAATATTGTCGTCAATCTAGATAATTTGACTTTTATTTGTCACACACATAATAAGCAGGATTTATATTATATTGATGATGTATTTCACAGCAATTTAAAACAAATTGTGTACGCATTTATAAAATTATACCTATTATGTATTATTCCTACTTTTGTTTTTTTAACCCATTAATAAAATACTTACGTTTTAACTTTCTTTAATTTATTATTCATTTTAATGTTAATAAATAAATAGTTGAATAATATCTGAATATTATAGTTACAAAATATCATTTTATTTTAATTTACTCGATTTTAAACAAATAATATTATTACTCGTTAGATTTGCTTTGAAATTTAAACGTAGGATTGGTTATTACTAATTTATAAATATGTCTGCAAATACATATATTAGGGTATCTTTGTTTTAAAGCAGAAGGTTTCAATTTTAAAAACATATAATTCATCATATAAAATGATTAATTGGCCTTTTTATTTTCATGATAATTATTATTGGAAATATTGAATAATGGTTTTGTATAACATATGTCCTCCAAATAATTATGTATAGAAACACTGTTGTTTTTCTGTCACTACTACAAGTTAATATTGATCCATATTATTTGTGTAGTAAATACAGGTAATGGAGAAAACATTTGTTATTTTAAGGTGGTTTTTTTATAACATCAAGAAGAATAGCACTTTGTTTCAATTCAAGTGGTCTCCGTCAAGTTCACAAGTTTCGAGGGATGATGTCAGTACGAAAAATTAACCCTAGACACGCTAAATAACGGTTTAAGATTCCAGTAAAAGGTTGTAATTTATATGCCAGGTACAGAGTTTATGGTTTGCGTCTCGGTATAGGCAGAGAACAATGTCGAATTGGGCTTAATAGTCAATTTGTAGTGTTTTTACACAGTAGGCTGATTTGTATTAGTTAATGTCAAATGGGAGTAGGGGGCATTAAATTGAAGACTTGGAATGGATAAGTAAAATCGTAAATCACGCTTGTAACAAATATATATATATATATACGAACAGCATGTAAGAAATAGGTGCATTTCCGGATGCCCCTTTAAATTTTATTAATCAATGTCACCTACATTTCCAAAATCAAACCATGTCAATACTCTATAAATATTTATTTTCTCTTTCAAAAACTTTACACAAACATTGAATATGCACTTAGTTGACTTTGTTGACGGTTTAAATGTTTTTATCGTAAATCAGTGTTGTTTTCACGTGGACGATTTTTTCCTTGTATTTACCTTTATTGTGATTTACTTCCAGCATTTATTATTGTTGATGTTGAACATAATTTTGTTCTAAGTATTTCGTTTAAATTGTATCGTTGCAAATAATATAGTGTATACTTTTAATGCATATATTTTAACAATTATTATGTTTTATAACACAAGTCTCCGAAAAAAATGAATTTAAGTTGATACCTATACCCTTAAATTCTACCATTTAATAACTTCTTTTACGAATTTGGAAATGTTTTCTCAAAATATTACAGCAGGGAGTTTGTTATATTTTTTTTTATGAAAGAATTTCGTGAAATTTGTTATAAATTACATTATTATGCTTAATATCTAAATCATATTTATCCATACTGTATGAGAATATAAAACCCAACAAGTCAACAAAATGTAATAAACAATTCAAATTTATATTAGAACAGAGTTTTATATTTCGTTATTTATTTTAATAATATACTTAAACTATCATGAATATAAAAGTTGACCAAGATTTTTGTTTTTATATTATTATTTATTACAAATCATGATTCATGTTTTGCTTTTAAAGTTAGTTTTTTTTTTCAAAATGTATATTTTTTTACAATAGTCGGTTTATAATAATTTTATGAATGGGTTGCCAAACATTTTCTAAAGCACCACAGTATTGTGTGAATTGCTATAATTTTAAACACCAGTACGTAATCATCACATCTATAAGTGATTGTTTAAACGATTAATTTATTATATGTAGAATGTTATATATATATTACTACATATGTTTACTACACCATAATAATAATAATAACTGAAAATATTGAGTCAAGCACATAAGATGTATAGGTACTCAAGTAGGTTCCGTGGAACTGGTATGTTTAAAGGACTTATAAAGTTCAATATCATAAATGCTTATTAATTATTATACAGTATAATAATATAATCGATAGTGCATGTATGAGAATACTGAACAACGAATATGAACACTTTTTAAAATGTAACATCAATGAAATAGGTAGATGACTATTTCATATTTTAAATAATATAAATATACCTAACAAACATTTTATAAATGTATTGTCGGATACTTATTAAAAACTATAAAGTAGATCACAATTCTATAAAAATAAATTATGCCTCGAGTATCCTGTAAGAAACCTTACTGCCTACAATTACGAAGGTAATGGCTATTAACTACTAGAATTTTTTTTTTAATTGACTGATAAATCTTCGGACAACACATGAAACATTAAAAACCTAAATAAGTTAATGTGATTAAAGACTAGTTTTTCGTTTGCTATCGTTTTATTAATTCAAATGGTTATTTTAAAGTTCAGAGTAGTCTTCAATACTTAATAATTTACAACTCATTTGTGTGAAGGTGAATTATTTAGGAACTGCGAAAAATTAAATAAGAAAGGTAAAATCAAATTACATAAAAGCTATAAATTATTATTTTATTTATTAGTTAAAATAAATAAATGAATATTCCAAACAGCTAATTAAATGAAATTATATTAATTAATAAAATATTTAAATAAAATATATGCAGAGACTTAGGTTACAAAAATGATTATATGCTCAATGCTCATATCTCTTCTTTGAGATAAGTATTTGAAACATAATATGAGTGTTTGATATGGAACGAGCAAAAGGAAAAATCGATTTTTTTTTTAATACAGTGATAAGCATTAAATGCTTAAATAGGTGAACAATAATTCATGCAATAATCTTAATAAACAGACGCTTATTTAATTAAAATTACAAACACAGTAGGTACAGAAAGTTTAAAATTTTCATATATGCTCATTCTATGGTTAAATTAAAAACATGTTTACGAATTACCTTCATATTAAAATAGTTAACACGTCTGTTAAACGTTTAGCTAAATTTTAACTCAATACAAATTTTACCATTATACATTTTTTTAATTGCTGTTTTAATTTAACTTACCTATTGTCTTTATTTTTTAACTATATAATTATTTCGAACCCCTGTTTCACGAAATACCAATTCTAAGTAAATCTACTTAAAATTGGTATTTCGTGAAATATTATATTGTGTTTTTATTTTTATTTTTCGACTTAACTTATATAGTTATAACATCAATACTTTATTATTTAGTTTCTATTTTTAATTGCTCAGGTTATAACTTATAAGTAAATTAAATATCTTACTATGAATGAACTTTTCGTTTTATAATTTTTTGTCGATTTAGTATGATTTTGTATTAAAATACATCAAATCAAAAATTACAGACTAACCTTTAATCGTTAATTTAAATAATTACTATTCAAGTACCTACTAACAATCATTTGTAGTTAAATGAATCTTAAGATTTTCATATTTCATAAATCATAAGTAACTGTTTAAGATATTATATCCTTATTTAGGGATAATTTTTTTTTTGAAATTCATAATTTTTTAGCAGCACCTATCATTGTCTAAGGGTAGTTTTACTTCGCTGACATGATCTCCAATTGATCCTATTTATACCATAATCATTATTTTGAAATACGTTTTATTTGATAAATTTTCCATTTGATGTATAATAACCAACTTTGTTGGTATTATCATTTTTTCAATTGGTATACACCCAAAATAAAAAATAAAATATGAGCCCATAAATATTGTGTAACTATGTACGAGCACGTAAAGTGTACTACTCTCCTCTCATTTGTTATTTACGAAAAGAAGTTTATGAAATGCCCGAAAAAAATATAAGACATCTAACCTAAATCGTCACGCGACTGAACGACCGCCCTACGTTTTACAGACTTTTACTCCATACGGGTGTTCCGGTTATACACTTATACAGGCTAAACGGTCCACACATCCGATTCGAGTTAAATATTCTCCCATGAGCATTGATAATGATAATTGCATTATGACACTTAGTTATGTTTAATATATTATTATTATAATTATACTTTCTTATATACTGACAGAATATTAAAATTAATGTAAAACAATAAAATCCCATACATAAAAATCCAACCTAAATATTTGTATTGTGTCACCTATTTGGTTTATGTTTCACAGTACTCCTTATATTATATTTATATTGTGTAAGTATGTAATAATTTACCACCTAAAGTAAAATTATGTGTCCAAGTGGAAATTTATAAACTCGATAGATTCAGATAGATTGAATAATATTAATTTGTTAATTTATTAGTGTTATATTGTTATATACGTGATTAATTATTTTTTCAATATGTTGCAAGATTTAATAAGGTGTTTTCCTAAGTCAAGTTGGTTATGTGGTAATTACTAACGCGTTCAATATTACGCCACAATATAGGTATAACAATAGTAAAAATACGATACAGATGTGGCAAAGTGCGCTGCCATATATGTAAAAACGACTACATGAACTACAGGAGAACACGATCAAATTTCTGAAAAGCCGAATATTCTCATTATCATACAGTAGTAGAAAGAATTAAAACGGAGATATTTTTTTTAAGACATTACATATTTACATCTACGTAAAAAAAAAAAATAAAAATATATTAATAATTTTTGGTATTGCGTTGTAAAGACTAACTAATAACATCATATTGTTTTAAATTCAGGCATAAGTGTGTAACAGTAATAAACATAGGTATTATATAAGTTGTTATTGTTGGCATTCTAGCGTAATTATGTAGGTACCTCTGCGATAAGATATTATTGACCAAAATGAATTGATGAATCAAACACTATATTAAGCTGTCCAAAATCGTGAACAATAATTTAAAAATAGCTCTAATCTTGAATCCAACTTATCATAAAGATAAGAATATTCACACGAAATAATTAAAGAAATTGGAGTAAAGAAATATAGGTGTACATTTTTTAATAGGTGTCAACTACGTATTAACACCAACGACCGGCGTAATAATACGTCAATTACTCAATTATGTGTTGACATCGGAATTGAACTTGTTAAACTACGTATGAAAACTTTGATGTCATTGTCCTACCAAGAAAAAAATCAAAAACAGAAGAAAAAGATACTTTTCGTAATTAAAAAAAAAATATTATTGAATGGAGGAAAAAACGCTCGTTCTGGATAATAAACAATATTTTTACTTTTGGCAAAACAAATATTATTTTTTTGATGCATCTAAGTAAGATAACATTTTTGATTATTTTTGAATTTTAAACCGTTAGTGAAGAACCAAAAAAAACTATGTTAAGTATAGTGTATTGAAGAAGAGTAATAATAAGACGTAGACAATCCTGAAAATATTGTTATCCCTATTCACATTTCTATAAAATATTACAATAAAAATTGTTTATTTATTTTTTGAATGCATTACACATTTTTTATGAAATCGAAAAATTACAGTCCATAAATAAATACACATGTTTATAAACAATATTCTGTAAATATATTTGTTGTTGATAATTGTATTATTATACTTGTACAGCATATCTATCTATTCAATTTGAATTTTACGGACAATACCGTTTACATAAACACGGATTACAAATGTTACATATACCGATTAATAAAAATAAAATAATGCGCTCAAGTAGGTTAGGAAGAGATCAGCTTAGCAAGTTGCCCGGATTCTCTTAGAAAATATGATAAGGTTAACAGAAAAACATTTGTTTTTAATCTGTTTGATATATAATTTTAAACTTTTACCATAGAACAAAAACCAAACAATTGTGTTTCATAACCCTCAGTAAAAGTCATTGGTACTCAAGAGCACGAATAATAAGAACAACATCAGAAATGTCTCTCAGTTTATATTTTTGTGTAATTGTGGCTTGTATTTCCCGAAAGGATTAACCGTTTTACAATCAATTGAAATGAAAATAAAAATGCTTGGTATTCTTATGACTATTATAATAAGCGGATTATTTTCATTAGTTTACAAATGTTTTCCATTATAATTGATTCTGAAAAATCCCTGTTCTATAGCTGATAACTATTGTGATAACTGTAATTTAATCCGCTGCCGTAACTCGTTTAGAAAATTTAATATTGAAATAATAGTGGCTTGCAAAATATTATAATATTATGCGGTCTCTTGGTGCAGTTGTACGGGGATTAATTATTTATTAAATCGATAGCAATAATTGTGTGCTCCGAAAAGAGTGTTACGTCAGAGGTTAATTAATTCGGGTGTCGGGTTTGGTCGTGATTAGCCTTCCCAAATAATTTTACCTCTCACGCGACCACGCGTGCTATTTGCTTTAATTGCTGTAGTTTGATCGTCCCGCCGTTTCGAATCTCAGCTAAGATCCCATCTTGATTGTATTGTTCCCATATGTGATATGCACGTCTTACATACCCCATTGACATATACGGTATAGTAATTTTATTCGCACACGATTGAAATTTAGTTGGCTATGGTGTTCTGTTATATAATTAAGTAGGCAGGTAGGTATTTGTGTTTCACGACTAACATAAATAATATTAATAATATTGGTAGGCAAAGGGGCATACCTACACTACATAGGCCTTATACTAATAGACAAGAAATGAGTGTATGGAAAACGTAACAACACAGAAGGAGCTCTTTGATTACTCCATTACTCGTACGCGTGGTAGTGCGGTGTAGAAGGGTAAGATGTATGGATATGATATAGATTATTATTGTATTTTTCGTAAAGACAGTTGGCATCACTGCGAGATGTAGTTACGCAGGCCTCATGCTGTAGTTGTTATACGCAGTTCTTGCCAAGAAGTTTAAGCCGTTTAAGGTCTATGCCCTATGAGCACACCCAATGGGTTGGTGAGATGGGAGGTAACTTTGAGACTGAACTGGATTGATACTTTAACCGGTAAAAAATGTTTTCAAACTTATTTAAATTTAGTCCAATCAACAAAGTTATTTATATTAAATAATATAAGAACACAAATATTAAATTTTAAAATGCTCATCACCCGCTTTGAGATAAAAATTAAAGAACTACTAGATAATAGGCACACTCACCTTTAAATTGGATAGTGAAAATAATACAGTGTAAGATGAATTATTCTGAACGTAAAATTGACTGTGTCTTGCGTTAGTAAGACGTAGATAACTACACGTCATGCTGGTGTAACAACGGAATAACCATGGCTTAAATATACAAGGTTATTGCAATAGTACCCACGTCCCACACTTTATCATTTTATCACGTTAAGGAATTAAAATGGCAGCGTAAGGGGACGACGTATTCTGGCTATATTATAATATTATATGCTATGATATGGACCGTACCCTTACGCTGCCATTTTATTTTTATTTGATAACAATTTGGCTATGTGCAATAACTTTGTATATTTAAGCCATGGGAATAACCAGAAAAATCACTTTTCTAGCATTACATGGAATCCATTACGGGGGATAGATACCTGTCGGTATATCACTGAAGCCTGTATAATTATAATAATCAGTAGTACAACTTATTGATACAATAAATACCGTGAATAATTTTATTTCATCGATTACTACTGGGAAATAAAATATTTATCAAGTTTGTTTACAGACTTGCTGCAAAAGAGAATTTTTAATTATCGCAAAATTCTGGCTACACTGATATACCGAAAATTTTCACCGATTTCCGAGTTCTAATTAAGTGATTCTTCGGGTTATTCAGTGGCGTCCTCTTAGCACAGTATAAATACAATTAATTCAATTTTAATACCTATTATATAGGTTCTAGCATATTATTTTATTATCAGATGTCAATGTTAATGGATATTTTGCGAAATTATTATTTTAGTAAGTACCCACTTCATGATTTATTTATTATACATTATTTCAATACTATATACCCAAATATTACCTATTACATAAGTTGGAATTTGTTACATATACATAGGCTAGTTAAAGGTCAGTATAAAATATTTGTATACATCTTAAGTAATCTGTAAGTTATAAAGAAAACTGTATAGTAAAATATGGAGAGCAAAAAAAAAATTATAACTATTGTTTACATTGGATCCCCTCCTATTCCTGGGTATGGCGCTGAATTGGCATGTAAATTATATTTATTCGTTAATGAATAAAATATGTAATTTATGTTTATTTTAGCAATTTTTGAGTAACTTTATATTTATGTTTACCGTGCGTGTAACCAGGTTATATTTTTACAACGACTTATGGATGTTTGGCTCAAACCGTGTTTCGCACCGTAAATAGTAATCACAGCACAGTTATACAAATTATGGCATAATACTTTTAATGGGTTAACTTTTGTTGTATTATAATTATTATAACTTTTGTGAACTCAGGATTATGATAATCACATTAATATATTATACTAGAATTGTCAATGTTCCTGAACGATTTCTCTGATTAGAATCGTGGAAAGATAAAATTGTAAATGAAAAATTACATATCACACATATAAAATAAATATTAGATAAACTGAAGATAACTCACAAATGTATCTACACGCGTCACAGTATTTTGAAAGATAACTCGTTACGACATGGTTAGGCCAGGCAGTCGTCCATTGTAATCCTTGCAGTGCTGCAAAGTCCCGGAGCTAAGATAAAGGATTACACGTGATTTGACAGAATATTATAAGTTCACACCAGTTCATTTCTTGGGAATTGTCAGAACAGATTTATTTTAAATTGAAATTATTGTTAAGGATTATTTTATTCACTTTTTCATAGCTTATTCATTCTCTAACTCTTATATCGATCAATTGATCAAGAATTACTGTTCTTGTAACAGCATCGTTTTTAATTGTATACGACGTGTACAGTTATATGTTATAATTAATTGGAAAGTCACTAACCCTAATTCGAAATATAATGCAGATATTGTAGTGTAATGTATTTAATGTAGCTTATTATGACTAATAGCCTCCTAAAAAAAAATTAAATGACTTCTAAAATTGTTGTTTGACTTTAAAAAAAAAAAAAATCAAAAACGGCCATTTTATAGAGATGTATATTTATAATATATAGAAAATAACAGTTTTGAAATCAATTGAATTTTGAATGAATAAATCTATAAAAGAAAACTTATATTTTCAAAAATACACCATACTATTGTAAAATTATATTATATTATATTATATTATTATGGTTTTTACACTTTGATAAATAATGACAATCCAATAGGTAATAAAGAGCACGGTAATCATTTAAATTGTATGTAATATTTGTTATTTGTTTTTAGAAATATTATTCCATATTTTATTCACTGCTGCTGTGTGCATAAGTCAATTTTATAGACCCATGATCTCTGTAACGAAATTAACTTAGGTATCGCAGGGAATATCTCTCGCATTTTTTAATTATAATTAAAATTATACTTCCGTTACAAAGATCATGGTTTATGGGCCTATAAAATTGACTTGTGCATATAGCTCACGGTGGATATACCTATTGGACAGTATTTATTTATTTTTTTATTTATTAGCTGGAACCCGCTGCAACACTGGCCATTGGGTGTGGGGTGGTACGGTAGGGGTTTTTGTATAGTTTTAATAGGTTCTTACGTTGGTATAGGGTAACACTTGTTTTGTGATGGGTGGCAAGGATGTCCGGGAGCTAGCAATGCCGGCCGGTACGTACACTTAGAGCGTTTACGCAGATTCAGCTTGGGAGCCATACCAAGCCACTGGACAATATTATAAATGCAAATATGACATAACATTTTTACCTGTAATGTACTCTTTATAAGCATTAGTTATCACAGAAGAATGATATTGTGTCTGTCGAAAATATTTGATATTTTATCATGAATGCATTTTATTTTTATTTTTTTATTTATTAAGATTATTATTATTATTATTATTATTTTAGAATGACATATTCTTAGCTTGCGCTGTATATACTGAGAGATATTAAATGTATTATTAAATTACTGTAAAACCGTATCGCCTGAGAATATTATATATATTTTAATATTGTAGGCTACAGTTTAAATTTATGATGCTGAAACCAGTGTTTCGTTAAAACTTGGCTTTAAATTAGGTAGGTACAAGAAGTTTTCGTAGGAAATTGTTTATACTGTCATTATGTATGGTAATTATTCCATTCATTTCACAGATAGGTACATTCTCGTTGTAGTTAAATATTATAAAATGTATTTATATTATATCATAATTTCTGCTCAAGATAATAAAGTTTATTTTTTGGACTACCTGCATAAATGTATAATGCATAAATATACTTCAAGTTTCTGAGCTTAAATTATTAAATCATCGGAATTAAATCAAAATAACTTAATTTAATATTGTGAAAACTGGTATAAATTCGGTTTAATAATAATTCTGTTACAGTTTTTATTTTGTAGTTCTATACCTAAGGAATATAACTACTGTTAAAATAAAATATCATCAACCATAATTATTTTTATCATGTTAAGGGTTTTTCGTAAATTATTAATGGTCACTTATGTATTATACAATGTTTATAATAATCAGATTCTAAAATATAAAAACATCATTCATTATATGCATTATATGGAGTAATTTCAGCATTAGTGATGTAACATTTAACTGTTTAATAACTCTTAAAAAATCATTTATTTTTTTGCAAAAGATGGAACAAAAATAATATTTTTTGTATTCAATTTACAGTTTGGAACTTCCAAATATACTAGAACTTAAAAATTTGTTTTCTCGTATATAATAATATATTATATTTATGAATATTTTAAATATATAATTTAACTTTTTATTTTCTTTTGTACTATTTTTTGATGCGTAACATAACTTTTTAAAAGTCACAGTATGAAAATAAAATAATAATGTAAGGGGAAAATCAAAAAATGTCGGCTTGGAGAAAATCAGTTATTTCGACGAGCTTAAAATAATGATCATGGGAGTTTTCACCAATTATTTGATGAAGAAGGTATTTTAAAATATTCTACTAATTTATTCTACTATTCTATAATTTATTTCAGTTTTAATATCATAACAAATTACATTTTTTTCTTTTAAGACCAGCAAATGTAAAACAAGGTACACAATTTGTGAGCTACTTTAAATATTTTTTTTAAGGGTTAAACATTTTAATAGTGCTGAATTCTTAAATTATAATTATATTTTTTATTTATTAGCTTATAGAGTTTTTACAAACTTCTCAATTTAATTCAAATTGGTTATTTATACTTGGGTCATAATCATGTCCAACACATTTCAAACCTTTAAATCTTAATTTTTAACACTTGATATGTGATTTAAAATTGTAGTACAATAGTACAATAGTAAATAGGTAATGATATAACGCTATAATCTGCTTTCCAATGAGTAAAAATCATTTTTATTCAGTGTTGTTTATTTTTAATTTATATTCTTTGGTTTTAATATTAGATTTTAGTTTTCAATACAAATCTATGTACCTAATATTATTATGTTTATAATATTTGTATTTTCTATTTTGATTAGTTAGTTTTTTATAAATTACTAACCCATAATAAATTGGATAGGTAATATATAACTAAGTACCTACATGCAGTATACATTTTCCAACAGAAACTAGAATAGACAAGTGATGATATGATTACTATAGTTCTACATAAACCAAATAATTACTCATTAAATTAATTATTATGTCACATTTTTAAACTAGTGGTTTCTTTTAAGAAAAAAATAATATTAATCATGTATTATTTGAATACTTGCTATTGTATCATAATTAGTGAACGTCAACTAAAAGATAAATTAATTGCTTTTATTTTGGATAATTTTTGTTTTCTTTTGCCAAAGTATTTTCATGTTATTCTACCATTGTTCTGGAAAAAAAGATAAAACCCTGAAATTGTTATTTTGCCCAATGGAGTTTTTTATATTTAAGTTTTTATATTTAAGTTGAAAAGACATTAGTTTTAGCTTATTTTTTTTTTGTCATTTAGTTCCTCCTTATTGATCTTCTATAAACCTATTTCATCTGATTGATTTGAGTCATTAATTGAGTAGAATTTCAAATTGTTTATAATTGAATTAATATTATCCACTAGATTAACAAAAGAGTAGTAATTGTAAAATAGTAATTTCATATCCAACATTATAATTGTAAATTATTAATATTATGTCAATTTCAAAGCTTTTTATTTTTTTTTAGGTAATGTTTGTATTAAAATGTAGCAAAATATTTTTAACTGTTAAAAAAAAATAATTTATGCATCAATGCAGTTCTCAGAATCCAAGTATCCATTATGTATACATTCATTTTTTTTTCCATAATGTAAAATTGTATTGTAGTTGTGTTAAATTGTTTTATTTCTTATTTATTTTCTTAGTAATGTGTATATTAAATTTAAATATATTACACACACAGACACACGGTCTCTTTAGCAGTCAGTGTTGAATTACATTTTTTCATTGAAATTTTAGGCTCATATGTCACATTTAAATGATGTTACCTAGTAGGTAACCCGGAATTGAGGTGGATACATATTTAAGCAGCTACTTAATCAAACAATATTATCATATTAGTTGTTAAAATTCATATATTAGATTCTGATCGGAGTGATAAATGTATTGATTTTACAATGATGTGTTTTCTTTTATTTTTTTATTTTTGTGTCTATCATCACGGTTTGGGGAAGTAAAAGTGCTTCTATTTTCTTCAACGGCAACTTTTCTGGTAGGAAAATGAATCTAATTGGTGCATTTAGGAGGTCAACATTTGAAGTTCTCAATATTTTTAAAAAGTGACAGGATAACAAACAAAAAATTAAGGAAAAACCGAAATTTTTACTCAAAACCAGTTTTCGAAAAATCGATTTTGGTTTTTAGTGTAACCCTAAAAAAAATGATTATAGATACTTGACATTTTCACTGAATGTTTGTGTTGACATTTTCTATACATCATGACATTTTTAAAATATATTTCTCATGTTAATTATTTATAGGCATATGAAAGTTTTGATTATTATTAGTTCGTCTAATGTCAATAAGAAAATTTTGGCTCTGTCAAAAAACTTGAAAATATAATAAAAGGTTCCACATAAGTTGTTGATAATACAAATTTTTAAAAAAATTGAGCGTAAGTCCACTAATTTTTTATGTGAGTCTGAATTTCAAATTCCGACAAAATACCTAAGAATTACGAAAATTTGCAAATTATTTTAAGTTAGAAATGCAAGAAAAATTTTCAATTCAATATATATACTTGATAAAATGTTCAATTTTTTTTGACTCGTTTTGAGTTGTTTACGGACATTTTCAATTTTCATATTTGTTTAGATTTTTTCTATAAATGTCAATAAAATTTTATTTTTTGGGTCAAACAGTGTGAAAATTTAATACATAGCTCCTGATATATAGCTCCTGTACAATATCAGTTGATAAATATTAAAAATATTAAGCACATTTTTGTTTTATAATCATTTAAATTCCAAATTTTGACAAAATTTATCAAATTGAAAAATTAGAAACCGATTTTGTAGTTGAACATTTAGTTTAGCAGTTTTTTAGTAACTTTATATTTATGTTTACCTTGGTCGTAACAAGGTTATATTGGATATTCAACTTTTATAGGCAAGGATTAAACATTTTAAACAAGGTTTTACGTAAGTAGTTAATTCCGAAACCAAAATATCCAAAAATAAATACAAACATAGCTTTTTTTTAGTAGTTTTAATTTCAAATTTAGACGAAATTACATACTAACACAAAAGAATAACGATTTTAGTCATTTTGTTTAATTCAATTCCAAAACAGTACAATTTTACATTAGTATGCTTAATATTTTATCTGTAAGTATCACTGATAATTTAACAATAATATTAATTTAACTTATACTGGCTACCATTTTAATAATAAGTAACAACAATATAAAATATCCTAGACTGACATACCGTCTCCGCTCAGAATCGTTTTTCGTATTCAATGATAGAACATCATTATATAATGATATAATTCAAATTTAATACCATCCATTATAGTGGCCTTCTAGACACCTAATGTACAGCAGAGCGACATCCACTTACCCGTTTTTTTTAATCATGTGTCCGTCCTATCCATTACAATGGTGGTGAACACTGTAATGCATACCTTCGGGGTCCCGTCAATTTAGTTAGTTTATCAATAGCCTATTATTTTAAATTATTGAATTTTTTTTATACAAAGCCTTCTAAAATAATAGGCTTATTTTATTTAAAATAGTATGTTTGTGAACGATCCGTTTTATTGAATAAGCCATATTGTTAGTCGCGTGCAAAAAGTAGAGTCCATCAAAACACATAAACCTTTTTTAGTTTATTTCAAAATAAAAATACCTCTTTTGTTTAAAATTCTATGACTCTTCACTTATGCATACAATTAAATAATTTTTTAATTATTGATTCGGCAAGCTTATAAGTCTATGAACTATGAAGTGGTGTTCAAAATATTAAACAATAGTT
Organism: Myzus persicae; assembly: GCF_001856785.1. Lineage (NCBI taxonomy): Eukaryota > Metazoa > Arthropoda > Insecta > Hemiptera > Aphididae > Myzus > Myzus persicae. The sequence continues at coordinate 220,214 of NW_019101298.1, forward strand.
TTTATTAAAATTAAAATAAATATCAAATAATATACATTTTTATTTTATTTTTTGTACGCATTCAGTTATTTACATTTATATAGGTATACAATTTTTGAACAAATGGCTATTTTACAAGTCGACAAAAAATATTTTTGTTTCAGTTTATTTCCCATAGCCACATAGGTACCCATAAAAATAGGATACGATATCCTAATGAAAATACACTTTATTTTACTTTGGGTTACTTTAATAATTTTGATTTTTGATCCTATAGTACTTGCAAAAGTATATTTAATTAGAATAAATAAAACAAATTGATATTCAATATACTTAGAACAAAATTATTAGTATTTTATTTCAATATTTAAAATTAGTCTTGTTTGTTTTGCTATATTATTTTCTTGTAGATTTTTTTTTTCACAATTATGATTGTTACCTGAACTTAGTATACAGTTTGTAAACCTTTTAGGTAGTCACAAAAATAATTAACATTTAATTTGCAAATGTCATTTAATCTATGAATATTTTATTTTTAATTTCTTTAATATCGACTGTTGACTGTCAGGACATAATTTATATTGCGTGCGGCAGTAACATTGCATGATTTTTAAATTCTATCTAATCGAAAAAGTCACTATATATTGGTATTGTGTGTATATTGGGTGTATCTAATATTATTATGTTCAATAATACAGTGTACGGGCGGAGACATTTTCAGAAAATATTTACCATAGGTGCACCTTGGTGGTTGTCATTTGGCTCAACAAAGCAGCACTCGGCAAAAGCTTTTGAAAATCTGTTTTTGAATTATGTTCTGAAAGCCGTAATCTCAGTAATACGGGCAACGGTATTGTGCACGCGTGACGTGCGGTGGGTAAAGTTTTTATCCTCGGAAATTGTCAGATAGAGACGGGTTCGGAAATGGATTGGATACGGTGACGGGTATAATCCGATTAACTTAACGAGCCCCCGGTGTGCAATGTAGTTCGGCAGTGGTGGCGATGGATGTGGTACAATTTCACGAGGAATGGTATATGAAACATTATACTGCTCTGATCAGTTTTATAAGTTTTATTATCATAGCAAATTGTTTCTAAATCGTGTCGGATGCAAAACGCAACAAGCATATACTATTTTTTAATTCGCACGCAGCTATAGCTTACACGTTTATATCATCAATTAAGTACAAAGGTTTAGAAGGATTCAATTTTATTGGGACCATGATGAATAATTACAACTAATTTAATTGTATTCACTTCGTTTTATTTCGTATACATGTGTAACGTGTTTTATGAGTTCAGAAATTATTTAATTAATATGTATGTAGAAGCAGAAAATGATACATTTATATCCTTTATAGTTTAGTCCCATCCATTATCTGTTTAATACACATTTTATGATCAAACTGAGTCCAGGTTTTTTTCGTCATAAAAAATATGAAAACCAATGTTGTAAAGTATTTTATGAAGGCAGTAGACCGTTACTATTATATAACCATCGATAAATTAATCTCATTGGTAAAAATGTCATTCATTGATTGAATTAAACAAAACCGTTCATATTCTGTAAAGTACGTTACGATCAGTAAATTAGTGTTCCGTGTCTATTACTCACTATTTAATACTGTTAGTTTATAACCTGCTTCATAAAGCTTATAAAAAAAAGTTTTAAAAAACATGTGTTGTGAAAAAGGCGCAAAGGAATAGTAAACAATACTAAAATCGGACTTTGAAAGCAGAGTGTAAAGAATATACAAGATGACATATACTACGTACTACGTAGTATGATGGAAAGTAGTCGTGGACAACTGCAGTACAATAAGTAGAAGATGAAAAAAATATTTGAAAAGCCAAGTCATCTTCGGGTAGACAGAAGAAAAGTTTTAAGCAACAACAAATGACAACTCGAATACTAGTCAAATCGATAGGATTTTGGGAATATAAAACCTTTAAGCATATTATCAAACTGCAGTTATGAAAAATAGAAATTACAAGTTTTCATACAAAACGTGACGAAATTTATTACACTTATAGAAGCTTATATATGTCTATGGGTTGATCCTCTTAAGATTTCTTGTATAATATAAATCATGTGTTATTTATTATTAATTATATTATGCGTAACCTACGGTAATATATATAATGCTTACACCTATTATAATTAATCGAAGTTTCTTGGGGGTACTCGTGCTTCATAAATTACATTTCTCGGTAAGGTCGTCCCCGCGGCGCAATGGTTATGTGATGGACATTAATACGTGTACGGTCGATATACGGTGACCGCATTTCGGCTTACGAACATTTTTGGCATTCGATAGACGACGGGACGGGAGAGCGCTTGATGATTTCGGGAGGCTTTCGAGGTTGTTTGGTGGTCTAGGAGCATACCGACGGGTGGTCAACGTGTGCCATTTAAGCCACATATATATGTTATACATAACTAACCTATATATTTAACACTAAATGTAATATGTCTATATATGATTAGATAAGCCAATCGAAATGTCTGTGCCGTGGTTGTTCGGCATCGACCAGTGGCGACTGTGGCTTGAGGTCCACAAAGCACAAACGATGATTGGATTTCGGTCGCTCCGCCATAAAGTTGTGCTTTTGCACAGTATCCATTACTAATAATTATTAATGTAATAAAATACGTCGCAGACTTCCACGAAAGATCACCCTAATACAGTCGGGAGTTGGATTTGAATTTCCATTATACGTAAAAACAACCGTTCTCGGATTCAATGCGACTCGTGCTCTAGTAACTCCGAACTCGTGTATATAGATGGTTATAGACGCTGGTGACTTCAACAGCCGATAAATCGATGTGGATAACCTTGCCAAAAAAAAAAAAAACAATACTTTAAGGTAAAAACAAGTTTTCTAGCCAAAAAAACGTGCATTTCATTTTTCCTATTATTATTATTTTTTTATATATAAAATCGAATTCAAGCACGATAATACTTAATGACCAGCATAATATTGTATGAGCATCAATATAACAAGAACATGAAAATCTTTCAAAATTAAAAAAAAAGTGACATCTGTTCGATTGTTGGTTGGGTGTTTCGTGGTGTGCTGTCAAGGGACCAAATATAAAAATATACCAAATATTACAGACTTTATCCGAAATTCACTGAATTTTATATGTTTTATTCATGAAAACATTTTTCCAAGATGGCATATAATATGTGTGTGAAAATAATATAACGATACGGTCATTGTATACACTTTTAGAGATTGTCGATTGGTAGGTACTGGAAGAAACGAAAGGCCTAGTATTATCATAGTATCCACTTGGCACTTTGTTTCAGTTTCTGGAAAATTGGGTTTCACTTTTAATGATTACCTAGTTAACTCACAAACAATAACAGTAAAATACAACACGCAAAGTTGTATGTTTGCTAAACCGTAAGTAATATCTCACAGCTCCTTAGTTTTTCTCAAAACCCCTGAGTTATTTCGCGAAATAAATCAGAAGTTTCATGTTATAATAATTCATTAGTTTAATAAAACAAGTCGAATTACACGAACCATAGCTTTTTTTACTGTTTATTTTGAGTAAGTCAAAGTGTACAGAATCAATTCCATGATAAATTTAACATATATTTTAATTAGCCTTTTGATTTGCGATTTACGTGAAATATAAAGCGAGCAAGTACGCTGCACACATACTAATATACTATTACAGTAACTACAGTATCAAATGAATTTCGTTCTTATTTAAATTTTGAAATCATCAACTTATCAGCTATATTTGTTGTGGAACAGAAACGTCTTTTGAAAAAAAAATGCCAGGTACATTTTGTAGATTAAAAATCGTGGAAGTGAATTCAAAGTTGTTCTCACCAGACGTTAAGCAACTCGATTTCTTGAATATCGTCCAAGTTAACGATATTATTTCGTATCAAAGATTCGACAACACTATTAACGCGGCATGCGAGTAATCTACTAGCTATTCCCAGCGGCTTTGATTCCTCAAACTCTAACGAACAAAGCACAGGGGCTGAGTTCCAAGAATGAATACACGAGTACCCAAACTTATAAATATATATAATACGTTTTGTTTGTAATTGTGTGTATTTGAGCGTTACGGAACACAGAAAAATGAAACATTTAAATTCTACCAGTTATCGTTTCTGTAGATACACAAGCAGACCAATTTAAAATCGACCTTTTTTTTTGAGGGATAATTTGTTCAACAATATTTGAGTTTTCATTTGAAATCTGTTTCAAAATTAATGATTACTCAGTTTTGATTCAAATAAAGTCACTTTAACTGTGTTTATCAAATATCACGATATACACTATGAATTATTCATTTCTAAAGTATTTTAGCTTCCGAGCTTAGTTAGGTATTAAGTATTGATTTTACAATGAAATTGTATTATTTTTACTATAAATATATGTATACTATTAATTTGTGATATATTTTTAACGCAGTATATTACCCATGGGTACCTGCAGTAGGTCTTAGAATAATGAGTGTTGAAACAGTTTCATATTATGTAACAAGTTTATAGAATATGGTAGATTTTCGATAGAATTTATGATATTTAGAGGACGCCCACTCCCGGGACATACTGTCGGATTTTATTGTTATCTTAATTTTAAAGTGTTTTATAAATTATATCAATGTAAAATATTACAATTTCAAGATCCCAATAACTTGCTGAATAATTAAAACCTCACGGGATAACTTAGCTAATATTTTTACCTTTAAATTTGATAAAACCTTTTACTAAACATTTTTAGGAAAAGTATATTTTCAAGAAATACCCAAAACGATCTCCTTCAAGTATAAACTATACTTGTAATTCATTTGTATAATATGTGGTGACTGGTGAGATAAAATAACTGTTAAGAGTGAAACGAGAAAAATTTCTTTTGACTCAAGATAAGAGCTTTACCATAGTCAATTGCCTATACGTGAAAAAGGCGTAGATAATTTATAGCCATACATTTTTTTAGCAATACATCACTATTCACTGTCCATATGCTATTCATAAAATAATTTAATTCGATAACACATTAATGCCGATCCCAGACAGTAGATAATAATATACAATATTCTAGTATTTTTATTTTATATTAGTCTACATTGTGCCCTCGATAATCTTATTTTATTACCATTAACTTGAATTCGACTATATTTCGTGATTTTATTTTTTATTTTTATTGGTTTTTTATTGTTACAACATCAATTACATGATTAATAGCGTACAACTATAGTTTAAGTTAAAATTATTATGTACACAGAGAGTTATTTGCAATGAACTAAAATTATATTGAGTTGTGCATTTCAATTTTTTTTAAAAGGTAATTACTTTTTCTGGGTCAGCGTAGGGTCTTATGGCTTCGTAGAGGTTATCTGCATGGATCTTACAATCTTCTCTTGGCTCTGTGAAAATTTGACAATGGATGAATATGTGTTTGATTGCGATGATTGAGTTGCAAGAAGGGCGTGTATGTGATTCGGTTTTTCCCATCAAGTATCCATGATTGACTCTCGTGTGGCCGATTCTAAGGTTTATATTTATATTTTGATATTTGTTATGAATTTATAATCAGTTACATAGAAATGAGCTATTATCGGTCTTTTCGAGTCCATTTTTGTCGGTAAATACATTGCTTATCGATTCATATAGTAGTCACACCACTGCTGACTCAGCTGTATCATGTATTCCTTTTGGGATTTTTAACTTGTTGATATTTTGATACCTTCATAATTTGTCCCCATAATAAGCTTAATGCAAACGCATCAAGTGAACGAGCTTCCAGCCATGTGCGATACCTCTATAATATAATATACGGTTTTTTTTCAGAATATCCGCACACCTAAAGTAATAAAAATGTGAAGTTTTTCACTTTTGAGTGCTATAAAAAAAAATATATTTATATATTATACATAATATCGAACAACCGGCAAAGTTTAACTTGAACGAGCAGACGATAACCGGCCTCAATTCAGAATAATATTATATTATAAATTATAATACTGGGTGCAAGCGTGTACTATGTTTTTATCATTTTAATATAATATTATATACACGTTCTATGGTGACACATTATAAGTTTGTCGACGGGTAACCTTATGAAATACGAACAAGACACCTCGTCACAGGGTGTAGACAGTTTTCACAACTTGACATAACGTATATTATACAAAGCGATTCATCCCAATCCTGCTCACTTTTATTTTATCCTTCAATAATGCTGCAGCTGTGCAATTTTTAATTTTCAAATAACATGTATAGGTACTTAGATTTATTTTTATCATTTCATGTGTGGTTCTGTGGAAAACCAGTCTGAACAGTTTGAAGTTAGAAATTGTATATTCACCAGTATGTTAGCAAATTCTCATAGAATGATTTATTTATTATTCTGTTATTCAAAAACTATTAACTGATACTTGGTACTTGAAATTTTTATCAAAAATTTATTTTATCATTTTCTATACATTATACAGTTTTCTAAATATTTGCAGGGCTCGTTTAAATAGATATTTTAAATTTTTTAAATCTTTTTTTCTATAAATTTCAATAAAATTGCTTTCTTTTGACTGAAATACATGCAAATTTAATGAAAGGTTCCTTTTTAGGACAACGTTTATAAAAATTCGAAAGTTTTCAAACTATTTTGTCGTTGACAAATTATAAATTTTTCAATTTTTATAACTAAAATTCATAAATGTAAAACAAGGATTCTTATACAAAGTTTATACTATAGCTATAAAATCATAATGATATTTTCAAATGTAATTTTTTAGACACAAATTAATTTAACTATTTCAGGAGTGCTAATGGCTTATAGTAAAATAAGTCATCTCTAATCACAATAATATCATAAAATGTACTTACCAATATTATAGGCTGTCAGTTCATTTTCGAATTAAAATGTAATACATCCATTACAGTAACTTTCTAGACACCTAATGCACATCATTGTGTTAACCACTTTTTTTCGAAAATGTTGATGCATTTAAATCGAAATGTTAACGATTTCTGTGATATACCACTGTTGCAATATGTAAATACTACGAAAAACTTGCCTTCTTCTAATATGCGTATTCATATATATTTTCGCACGCATACATTGACAACTGCAGCATTGCACAGTTTTCAAATGAAAGCTGTTTTTATCGTATCAAAAAGTGGAAGGGTGACGAAAGAGTTGGTGGTTTTTTATCACCCTCCAATGTGATATTACCAAATGGTTTGGTCTGCGTGTGTTTTCGGGGTCGACTCGTGAATCATGATATCGTTTTAAGAATAATGAACATTATTACGGAATAGTGAATGTATATACAGATAAGAAATTATTCCGCATCTGAACCGTTAAACGTGAGCCAAGGCATTATTTATATAGGTACACCGAACAACAACAATGCTTCCCCGAGAGATAAATTCGTTTGTAGGGGGTGGTGGTTATCAAAATTGCATTTGTTATACCTATATACCTCTACCCACGTGCGTCTTACATAAACAATAAATATTACCATAATTGGCTTTTATTAACGATAATTACAGTTATCTCGCTTCATGTATATATATTTATTGTGTAACCACATTATAATATCATATTATATTATAATATTTCACTGTACTTATATTGTATTGCAAGTTGCAGAACTACAGTGAGTTTATTGTATTTGCATTTGATATGTTCGCGCCGAAACACCGCGCGTACACTAATATGCCCTCATAAATATTCATTTACTTGCAATAACCGTAATAAACGTTATATTATTACGATGTTCTTTATTTGTTTCGAAAATACTCGTACAAAATGTATTATTAATGTAAATGTGACATCTGAAAAAACACGTATTGTTGAATTAATATACCGACGAATAATAATATAATATGGGATGTTATAATTTATTATTATATCTATACAGAGCGTAAAACAATTTACACAGCGGCTGCATATGTGTAAATTATTTCCCTTGCCGGAACGTTAATTTTCAACTCCGAACGCTGTTCAGGATTTGTAATGAATTACACATCCTGGATATACTTGTAAGTTATAGAATACCTAGTACAGATAATAACATAAAAGCGGGCTTTGGTTATAAATTAAAATAATAATTATCTACACGTATGGTAGTAATATTGCTATAATAATTGCACGTCACTGCAAGAATTCGATCCCGTTCACAACAATACTATGGTAAAACAATAAATAACATCATAATATTATACGAATCAAAAAAGTTATAGTCTTACATTTTACAACTTTATGACGTCGAAATACCCGTCGATGAATAACTACAGCCTCATAATAATTACATCAAATGTATGAGGTACCTATAACTTGAGAGTTAATGTGCATTTTGTTTCTAAACGTTAGCAATAAAACATCCTATATTTCATTTTAGATATGATCAGCTAATGTTTGCCCAAACCCATTAATTTATCCTTGAACTTTTCCTGAACAATATAATGTATAATATTATATTGGTTTTATTGAAAAATCTTATTTTAAGTGAATGTTTAAGTGTCTCACATAAATAAGATAAGTGAAATTCAAAATATGAACTCCAATTGTATCATTCTGAGAACATATCTTATCGTATCAAGAAGAACAATGGAAGCCCAATCTTTTCTAAACATTGTTTTAGTACAAGATCAACAAAATACAATTTTAGGATATTAAAAGTTTCTTGTTGAATAAAAAAATAAGTACAAAGGAAGCAGATTACTTATATTTGAACTGAGTCCACTGACTATTTCTTATAGAAATATGTTCAACTCATCGATACAGCAGGAAACATATTGTGAGATATACATTATACAATACAAACAATAATACATATTTCAAAAACTATGGAGAAGTTAATATAAAATAAATAAATTACAAAATTGAAAAAACCGTAGTATTAATCAAAAGTAGTTGTTGAGTTCAATTTATCATACTGAACTATAATTCATATCAGTATATTTTATTCGTTTATTTTATAAATTTCTTAATATTTACTATCAAACGTTAATTATTTAGTTATTTTTTATTTCATAAGATAAAAAGAAGTTATCTTATAGGTAACTGAATAATTGAATAATGAACATTTTATATTTTATTCACTTTTAACGACTAGGTAATGAAGGTATTTAAATAAATCGTGGAAGTGGGGAAATTGAAAAGCCCCACATTTGTAAAATAACATTTGCTATTGTCAGTTAACACCAAAGTCATTAAAAATAAATATTGAATTTCTTACAATTACAAGTTGAATTACAACGTTTGTATTTACTATTGTTGATACATTGGATATTCGCGTGGCCATTATGTGAAAGAATAACATGTTGTATTTGGATTCATTTATCATATTTACTATTTAATTTTTTATCCTAAAATAATATATATTAAAATGTATTATATCATCATACTAGCTCATACATGATCTACGAATATTGATAAAAATAATATAAGTAGACACAATTATTGAGTTTAGTGGTAAAATTCGATTTTAATATAGACCACTTTTATTTACATAATTCAAACAAGTATGATAATAACTTATTTAGAATAATAATAATAAATATTCTTTTATCTAAAAATAGATTTGAAATTGTATTGCTTTGATGTCATTATGTCAACACTCAGCAGTGTTTTAAACGTATAATATAAAATATTTTAATACCTTGTTGAAATTGGGTGTACTCTGTAAAGTCGGTTATGAAGGTTAAATTATATTGCATTTAAGTTTTCGTCGTGTATAGTTTCCAAAATGAAACTATTATTGAACATTAATTAAATGGTAGTACATAATGCATTAAGCCATTTGTTTATTTATTCTAACAATGTGAACTACATATGTATATAAAATATATTATTTCAATAAACAACAATATTATAATAGGTATTTAGTATATGGATTATGCGTCTTTTTACAATCGATTATTGATTAATGGGTGTACATTACAACTTAATACCTCTTTAAAAACTGAGTTATATTTTATTTCAATGAGGATAATTTATAGCCAGCACGTGACTAAAAATTAGATTCCTCTATTTTTTGAGGTCCCCGTTGGTAGGTATATCAAACGATAGATATTAAATATTTTGTATTTTGGAATTTTAAATACATTCTTATGATTTCCAATTTTTAAGTGTTTTAATAATATCATGACACTAGAAAACGACAGACGGTTCAACAATAAACCATCTATTACAAATTGGTTTTATATTTGAACAAAAAATTTAAAATGTTTAAGTTAATTGCGAGCATTAGGTTAAGTGGAAGTCGAGATAATTGTCTCACAATGAATAAATAAATAGAGAATATACTTTGTATGAGGTATATGTTTATGGTTTAAAACTGTTTAAACAACGGATATTATTAGGTGTAAAATATGCACTACTTAACAAGCTATTTTAGCAACACGTAACTGAATTTAGAGGGGAACTCCACATACTCAACAAACTGTAACTTCTTACTATCTCAGAGTAAACGAAATATTTTTAAGAGTAAACACTATAGTAGAATATTATGATAATAATAAATAGTTAAACACAGTAGAGAGCGTTTTATTTTTGTAAATACCGTTTGCTAAATGTCGCAGAAACTGTATATTTATTTGTTTTTGTTGTCTTATAATTTATATTATCATGCGCTTGTACCAACTTAAATATATATATATGTATATATCAAAGTGGAGATGGGCTGTAGTACGCGCATAAGTTCGTCTATGTTGGATTTCAACCGTTTGAATACTTAACGGTACGTTATACACAAAGTCGCTTGTTGACGCAAAGGTCGTCTAATTCGTGTTCTTTTGATACTTGAGCGAGCATTTAATTGAGTGCGTTTCAAACGTCTGAATTGTTTTGTGCTACGTACATCACGGTGGACAGAGGATAAGTGTAAACCGTTTGAAGCCTCACTAGTGTAATAATTGTAACAACGATCACATGCCGTAGCTCATTCAACTATAATTATTGTGTTTAATTGGATTTGATGGTTGAAAGATAAACGCCAACTACTGCAGAAGCAGACTATCCTAGTTCGCGCCCTTGTGATAAAGTGTGCATTTGTACATTTAAATCGGTTTTTTTTTTTTGAGAATGAGCCAACTTATCGTATTTATTACATCCAATACAATATGACGCCGTATCATATATTCATATACATACGATATTAAATATAGCCTATATTGCCAATACCGTAAGATTTATTGTGAGATTTTCGGCAATTCGGTTACTATACCACCGTGGTTATTACGTGTAATATACATTATATTATTTATTGTTATTATGACGCGTGAAAGACAATAATAATTGCATTGTATACATAATACTACGCGAGGCTGTTAAGTGACTATATGTGTCACTATAAGTTCGAAGCTAGCCCCACCTGGTAAACTAGGCAAAGGTCAACGAATTAGTTCATTATAGCCCGGTCGCTCCTGTCAGGAACACTTAGCTAAGTAACTGTTACAGTGTCGAGAACAGACCACTGACTGTGTTTAATCCATATTATATAAAATGGCCGATGTCAAAAAAATATAAATACCGAAACCCACCACCATCTTCCCCCCCCCCAAAAAAAACCCCCCGATGATTTACCTACTAATATGAGGCGGTGGGTCAAACTCAATTATCACTCCCGTTAGATTAGCGTCGCAAAGCATATCGTCTAGGATATTATTATTATTATGCTCATGGCAAGGTAGGGTCGTAGGGATGTAGTGCCCGGTACCCTCCTATATAGCATTGTATTTTCTCTTCAATTTTCTAAAGTTCACTTCACGTTTGAAGAACTACATTTGCACTGAATAACTGAATATTTAACATCTTATAGCTTACACAACTATAATACCAGTTTCAACAGTACAATCTCGTCCAACACATTTTACCTACAACATTTAAATGTATTGCTATTATAATATTAGAAGCCTAGAAATCGAATCGTTTCAATCCAAACAATTAATTCAATACATTTCTCGCAATGTATTTTTAGACTTTATATTATGATGAACATTTCTTTCGAAAAACTTAAATTCTTAAATTGATTATAATTTAATTTAATGTTTTTAATCTTATGAAAAAATAAATAAATTGATTGGCCATATCGATTTAAGCTCAATTAAAATAAATCGATGTTTACAGAAACATAATACACCTAAGTTAAATACAAATGTTTGTTCTTCAAAATTGTTTACGAATTACGAGTTTAAAAAAGTATAGATTTTCAATAATTATACAGTGTTTTAATTGAAAAAAAACCCTTTAAAATTGTGGTTTTCAGAATAAATGTATTGAATAGTCTACAAAGGGGTTTGAATCGAATGCTGCTCGATACAAGCATGCTCAACAACCGTTTTGTTCTTACTTTGATATGTATTAGGAATTCAATAAAAAAATCTCTTCTCCTTTAGCCGTTTGTGTATAGATTTAAAAATACGTTGACTTTACAATGTAAACTTTAAAACTTTTAAGAACCACTTATGCGTTGCGTTCTACATTTTTCGTAATATAGCACTTTGAAATGTCTCTGATTCTGTCAGGGAAAACTTTATAAAGCACATTATGTGCTTGTACGTGAACGACGTGTTAAATTCTCTCTGATATACACCTACCTGTCAACTCCAGTGCTTATGTTATTTAAACATGATTTTTAATGATGAAGACGGGAGACACTGCAGTCTACAACCTATATTGGTTAACATACAGGGAGGAGTGTTTGTCATTCAATAATTTTTGAATCAATTAGAATTAAAATAAAATCTCTTTTGTACTCAATATTTATGAATATCGATATTATCTATATTTATAATTAAACCTAAACCTAGGTAGGTGCCTGTTATATGTGGAACTTTCCGTAGGTCTCAGACGTCTATGGGACTTGAATGGTTGACCGCTAATGGATAATAATTTTTTTTATCTTTCAGGATATTGGCCTGTAGTTATGAGCAATTTGAATTTAATCTACATAAAAACTACTACAATATAACCTACTAATCTGTGACTTCTATGATAATGTTTAATATATCTACAGCTATGGACATATTATTATTATCTATGTTTAAGTAGATGTTTTTTATCTACTTTTAAACTGTTAAACTTTTAAATCTATATTGCGCAATAACAATGTCGAACATTAAATGATAACGACAGACGTATTTTTGGTTCATTCTTTGGATATTTAACAAATACTATTGTTTTTATTCATTAAATTATATCATACATGAGTGGATGGTCTTACGATACACGAGTTGCAACTGTAAATAAAATAGTGCTGTATACGAACTATATAAAAATGTCTGTTATTTTGCATAATATTATGAAATATATTTTATGTAGCCATGAATTAGAGCATTCTGTGGTACCTATTTTTATTTTCATAATAATAATAAATAAATTAATGGTATTTTTTGATTTTTGATATTAAATTCTAGTAAAAATTAATGTTATTCACTATTTAATATTTGTGCGGAGGATGCAATTTAAAACAGACTTGTCAATGAATGATACCATTTTGTTCAACTTAGCACATGGTTTAACTGCTAATATCTATAGAATGTTGTTGACAAGAGCTGCATGAAGGAAGGGAGTAAGTTATATTCCATGCAGATGTAAAAAAAACTCAAAATAATTATAGTGGCAATTCTTCATATTTGTATTAACTATTGTTTGTATTAGCCGAGCTTATGACCTCAAAATTTGAATCAAACAGTTAAACTGCGCTTGCAGTATTGGACTCACTTTCTGTCGGAGTCTTGCCGTTGAACTATATTTTGTCCTCGGTTTTCCTTTTTTTCAATACAAGTAATGACTTCATATACTCTCACGCGAAGTCCTTTTAAAATGTAAAAAAACGTAAAATTCTAAATTAAATACTTTTACTTTTTTAAACATAATTTTTTTTAAATTTTATCATTTTTTTTCTCTTACAAAGTACATGTATACCTTTACTAGCTAATTGATTCAATTGCGTACCTACATTTGTTTGTCTGAAAATATTCTTGAATACCTCTCAACTTCATAATATTCCTAGCTACAACTTTGAAAACTATGATAGTTTTCAAACAATTAAAAAATACCCTATTGTAGTTTATATTAAAACTCATAAAAATAATTTTTGTAAATGTGCTATAAACGGTATATATTTTGTATAAGATTTATTGAGAACAAGCGAAACAAGATCATCTGAACTACAAAAAAAATGCGTTTCTCATAATATATAAAACATAAAAGCACATTAAATAATACCTATGGATAGTTAATCTACTATAAATTATAATTTATAATGTGAGATGTAGGTACCTATTATGAAAGGTATTTCAAAAATTATAATGGTGAAAAATACAGTTTTGTAAAAAAAAAAACTTAGAGGGGGACTCTGCACATTTTATCCACCAGCCTCGGGCAACCTAATTCCGTCACTGAATAAATATGATACTATATAATATATTAAACTCCATGAGTATATTATCACGTATATTATATTGACACGGATATTATATGCTCCGTAAAGTGTTGTGGAATTTTAAGTTCGTACAAATTAATAAAATAAGCCAACCAACAATATAAAAAAATCTACGTTTTTCAATAATAATGAACAACCACTCTTCTTGACAGCAGCAGCAGCATTTCATTGTATACATACGTCCGGAAGCGGATTTTCAATCATGGTGAAATTTCAGTAATCCTTTCTGTTTCAGTTATGGTGGTGTGTGCCAATCCGTTAACGGTCAGGGAAATACTGTTGGCCGCCGAAGAACTCAACATGATTGATAGTGGAGAATACGTGTTTTTCAACATTGAGCTGTTCAGCAGGTAATTCATCTTTATATTAATGCGGTGAGCTATTATATATAAGGGAGACGGCTTATTCGGTGGCAAAATAATGTGTTTATTATTAGCTAAGATTGGTAGATCGGATATTTTTTTTCGCCACATAAAAAATATGTATCTTAAAAAGTTAATTTGCTTAAGACCTGTGGTATTACTACCTATCACAATCCGACGTGTATTATTTCATAATATAATAAATTGATCCAATATATTAAATCGAAATGTATTCACACATAATATATATATATTTATTTCTTACAAAATTACAATATTTAAAATTGTATTTAATTTAAAACGGCTGATTAATATAAAATGGAAAATGAATGTTAGTTTAATTTTTAATTTAACTTATCTGTAGGTACAATGTACATTTTCTTATAATTTAATTATATAGGATAATTATCTTGACAGCATAGTTCTGAGGCAAAAGATTAATGCAATTGCAAAGGAAATTGAAATAAATGTAACTTACTTCATATATTTGACTAAATATGAAGAAAAATATAATAGTGTAAACAACGTGGAATAAGCTTAAAATATTACATCCAAGGACTTGTATTTCATTAAGGACTCGTATTTTGGATGAATGTAAAAAAAAAGAAAAAGAACTAAATGAGATTTTATTATTAAAAATTTGACAAAGTGAATATTTTATAAATTATAATGCATTGTATTCATTATTATAGACATTGACCATAAGTGATTGGATAAATTAAAAAGTAATGTTGGATGAAAAGAAAATACTTAGTTGTTCAATGTCTGAAAATTCGATAAAATTGTTTACATAATTGCGGAATTTGTGAAATTTGAAATCAAACTGTGTTAAAATGAAATGTTAAGTACGCGAGAATAGTATTGTTCAAAAATTCCACAAAGATTTCAAATAAGAATAATTGTTTTGAATACAATATCAACATATCATGTTCATAATTATAGTATAATAAAAATGATAGTTTAATAACAGCTAACACGCAGCAGAACACGGCCACCGGTTTTTTTTAAATCAAATTTTTTGTTCACTTTACCCTCGCAATTCTGGATTTAAATAAAAATTAATAACGGGAAAAAAACAATTGTAGACGAACAACACTTTCAAAATATATTTTACAATTCTATGCAGATAACGATCCTTCTCGAAAATGCATATTAGCAAGACTGAGTTTTGGAGTGTTTGAAGTTTAGAGACTAAGTGAAAACGAGATCCGAGCAGGAAGTGAGTATAAATATATATATATTGGCGATATTTGCCGGTTGACACATACATTATTTGGTTTTTGTTTGTTTGCGCCGTTTCATAAGTACCTGCCCATATACTTACAGGGTGGTCCTTATAATGTTAATCACGTACTATTTTCAAGCAAAAACGAAGTTTTGAAAATATTTTTCAACACATTGTTATGTCATTTTAAAAAACAACTTAAAAAAACATATCTTTCAACTTTATAATTTTTTTTTACTTTTTTGAATAGTTCCATACTTTTTTATTTTTATTTCTTGAAGAAAAATTCTTTTCAGAGTTCCTACCTTGATCCACAAAAATCAGATTTCGAGCAAGTGGTTAATATTAGTTCCAAGGATTTAAAGTTTAGATGAGCAAATAGAGTATCAATATATTGTGGAATGCCACTGTGAAATGCACCTTACTATAATACTCCGCTCATAATAAACATTAAAATATATCTATTTATGCCTAACTAATTAACGAACTAGTTCAATATTTAATTTATATGAATCAAAATACTCTGAATAATACTATAATTCTGAAAGTAAGATTAAAAGTCAATGGCATCTTATAAAGACGTAAAAAATAAAAAAAATGTTGGCGATAAAGTATATTTTATCATTGGTTTTTAAAAACATCAATTTATGTAATAAAATATTTCAAAAATATTAAAATTTTTTGGAACAATGGGTGTAGAAACTTAAATGGATCACATTGTATGCCTTCTTGAAACTCTCGACGTAAGATAAGTAGTTTATTGGCTGCAGATAACATCCGGGGAGCGCACACGCGAGCTTGCTGTGGAGCAATTGCCAAAACCTGTCATTTTTCATACCCGAGAGCCAATATCAGTATTTAGTGAACATAACGTAAATCAAACGATAAATGCTCTCAAATTCAAAGTGAACTATATGGGGGGAAGGGGGAGAATCTTATACCCACTTATAATAGACAGGTGTCACTGGCGATATATTTTACTTTCAATTGATACATAAAAGAAAAGTCTCATAGGCAGTATTTTTCCGAATTTCGAAAAAAATACTAAAAATATAAAATATGTATGCATATTCCTATAAAATGATTTGTTTTATTGGACTAACAGAGTAACTTGAATATTACTACATTGTGAACATATTGATTTGAAAAATTCTGCATAAAGTCCCAATATAATATTATGATCTTTAATACCTAATTTACTAAAATCAGTAATATAAAAAATGCTTTTCAAACCAAATTCAAAATAGTTAAAAGAAAATTGCTCTGATAAATTACAACAGAAAACTTTTTTTTTTAAGAGGGAGAGTGGAAACCGGTTTTTCCTATTTTTCCGGATAATTTTGAAAATATCTTTGAATTTTTACTTTTGACTTCCTCGAAGATAAACTAGATCCAATTTTCTGCCGAAAACCATCCTTAAAATAGAAAATTGAAGCATTTTTACTACTCCAAAAGGTCATAACAAAACCAAAAATAAAAAATCACACATCATTGTAAAATCAATACATATATTGCTCTGCTCAGAATCTAAAATCTAAAGTATATTTTTTTAGATAACAAATTTTATATTATCGACAGGACGTCATATAAATTGTTTGTCCAAATTGTTTGTACTTACATGAAAAGGAGTCACCCTGGTTACTGTTCATAGTTGTTGAGAAATCAAATGTATATACACATAGATACTTATATATAAGACAATATTTGTAAAGTCTTAACCTTGATATTTATTAAGCTTTTATAAAAAAAATTGTATTTAAGGTTAAAAAACATTAAACTAATGGATTTTAAAACGTAATAACTTTTTTTATATTAACAATTATTATAACAAAATATACAATAATAATAAAAACACTACTGAAAATACTGAAAATAAATTTTTTTTTATTGTGCATAAATTTGTTTTCTCAACTATCACTGTAGCTTTTGAAGTTGTTTTTCGCTTAAAACATTTTTTCTATATAACCTCGTAACTAAGCAACAACCTAAAATGGTATATTGAAAGTATACTATGTGATCGCATACTGAATTGTAAGTTTCTTTGTGTAGGTATTTAAATATATTTAAAATTTAAAAAAAAATACTATAATCAAACTCCATAGTCCATGTTGAAAATGGTTTGAAAAAAAGCCAAACCCTAACGTAATGATTAGATGAAAATAACATTTCTAATAATTTATTTAAAAAAGTCTGGTCTGATTTTATTTTTTTTAATTTCAGTTTTTGTTTTAAGAGTGTGTATAAAGGCTGGATGTATTATCATTTATTTCAAGAAAAATATCATTGCTTTAAAATCCATACAATTTATTCATTTATTGTTGAAGACATTTTTTTTCGAACATTTATTCTTTTTGGTAGAATGTTGTCACTGGACCGTTGTTTTCATTAGAAGCTTTTTACATTTGACTTTCAGCTATTCAAGTGACTAACTGTTTGAAATAATACATTATTTAGTTGGTATGAGTAAAACTACATCAACTTTTGCATTAATTTATTCGAGTTATTTAGAAAGTCTTTGTACCAACTTATCATTATTTTTATTGGCAATCCTAACATTATATTATTAAAGTTTGTATACGTTCCTCTACAACTTTAGACTCGTTTAAACTTTACAAATAAATTATATTTATGTTGCTGGTATATTAATTTGTATTTATCTAGTATGCGCATTATAATTTTAAACACTAACTTTTTAGTATGGATGATTGTTGATTCGTTTTTCTGAACTTGTCAATATTTTGGTATCTATATAATATGACTATACAATATTAAATTACATTCACTCTGTTTAACATAACTGTTGGCCACTGTAGTCTGTAAGTTGGATTAATAAGCGTTTCAATAAAAAATCATAATTATTTATTAATATCATGTATAATATACTTCATACATAATTTTAAAAATTACACTGCTATAATTATTATTTTTTCATCATCATTTTATCACTTAAATGAGTTTTTTCTGTTTATTAAAAAAAAACATGGATTGCAATTAAGGCATTTCAAATTGAAAAATGTTTATGTTTTTCTGCATTTAAAATCTATACATGCAATATATATAGGTAGGGACTGTCATTTATAATATTTTATTATTTATTAGTATAAAAAACATTTATTTTTACTGTTTTTATTTTATTATTAATGGATCTCATTACCCGTACTCGTTCAGGAGGGCAAGGCATTTTAGTAAAAAAATAATGTTTAAATTACTTTATTTTGAATTGCCCAAAATTTAAAAGGCAACATTGTATGCTTTGCCCACATCGACATAAATATTCTGGTACAAATATAAAGATAAATATGTTTTTATAGTGCGAGACACAAATAAAATGTCTGCAGAATCTATTGCATCATTCATCAAAACTAAATTAACACTGTTCGTACATTGCTATTTAGTTCTCGTTTTACAGAGTATCCAAAATAGGGTCTTAATTTATTTGGAACATGAACGCTCTTAAGATAAACTTTATTGTACAAGGGAAAGTTTTCCCACAAATAAATATTTTTTTCTTAAACCAATTAATTAATGACGGAAGTAAAAATTATAATTATGATACAAAATAATTTAATTTACTAAGTTTAAAAATTCAATAAGCTGCAACTAAGGTGGTGATCTTTTTTGAACAATAATTATCATAAATTCATGCCTATAAAGACAGAAGAAATAGTGAGCCATGATAACTATTATACTATATATTTGATCAAAATATCGTCATTCATAAATACAGCCAGTAAATGTGTCGAATTCATATTTTATTTTATTTACCATATTTACACCGTGAGGAGTTACAATACAAGATTAAAATGTGAAACGTACAATGACGGGAATTAGATATTTAAATACAACATACATAAATATTATTAGAGGTGGACTATTATTACTGATTTATATAGAAAACCTTTCACTCCGTTAATATTCAAAAAAGAAAAAAAAACACTTTAAGATTAATAAACAACATAAACAATTCAAACTTCCAAAAAAATCGTGATGATCTTTATACTTCATATTTAACCCATAATTTTAATCATTTCATAGAGTATTAGCATTATAACATTGAGACAATCATATACTCAAGTGACTCAATAGCATCAGGAGGACTTTACATAGGCATTTGTTTTCTCCGTCTTACAAGTGCGTAACAAAGTAAATTTCGCTCTTAACAGCTCAGATGGTTTAAAAACTAGAAAGAGTTGACTCCTTATAAAAATTAAAGTTAAAATTATCTATGGAATCTCAAAGGCATTTTATTATATTTCAATTAATTAAGCCTGTGAGATGCCCTAGATAATAATTTTACCTTTAAATTTTATAATAGGTCAATTCACTCTAATTTTTAAACCAACGGAGCTAAACATGGTCTGCTGAGCTTAACATTTTCTTATATTAAGCACTTGTAAGACGGAGATAAAAAATGTCCATGTAACGTCCTTCTGATGCTATTTCAGTTACCAAATCCGATCTAAAAGTTAAATAATATAATAACTATCTACCTACTGTTCGAATTACTACACTTCGCCCACCGTCATAAATACATGTCTGCATAAGCTTGTATAATTTTACTGTAGTTTATTGTTTATGACAATTGAATCCCGATGCTGAAACAAGTGTTCGATATTATATTTGTGTGATGAATGGTATATTATTTTTCTGATTTTTTTACGATAAATAATTTAGCATCGTCTATTTACAAACTGTTACCTAGTGAGTTGCTTTTTAAGGAAATTACGTGTATGATGTATTTGAGTTTTTTTTTATTAAATTGTATTTGGAGTTTTACATGTGTACTTCAACTTCTCTTTCAACGATAATACAATATGATCGTGATAATTTTCAGCTATAAAATACATTCTGAAATATTTTATCTGTGTCAATACTTTTACGAGAGCACACTTTTTTGCTTACGCGTTACCCTTTAATCCTCTTTTCAGTTCTTATTTTTTATTATTCTTAATTCCATGTCACACTCATACGCCATTTGGACTTAACCTTTTTTTTTCTCTTAAAAATGTCTCATTAACAAATACATATTTTTACTAGACTTATGTATGAGACGATTCTACTGTACTTTTGAAATAGTCAATTTACTATCAATTTTGTTTAAATTATAATAAGATACGTTTATTTTTATTGAAACATGGGCATAATATTATTTAATACTAATTAATTATTGTTTTAAACAACCGTTTTTTATGACTTAACATGGGAAATACGTAAATGTTCTTTAATCGTTAATTTAAAGTCTAATGCACTTAATTATTACACGAAGAAGAGAATAAATACACAGAAACGGAAGGAATGTCGTAAATGTATCAATTTTTAGTAGGTATTCAAAAAAATATAAATAAAATTACACTTTCAACTCTGAAGTAAACATAATCGTTTATTCCTTGTGAGACAATGATTAAAGGAATTCATTTTGTATAATACACTGTGTTGAAACAGATTTTTAAATTTCTTGGATATATATTAAAAATTTGTTAATTAAGTGTTCAGAGAGTGACTCACAATATTATAAAAAATGCATTAACTGTTAAAAAGGGTGACATCTAAGTATTTAATAAATTTATGTTATTTTAAAGCCTGTTGTAAAAGTTTAATTTAAGTTTTGTAACTAATAAAGTGTGTGTATCAAGGATCTTAGAATGGCAGACGAACACAAAAGAAAAAAATATAACATTTTCGGGGACCAACCATAATAGAAATTGTTTTTTGGTTTGCGATAAGCAAGGATAAAAAAAATATTGAAGAAAATAAATTCTACAGTTTTTTATAATAAAATAAACTAATAAACTTATTCGGGATACAACTAACAACCTGTTTTCAACTGATGTATAATATGGTGTATTATGTTTACATATTTTATCATTTTAATTTTCTTACATTGCTTTGATTATATGTAAATTGGCAGTGAAATTAGGACCAACTAATGCTCAATTACACCCGCTCCGGGCACACAAAAAAATATACATAGACCAGAGCAATAATTCATAATGCTTTTAGTCTTTGTAATATAAAACTATAAAATAACTATTTAATATTTTGTTCATCGTTAAACATATGTCCATGTAAAATTGTTTTCACAAACAGTTTATTGTAATTTATACTGAATCCAAGTGTCGTTTATAATTTTCTCAGATTTTTAGTGTTCAAATAATATTATAAGCAGTTCAATATATTTAGATCACATACATTTTTAATTGTCACATCTGTTTACACCATGGGTAAATTATTTGTAGTAGAAATAATTAAGATATAATTAAAAAAATTAATGCCGAAAAAAATATTTTATTATTTACTTATATTTAATAGTGTAAAAAAAGCCCCCACTATATTATTGGGATGTTGGTTATGTATTTTGATACGAATACGACGTTTGTATTAAGGACGTTGATGGCGCAAAACCTTTCTCACTATTTTATTTTTATTTTTTGCTCCCTTTTCTTTCTCACTCAAATGTTTTATTTTTATTCTTTCAAACACGTGACAGCGGGTCCATCGGATTACTGGGGGCAAAAAAAGAGTGAAATAATCGGGACCCACATTTTAACTTTGACCGTCGTGCGTCGGTCGGGGGCTTAAAAACACGGCGAAACAATAATTTAAGCTCATGTGCATACTAGGACGTACTGTTGTGAGTGCCTGCCTAAAGATATATTGGCCAAAAATGTGAATAACAAAAATCTCATTAAAACTCTACAGCCCGCAGTCGATGTATATTTTATCATGCGATTCCGAATAATACGTAGACCATTCCAATTAAGCTAATTTGGTCGCACAAACAGGAAAAAAAATTCTATACTTTTTTAGTATTACCGTTATGTGCCTTTGCGTCTTTTTATTTGTATAGATTGTTTGTGGGACAGTCGTTTCCTCCGTTATTATATTATTATTTAAGCCGCACCCAGCTTTGTCGATTCTAAAATCTTTCGTTATTTCGTTATCGTTATAATAATTCAAAATAAACTGACATAGCAAATACATCGAGTATTTGATGACAATATAATTATTTAAAACACAAACAATTATAGATAAATAGTACTAGTCACTCATTCAATGATACAAATATTTTAATTATGTTGGCATAACTTAAAAAAATATGTAGATACTTAAATTTGAGTCTCGATAATATTTTCAAACGTCGCATCTTAGCTAGTTTTCAAGTCTTGTTTAGTATGTACCCATAATATATGCTTAATGACGTAAAAATATTTTTCTCAGCGTATGGTGATAAAACACTCAATTGGTTATTTTATTTTATGAAGTCATTAACCTTGAGATGGTCTCCTAAACCAAACAAATTATTTTTACTTGTGTTCAATTTTCAAACAAACATCTCACAAATTTAAAATATTATGGCATTAATATAGACGATATCGTTTCATTTTTTAGATATTTGTACTAAGAATAAAATTTTTCACAAAATGTACTTGCAGCCTTGTAACTAACTATGCATTTTTCATAGTTCTTATGAATGTATTAAAAAAAGCCGAGTTAATTTATTAATATTTAATTTTACTATTAGTTACATAATATTTTGAAAACTGTATTTAATATTAATAGATTCAAAGAAGGAAAAGCATTACTGAATTTTTTTTACAGTTCATATTGTAATATGTAATAATATACAGTTTATGTAAATTAATTTGTTTTATAAAAATTCTCTGAACGAGGTACATTTCTTTTCTAATAGTTGGAAAAATACTTCTAAACACGTTATAAAAATATATCATTCTTGGAGTTCTTTAAACCGACATTTACAGGATTTTCATTTTTTTTTTATCGGGAGTTTCGTATTGATATTTCACACGTCGTACGTTACAGTTTTCGAAAGACGAAAGAGGCTTTATCGTATTACTTTAAAGCAGCTTGCATTACCACCCTAAAATGAACATCCCACGAGTTTTCCCTAAAGTATATAATGTAATGTCAAAGCGTCTTTTTTTCCGTTTCAATTTAATAATATATGTATGTTTTGTGTATGCGAGTATGCGGGGAAAAATATATTATAGATCAATGTAACTCGAGTCTATGGACTATGACATTGGATTTTTGACAAACTATTTTTTTTTCACATTTTCTTAAATTAAATTTCATCTGTAGTCACTTCAGTTGTTGTTATTTCATCGTCGCGTTTATGCTATGAACTTAAAATATAATTCTTGGAAAATAAACGATGCTCATCACTAGTTATAATAATTTCCATGAATTTCGGTATTTTGGTTTCAGCTTCATTTCTAACTATCAAATGTGTAGCATTTTTTTACGACGTAAAATACTCAGTAGCTGGTAATACCTACTTTGTCCGTACAAGATTTTATTTTATTTTAAAATCATATCATAACTTAAATTCAGTTATATTTTGCACGGTGCTTTTCAGGAAAATGTAAAATAATTACAAAATTAACTTTGTTACAATGGTATAATTAATAATTTACATTTAACATAATAATCTATTGAAGTTTACTTGTGAAAGGTTGCACAGTGTACAATATTATATGATAATACAACGAAAACCTACGAAAATATGAACACTTTAAACATATAATATATTAATATACATTGCTATAATATTATAGACATACATTATATAGTACAGTGTGGTATAGTGTAGGAAAGAAGTCGTTGCGAAAATTGTCTCGTCGAGAGGACGAAGGTGCCGTTTTTGATACGGGTTACAGCCAGCTGGTCCTCGTTTCCTGCAACACAACGCTTTGATATATATTTATATATACGTAACTTACGTTATATATATACGTCATATTGTGTGTGTATTTATATATCTATAAGGTTTATTAAGAGTGGTCGTAATGGTTTATAGTTGTCGCGGATGTGCGTCTGGCTGCAAAGTCCCCGTGTTAAGCCACTTCAATAATGGCATTTTTATCACTCAGCGTAAAAGCCAAGAGACCATCTCCGCGGCGTATATTTGTGTAAAATGTTTGTTGTGTTTTTATTATTTATTTTTTTGTTAATTTTTGTGTGCCCTCTCCGCAGCCTGAACAACGGATCCTTAACGCCGTGGTACGTGGGCAACGACACAGCGGAGCGGAACGAGCGGGCAAAAAAGGCGTACAGCGCACTTCTAACGGTGACGGCACGTGAGCCCGACAACGAAGCATATCGCAACTTTTCCGTCGAGGTAAGTTAAAAAAAAAAAAATAATTTCAATTTTTTCCACCGACATTATATATTTTGATACGTGATGGATTTTTCGCATTATTTTTATTTTAAGTTCAAAACACATAGTTGTTAATATACATATTTATATATTTGGGTCGGCAATAAATCGATCAGTTTACCTTATCGCAACAATTCTCTGTGCGGTGGCTCTGTTAGGTCATGTGCATTAGGTTAGACGTGCGTTTTGTTTTGCAAAATGACTTATGTGACCCAAAACAACGGTCGTATATTTCATCCGAAATATCAAAAATATTCATAATAATTCGAACATTATCATAATAATATTATATACAGGGTGATTCATTAGGTAAGCCAGCCATAATTTTTTCTTAATCATTGAATTTATTTAGATTCTGATTTTCTAAAACGTTAGTTATATTTCAATCATGAGTCCATTATTTAATTTAATTTGTTATGCCAATCAAAGAGTGTCCTATGATACAAACTTGGTTTATGTTATATTTAAAATGAGAACGAATTTGTATAACTACAAAATTGTTAAGCTGATTATTTCTGTTACATCATGTAACTTTATAAGTTAATGTAAATTAATCAAAAATTGAACAAGTAATATCTCGATTAATAAATTCTGTTCACTAAGGATAATAGAACCCGAAAATAGTGTTTAAAAATATGGGGTTTTGATAATTTGAAAATTATACCATCTTATTAGTATTGATAATAATATTATATTACTATATCATAATTTTATAATTTGTAAGAATTGTCTTAATATAATAAATACTAGATTAAATGTGACATATGTTTACTGTATACACTATACACCTCTTTATGCTTTAGTATAAAATACATTTTAATAACACAGAATCTAATCATTTGAATTTTATTTATTTTGAACACAAATATTTCAAAAATCATCTACTTAACAATTTACAGTAAAGGTTTGGTTATCGTTTGAAAAAAATAAGTTTGGATCACCACTTGACAACATATCTTTAGGCAAAATTGAATTTGTAAATGAAAAATCCAATACCTACAATAGCGGATTGTGAAACATTAATTAAATTAAAATGTAGGTAGGTATACACTATACATTTTATTCAAATATAATTTACATAAATAATTTATTAAAAAATAATCTTAGTAATTAAAAAATGAATATTTCCGGAATTAAATAATTATCCACACACATTACCTTAATAAAATATAAAAATTTAAATATGATTGTCATATTTTATTACTGAAACAGTAAATGTATTAATTTTTCTCTTAAAAAGTAAGTTATATACTTAGGTACTACCTTAATATTATTAAACAAAAATTTAATATTTTTATTCCATTTATTATTCGTTGTTTTCTGTCTATGCTTAATTATATGTTCTGTTAATTTTCCGGGGTTTCATAAGTTTCTTTCATCATTATTTTGTAAATGTAATCGTTTTTACTGCGAGAAACCTATTTTTTAATATTTTTTATTATTATTTTGTTACCTACATCAAGAGCACTTTTTATACATTCATAATATTATCATACAACTCAGTGAAGAATGACGAGAGTTGAATATGATTTGCATTTCCGGAAGATGGGAAGAAATAAAATATGTGTCATAATATTGTCTTAAATTAAGCTAAAATAACTATAATGGTAAAAAGATGAAATGAATAATTTATTATATAAATATTTAAGGAGTAATTAGAATTTAAAAAAAAATGTAAACCTACCTTTATAATATATTGCAACATTAAACAAATTATTATGTAATTCAAATTACTAGGCGGCAAAGGGTTATCAACGGTGTGTTTATTCCGAATGAACTAATTCTCATACAGCAGTATAATATTAATACCTGCTCGGCGTCCACGTGTAAATGCTCTCGAATTCGTATTTTATGCTTAAACTTAGGTGTTGAATGTGAGAATAGCTCCGGTTTTATTTATTTTTCGACCCTTATTCATTATGATGTCCTTTTACTAAGTCTCTGTGTACCCACATGCGTTTTAGATTAAACGTAAACGTAATTTTTTCTTCTTATTCCATACATAATAATATATTAATTGTTAGTTAAACTTTGGACATGGCTAGGACATTCTCCGTAGATTTTTGCCGATCTGTAATTCATGTCGTACTTCAGCGAGGACACACACACACACACACACACACACACACACACACACATTGCGAACCTAACCTTCGTATAAATTGTCTGTGACATGTTATACAAATGTGCAACACCAAAAAAATCAATATTTCTTTTTACATGCGTTTTATACAATTGTGGTATACATATACGTTTTTTTTTACGTTATTTGTTTTGTTTTAACGCATGACTGATGATTAAAAACTTATTGAATTTTTGTAAAATACGTACCTATAATAATAGCTCAATTATTGGTATGTATAATTATATCTATGATGCAATTATAAACGTTATCATAAAATGTCATATTCCAATGATAAACTCCCGAAAAACATATTAGTGAAAATAATAGACAAATAATAATTGTTCGCCTGTAAACCAATGTTAGTGCTAAGTGGTTGTCATTATCTAAAACACTTTGAAAAGATGAAAAAAAGTGCCATCTGTAGTAATAGTACCTACCCAGTCAGTATAGTTGGTATACAGCATATGTATCTGGGATTTCCGTCTAACAAGCCATGTTAATTGTAAGTACTTCGAGGTCCTTACTTTTTGTACCTAATGCCATTTGGTTTAGATTTATCTTGTGAGCAGTATTTGGGATTACTTCATATTATACTGACTTTATTCAGAGGAATCTTTTAGTATTCCACATTGTACATGTTCAACTTATTATTCATTTTTGACATATTTCATTCAATTTATTTAACTCGACAACTGATTACATCGGTCATATGCAAACAAAAAGATGACTACAAAGTATGAATAAATTTTTTTTTTTCGAAATTATGAAAGCAATATTATAATACAATATGACTGATGTGGAGGATTCGCTTAAGCAAGAGACGAATGAACAAACAAAATCACAATAGATAGCAAAATTTAATGCATAATATTAATTGATTACCAGCTTGCCAACTCAAAACGATTGGTTTAGAATTTGAAAACGATGTGCATCAATAATTATTATTAACTCACGTTTGTACGAGTTTAATTAGTAAATACCTATTTAAATTCTGTGAATACAATACTACGTTCACAAGCATGCTATGTTGGCTTGAAAGATAACATCATGCCATTATTATAATAATCTCAATAATCTTATACTTATTGAAGTTGCATGGGAATAATATAGTATAATATTCGGAGAAGACTCGGATCTTTCAATTTATAATACGACACCAAAAAATTTCACACATACCTAACGTATTCAATTCACATTCTTATACTTTTCCCCTGTTGCATACTATTATAACAATGTAGTATAATATTATTAACTGTTAAAATGAGGCTATCCATCGATAAGACGTACTTTTAATTGTTATTATTTTTTAAACGAATTAAAGTCGCATCGAAGGGACTCGACGTGATTTCGACGCAATACTTATCTATTTAGTACCTATGCTATATGTAGTAATGATATAATAATAAAATGCAGTGGTTCCCAAACTTTTTAGTTCACGCCACTCTAAAAATGAAAAAAATAAATTGCACCTCTCATAAATAAATAACTATTACGGATATTCCCAAATCAAGTATATTATTGAATAACGTGACTTAAAGTAATACTGACATAGTGAAATATTTTTTTTTGAACAGTTAAGACGTTTCAAAAAAATTATCGTTGATTAAAAAATGTCAATATTTACTACGTGGTTCGTGCCCCACAGTTTGGGAACCGCTGATATAATGTACTATTGGACTTTTGCGGGAAACTATAGATATTTATCAAAAAACAATGACTATGATTTCTAAACAGAACCTAATGTCGTTTTCAGGTGAAACGCGTAGCCGAGGAAAAATACAACTACACGTTTGGCAACGAGTCCGTGTCTACGTTCGTGACGGCTTTCTACGACGCGGTGTTGCTGTATGGGCTGGCTCTCAACGAGACACTTGCCAGGGGCGGTAACCAGTCTGACGGGACGGCCATCGTCAAGGCCATGTGGAACAAGACGTTTACCGGCATCACGGGCGACGTCAATATCGACGCGAACGGCGACCGGATCGCCGACTATTCGCTGCTCGACATGGACCCCAATACCCACGAATTCAAGGTATACATACACCTCGATTTAAGATACTATAATGCATTATGTTGAACTCGGGACATCACGACCACTGTGTCTATACATTTTTTTCGTTTCCACTCTCTAAATTATTTACATGCCACAGTTATCATGGGCGAAGCGACGAACGTAAGCATGGTTGTTTTTGCAACGATAAAAATCATGTTCGGTTTCTGATATGTTATTTTTCATGTTTGGCATTTATGGTGAGGTATTTTGTAGAAACCCCATCGTGTTGAGGTAAATTTTGGGCGAAGAGGGGGGGGGGTGTTGAAAGTATGGAATTCCCAGTACTTTTCTTAATAATCAGTAAAGGACAGTGGGAATACGAGAGTATTTACGCAACACCTGCAGTTTTCAACAAAATCGATTTTGTAGTTTTGTTAATGTTTAGAGTGGACTTTAGGGACTAAGGATATTTACCAAAATATGATTATACAAGCATTCATTTTTAGACGTGATACAGATTTAAAAATGTCGTTTTTTTTTTTTTTTGTTAAGTATACCTACATCTGAAATGGTCAACTAATTTTATTTTGATATAAACTACAATAGAAAATAAATTACTATAGTAGTACCTAATATGAATATGTTATAGTGAATACACTAATGAATAGAGGTTACAACATCATCTTAGAATCGTTTTTCGTATAATAGGTACAATGATTGATCATTGAATTCAAATTTAACAAATTCATTACAATGGCGAAAAACACTCGAAACCTATATATAATTATTATACATCAGAGTGGCGAGTTCTTTGTTTTTTTTTTGTATAGCTATTGGCTAGTTCCATACATTTTAGACTTAAATATAACTATTATTAAAATGTGTATCAATACCGAATTAGATTTATCACTTATTGAGTCGAATACTCAAAAAAGGCTCAACCAGGGGAAGGGCCAGACTCAGGAATCCTTCACCCTGGTAGTGGTACCACTCTATACGATGAGCTATATAATGTAGGTTCATTACGGAAGTGCATTGGTCAGTGGTCGGGACACTACAGCTACTCTCCTCAAAAAGTAGATCTCTATCGCTATTGCTATTTTTTTTTTAATGTAGTGAGCTGCTTCTTACGCCATCGTTTGAATGTGGTGTGCTACTTTTACCCTACATATTTGTAATGTTTAAATTTAAAATTGGTAGACTTTAGTTTGTACTGATTTGGCATCTGGTCACTGGATGAGATTTAACTGCGTGAGTGAATCGTTTATTAAAACCAAAAAATTCACTAATAGGTTCACTCATGATTATTATATAATATAAATTAATAAATATAATAGCTATCCTAGGTCGAAGGTAGTGACAAAACAATTGTAATTTTCGCTACGCTAACTGAAAACGCCTAGCTACTATAATAGGTGTATTTTAACGACGTTACATATAATTAATCGCTACAAATAAAGTAGCGTCTCTACACTTAGACCACTCGCTGTTATTAGTTATAGCGCATGTATACTACAGATTTGTTGCGTCTATTGGAACAAAAGACACATTTTTTCTACTTAAACGAGTTAAAACCTAAAAATTAACTTTAATTCGACAAGACTTTTCTGTGTCCATGACTGACAGTCTGTATAATATATCATGGTGTTGTTTTTAGTTCGACGAGAACTTACGGTCAGTGATAGGGGAATAATGACTTTAAAGTTTCAACTATTATTTTTTCAGCCAAAATCAAATTTGAAGGGTATTTGTAGGATTTATGAACTTTGGTGCATAAAATGTTTTGAAATGTTTTGAAATGTTATGCGTATGTTTGTATATTGGAATTATTTCAATGTAACATGATGTTCCTATCTATAATATTATTGTTGACAATTTTTTTTTCAAATAAAATTATTGATATTGCATTTTGTGAAATTAAATTAAACAAATAATAACAACTTCGTAAAATATTTGATGTGATGTGTAACATTCAAAATTTTGGACTGATAAATTGTTATAACTATAAAATACAATTAAATTAAACAATTAATTTAGTATCCTATGTGTACCTATAATGTTTGATGTTTCAACCGATATGCTTCATCGGCCACATTGGAGCTATATTCACTTCAGATTGTATTAAATTACTTTTTAAAATGTCCGACGAACCTTAAAACACACAGCTAGGGTACCGTTAGCAATTGCACTAATTAAAATTGCAATGGATATGTCCTAAAAAAAAACACGGTAATAGGAAATACTCAAATGGCTAAAAGATACCGTCCGCATATCGATGTCACTATTTCATATATATAAGAATGATACTAGCTGTATGAGTAAATCGATATACATGTAAATTGAAGAGTATTATTAAAATATGACTACGGTGAATATACCCTTCGATGGTGTTCCGCACTATAATATAATATAATTTCCAACTCTTCGTTGTCTTTCATAACTCGCCGACGGTAACGACGCTGTGTCACATCAAATAATTATATGATGACAGTCTTTCATGATTGTTTATTTGTCTGCCGTCGCAAATAATTGATATGGATATTATATTATTATATCTTGTCACTTATTGTGTAGTATACGTGGTATGTTCCTTAAGTTTTCTTAAAAAACAACTAAATTGGTTGTTCGATGAAATTACAGCACAACGTCGTGTTTTATAGATCTCAACTAGTTTACGTCGAGTTCGATATAATAATATGAATTATGACGCGTATTTCCCGCTTTGATTTTGTTTCTTGTATACCCGTTTATCCATTAACTTGACATGAATTCTATTGTCCCTGTAATACTGAGTATGTACTCGAGATCATCATTCATTCGTGTTACAATGTCACAAATTTTGATTTATCATATCTATACTATCGGAGAGTGATTTCAAGTATTTCAGCATATTATTATTTATTATAGGTACGCGCACATCATAGTCGATATCGTGCCACGTAGATTATTCGTACTAATAGTTTTACCAGTACAAGAACCACATGGCCACGTTTACGATAATATTATAATATTAGATGTCGCCAGTCATTCGGTATTGAGTTCTTTTAGGTTTTAAATAATGTCTTGAATATCATAATGTATTGTTGTAACCACCACATAAATACTTCTGATTTGATATATTTTTTTTTTTTTTGAAAAGATTATTAATGCCATACTCAGTTGTGTGCTCAGCTTTTTTGAAAGGGTTGAATATGAATTGTTGACTGTTCTCAAATCACGTTATGAATACATCAATTGCTTTATCGTGTATTTTATATGACAAAAATAAAAGCCAAAGGAGGGATATGACACCCTTGCAGGTATGAGGCCTTGGTCATAATCACTGTTAAGACATTTTTACAACCTCTAACATCTATAGTTTAGGTACTTGTGTGTTTCGTTATCATTGTAGTATTGATACATCACTTGCATTACACCGAAAACAACATACTTATCTATAATTTAGACATATTTACTAAATAGTAATACAGCACAGTCACGGTAGCTTAAAATAATACTATTTAATTGGATTTTGAAGATCCTCAGTATTTTTCAAACCATAAGAGAATTTATTATATTTTATGATTTTTCAATATTTCAATTTGTAATATTATATTATTGTGATTCTATGAGTTTAAAAATTTTAAATTAGGTTTTAAAATATAAATTTGTATAGCTTAAAAAAAAATTTTTGTGTGCAAAATAAATTCTATAATATCCCATTTATTTTTTTACTTATAAAATAGTTCATTTGAAATAATACGAAAAGTAATAAATGATAGTTTAAGTTCAAATGCATACAAAAATATTTAAAAATGAAAAATAGATGGGGCCACCTAAAATCTTGTTAAGCGTAAAATTAAAATTAAAATTAAAATTTTTTACAGAAAATAGATTTGAAGAATACAGTTATGGATTGTGATTTAAGAAATAATGAAATAAAATATTTATTAAAATATTTAGAATTTAATTTTAGACAGTAAGAAATTGACATTCGAAATAATATTTGATATATTGAACTATCTTGAGGTGCGAGTAACTGCATGAAAACCGGTGAATTATAAATACAATTTTTTTATAAAAATGACAATAAACTTTACCATAGAACCAGCATTGCCATTGGATGAAATACATATCGCGAATTCAAAATATTCTATTTTTGTACTATGTAGACACTTATTCATTCAGTATTTTAGTACAGTGACATTTTTAATTTAAAGTTCATTTTTAAAAATAAATATCACAAAGTTTAATTTAACATAGATAGGTACATTTAAGTTAAAACAAACTTTTTTTCCGAACAACCTGAGACAAACATTTTTCTTTTTATTAAATTTAATTAATTTAAAAGTACAATTTTTAATTTTGTAACAAGTGTCAAGAGTGTTGACTTAGTTTGTAAATAAATAAAAATGTTATTAAGCTGTAGTTTTTGTGTTCAATACATTTCTTTTAATTTTGTATTAGTAAAAATATGAAATATGCCAAACATTTTTATACTAGTTTCAAAACGGGAAAATAACTTTTGAACTTTGATATGAGTAATGTATAGTTGTAGAGCTAACTTTTGGTTGGAAAATGTGATAATGTAATTTTAAAAACGTTACATGTGAATATTGTTTTTATATTATATTTCCAATATTATTTAAAATAGCTTCATTAAACAGGTTATTAAAAATATATTTGAACATTTAATTACCTTTTTTTATTTTCAATCAATTTAGATTTAAATTACATAATTCATAATAATATAAAAAATGCTAATTTCTTTAGTGACGTTCATTATTAATTTTAGGGCTTATGTATTATACCCCACAACAATATTTATGTGAAATGAAATTATTCATTTGTTATTAGATTTAAGAATATTTTTAAATTTATTCAGAAAAAGAAATATTATTAAGATATGATGTAAATAAACTAATCAGATAAATTAGATGAGTTATATTATTTTATATCAAATTCTGAAAATAATACAAAGTAGAAGTTTTAATTATTGAAATAATGAATATGATATATTTGAAGTTTGTGTACGTTATACTTAGGTACTATTATTAATAAGGGTTTAATCAAGTGCTTAAGTAAATACAATGTACCTTAAGTATACTGATCACGTCGTAGTATAGCAGCACACTCGATATTAACGATAATAATATTATAAAATAAAGTTATCAACTATTATATACTGTTATGGTTAATGTTTATTATTTGTTAGAAAAATGTGTACATATTGTGTTTTAATTTACAGTTTACAGATAAACATAATGGGTGCATAGAAAATGTAACATTTTTTTTACCATTATTACTATTTACTGTTCTATATTTCTTTGTGAAAAATATATTTTGGAGCATATTCCATTTCTTTTTTTTATTACGAAATTTACTAAAACTATAAGTCTTTTTTTTATTATTATTTTATAAAAACCGTTATGTCTGAATTGAATTAAATCTGAATGTGGTAACAATCTATGAAATATAAAAATCTATAAAGGTACAACATTAATATTAATACAATATTAGGGCTGTGTTTCGTTCTAGTAGGCATCAATTAATTTAACCAATTATAGATCGTATTGGGATATAATAAAAAAATATAATAATACCATTTTATTGGTATAGCAACAGTCAATAACCAAAATACATTGCACTATAAAGTTAATTTAAATATATTAAATATAAAATAATATACATATTATATAATTATAATGCATTATATCAAAATATAATGTGACATAAAACACACCACTATCAAATGCTTATGCTAATGAGAAACGTGAGACTTATGCAACAGCTGCTGCATCAACCAATAGCGCTAAGATAATGATTTTATGAAAACACTTTTACCACGTATACATCTCATCTTATTCATAAAAAAAATCATCTAATGTTTAAAAAAATATTATATTTTAAATACAATTAAAAAAATTGGGTTACCGCTGATAAAAAAAAAATGACAGAAATACTTTGTTAGCGTTTCTCGATTATCACAATGTGACGTGATTGTGTAACTAAAACTTAGTTATCTAATATAGATTTAATCTTAATTTCCGGGTTACTGAAATCAACCGCACGTTAATCGAGTCACACCAAAGTATGTGCTGTGGGTGATATATTGGAGGATAGTTTTACAATAGTTCGCAGTATAATCAAGTAGTAACAAAATGCCTGTATAACCGATCTGAAGTATTGAGAAGCTGTATCAGTTTTGATAAAAATTAATAATCGATCTGCTACGTTGGTCAGTGCTATATCAACCATCTGGTATTATATTATGCACATCGCCAATCATCATAAATCAAAAAAGAGTCTAAATAATTTAATTACTATGGCCAAGGGACTTTAACACTAAACACAATAATTATTTAAGATGTCGTGTTCATATAATCACCAGACGGTATCAGACCACACACAAATGAATGGTTCACCTAGTCATGTCGATACATACGAAATATCTGCTTCAATTATGATCGAGTGTATTACTGTCTTACTGCTATCAATAAATCCTAGTCGATGTATCAGTGGTTAATTTAGTTATGAAAACAATCCCGTTCATATGCGTGTACAGGAACTTCTCACGGACCTCAACGTAGACCATATTTCAGAGTAAAAATCACAATTAATTCGTCTTCACAATTGTGTCTTGATAATTCATTAAAAATATTCGAACCAAACTGCATGTATGTTTACATGGATTTTTTTGTAATGTATAAATTTACCATTTACTTAGTGTGTTCTTTAATCAAGTAAGCACAAGCAAAGTAATACCAAAAAATATTCTTATGAAACAAGGTGCAGGAAAAAAAATGGCCGATCATCTTACTGTAGTCATTACAGAAGCCTCACAGACTTCTTCTAAATCCTTGCCACAAAATATAACGCACGGTTTTGTTGTTTTGTCCCGGTATATATTCTCCTTAATTCGACGTAAACACATTGTTAGACGTATAAACGCAATTGGCAAGACTAAAGGAATCAGACGGATAAACAATTACCTATTAAATAAACTCACCAAAGCCGTGAAAACAGCCATACAAAACTGCCATGTGTCGTCCTACAATAACTATATAAAGTTTGATTCAATTTGTAGTAGGCGATAAAAAGTCTATTCAACAAAGAAATTAATACTTTATTGCTCCCATACAGGTGCTAACAGTTAATCAACAATAGTGATAGGTACGTGATGTTTTTTATGCAGAAATGTTATATAACATATTTTCAGTAAAGTTAACAAATTTATCAATAGAAACAATGTCCGGCGGACTTATACATTTTTAGAGCCAATGTATCTGATTACTCAGTCTAGAAGCCTATACGGATTATGCATTATTATTTGTATTATATAATACTCGTCATTTTATTATTATTATCCTTACGATCAATATCATGTCTATCGTGTTATGACACAAATTATAAATTATGCTTACATCTTAGCTTAATTTCTATGTAGAAAGCAATTAAAAATATGCTATTAGTATACTACTGGTTTTAAATAAATAAATTTAAAAAAAAACATTTTTGCCAAAAATCAATTTTTAAATGTAAACAGTGCACAGCAATCTGAAAGCAAATTTCGAGTGTAGAATACAGAAAAGAATAGCCCAAAAAAATAAAACAAACAAATAAGTAATGAGAACCGAGAACCATCGACGTTTTTGATAAATTATTGTGTAACCCATTTTTTTCTTCAAACAGTATGAAAATCTACTGTTTACCAAATTTACGTTATATTATGTAATATGTGATATATCTATAATGCCGTGATTTCGTGTATTTGTTTTCTGTACGGTAGAAAGCTTCTTCTGTACATATCAAAAAATGTCTCTGTATGAATACGCACACACACACGCTCGTAATATCTTCTCTTGTACATCTCATCGAAAAACATGGGAAATTATAGGCGTGCGCATAAGCGAAAAAGAGAGCCAACAAGTGCACGACTTAGATTTCTTGTCATATTCCGCGACTTAAACGTTATGTCGATAAATGTGTTTTTAACGGCGGCGGCGGAAGCTTTAGCGGTGTTGCATTATATTATATACACCTTGAGGTGTTGCGCGAGACGAAACAAGAAGTGTTTGGAAAAAAAAATTGATAATAATGAAATGTGAACGGAAAGGAAAAACGGTGTCTGCGGCCGTCTATAAATACATATTATATGTATATAATTACTTAGTGCCACGAAGGGTGAAAAAGTTAAGCCGATCTTTCCGCAACATCGTGCCATTAAATTACATTTATATCCTTGCCGAAAGCGACGGCTTTATACAACAGAATCGTTTACAATTTCACGGCGGCCAGAAGGTTTTTCGCAAAGAATGAAAAACACCCCGAGACGCATTTTACCTATAATATTAAAAAAAAAAAAAATAGCTCCTTGGCAATACAATTACGACCTGAACCTAACCTGGAAATTATAATTGCACGGGCCACTGCGTGTTCCTGTATAAGAAAATCGTAATATGGGTGCCCGGGCGCGCCGTTTGGGAGTGGTGATTTGGGGACACTGCAATTATTATACACACCCTATGACATAGGCCCGGGGTAGTCTGTACAAAATTCATAAGATATAGCATAAAATAAATCTAAATATTTGGAAAACTTCATAGTCTATGAATTAAATAACAATAGGAGACGTAATGCCGTAATGGCAAAATGTTTTAAGTCGCTTCGATTAATATTTGTTTTAATTCAAACTGCCGATTATTGTAAACTATTGAGAGTATCATGAATCGTATACTTTTGGCCCGCTGAAGTATTATCTAGATCCGATTTTCTACTTAAAACCACTGACAAATTTCAAGATTTTTACTTGCCCCAAAAGGTGGATCTACGCGTATATCATTATAACACCTGCAAGTACGATGCGCATTCGCATGTTATGTCGTCGTCATTGTGATCGTACTCTGTACCTATTGGTACAGTGATTCCGCAGTTTTTTTTATCGTTTCATCCACGTGTACATCATATCGTATATTATACTCGGAATGGACGATCCGTGTTTGAACATCTGCAGCACGAACATAACACAGAACAATATTATAATATTATACAATATATAAAACAGCATTATATATTGTAGGACAATGCCGGCGACACGTACATACAGACCGTACAGTAATATTTCAGTAAACACTAATATTATGCGACGATGCGATGTATAATTTCGATGGAATTGACGAGACGTTTTCGATCGATGCACGCGCTTCGTCAATCACACAGAAAATAATATCTCTACTTATCCTACAACTCGATGTTGTACAAGACACGACCGTCCGTCAGTACAACAACGACAACAACAATTATTATACTATGTCGATGGCGATGAATACCATGAAAATAATAATAATAATAATATATTATAGTGAGAACTTGTGACGTGTGCGTGACGGAAATTTTTACGAATCCTCCCTCATCTCTTTCGGACGCGATGACGATTTGTTCTGAAATCGTGCTGAAAAAACTCACAAAACAAAGGAATTGTTTCACCTCTATAAAAATATTATTGCAGCGCTTCCGAAACTAACCGAAATCGACGGTTTCGTATGTCAGTACACCGATTCCTTATACAATTTCGCCTAAATTTCAATGCATTTTTATAACAACCCAATCGTCGTGTTACTATTTATTGTTATTATATTATGAATATTTACTGTACTGTCGTTATAAGATTTTTTCAGTTTATCATCATTATTTTTATTTTTTAGTTAAGGTTTCAACATCTATGGTCATTAGCCTGGAGGATATTTAGTACTTAACTATGGGGTGGGAGGTTAGAACACGTGTAGCTATATGTGCCGAGGATTTGTCGCTAAAATCTGGGTGGTCACCCATCCGGGACTAGTTACACTAGCCGATACTTGACCTCAAAACACGGTTTGTGACTGAAGACAACCACTGTGAAACACCTGTCCACTGCAGCTTACTTTTGTATTTTAATATTTTATTAGTATTACTGATGGCAAAAAAAAATATATCTAAAATAAGAACCATATCGCAATGTATAGTAATATCATAATACCGGTATAAATCCATAACGGCTTGAATGATTTTAGGATGGATAATTAAACCAATTCAGTAATAGTATGTTTTTCATAATATTACAAGTGCAAATGCCGTTACACAATTAGGCAAATTCGAGTATATAGCGGTCTAGGGATAGACCATAACGTAAAATGATCTACTACCTCTTGTGAAGTATAGGTACTGTCAAAAAAAAAAAAAAAATGCATGAGAGATTTTGTAAAAAATGCGTGGTTCAGGTATAGATAAAAAATTACTTTAGAACCAAACAAAAAACGTATGCCACCAGTAAAATTTATGTCTGTTAGAACGGAATATTATATAGGTAGGTAACATGATTCAGTACCGTTTTCGTCTTATACGCTGTGCCTTGTGCGTAAGGTTTATGTTTACAAAACATTTTCTTGCATAATAATATATCATACAAAATGTGTGCCAACACAAGAGTATGCAATATTTGGTAATTTTCAATAATAGTATTTTGTGTGTAACGTTTCGACTACGATTAAGTACCTTCTACTGGAGTAATAATATATTTAGAAAAAAAAAACGCAACAATCTCGTTCAGAAATGCATTATTTTTAAGAGGGTTCATAAATTTATGTTGTTGGCTCAGAGTCCAAACAAGGGTGACCCTCCTAATAATATTCCAAATATCCCCCCCCCCCCCATACGATTCGCTTTATTTTTGGCTAGGGTGGTGGATTCCCGGGATGTAACAGCGCGGCGCGTGCCGCCGCTTTGACACGTTGAAGTAGACTTACCAATATTGCCAGCCAAATTCAACAACAACAACAACAACAACAACAACATCAATAATAATATAATTGTTATTGTAATTAGAATATTAGTTTAACAAGGTCGGTTTTGGTTTTCAATAGGTAGTGAATATTTTAAGGTTCGTATAACAAAATAGGTAACTGGTACTAAAATACATAACTAAAAAATGTTGTATTTATCAACTCAATTGACGACAAACACATTTCAAGAAAAAACAATCTATTCAAGTTAAATGTCTGTAACATTGAAAATAACACTGTTATTTTCAATTTTAAAAATGATTGAAACAATGATCCTAATCGTTTTTGATGCGAGTTTAAATATTTAATTACATTTTTAAATATTATGTTTTGTTTTTGAGCTTTGCTGTTGGTGTGTTTTTGGTAAAGACATTCGATATAACATTTTACTTGGCATAATCCAAAATTCCAAAGGGTGTATCAACAGTATATATAACGGAAGAATGGAAAAAAGAATATTAAGCTTTATATTATATTAATTTATTTTGTTTATTTTTCTCTAGCAATAAAATATAGTAGAAAATATTGTACGTGTGCGTTGAAATCATTGTATCTGTATGAATAGAATCCCACCTTAAACGGTACACTTTGAACATAATAATAATACAGATTGTTTGTATACGACGAGATCGTAAAGATGATCGTATTGTCATCGATTTCAATGATAAAAGTATAGCAATAATTGTTGGCCTCTCCACTATGGAGATGCATTCTTATACCGTTCACTGACAGCGTCAGAATCTTAAACTAGGTAATTCGATTATTTGGTAACTGACAGTACTTTAAATACAAAAAAAAAAGTATGCCCTAAAATAAATACTACTTAGTATGTATTATATTTCACTATTTTGTAAAAGCCGGTCGGCTTTATTTTTAAAAATAAATTAATGAGTAAAGATTTTGTCAGCTTATACCTGTATGTTTTTTTATGTCGGAAGTCTGTAAATTGTACATTTATTGAATATATATTTATCAACCAAAATTTAAAATTCATGAACAAAAAAAAATTTTTTTCGTATTTATTAAAAGCAATAACAAGGTTAACAAACCCGGACATTTTTTAAGAAAAATAAACGTATCATATTTAATTTTTATAAACATAAATTAATTCAAATGTTAATTATTTTATTTTCAAGAATGTTATTAAATTAATTGCTTTTTATGTTTAATAATTTATTAATACAATCGTAATTTGCATTCTGCCAACTAATATGCTATGATGTAAGCAAAACAATTTAAATTTATCATCACGATAATGCATTTTCTCTGTTTGATGTAAATTACTAAAACGATAACAGTCTCTTGTACGTCTCTTTCACGAGCACCAGGTGTAAATATTAAATGCAAAATCAAAAATTGGTGTTGTTCGAACAATGGGTGGTCGGATCAATTGATTTTTCTTACCGTACAAATGCACTTCATGACTGAAATTTGTGATGAGAAAAGTTTTAACGAACTCGGCACGATGTCTCCCAATAAATCGTCTGGTAGAACATATAAAAAAACGGCCATGAGCCTTGGTACCGTGTCACATACTCGGTGGGTAAACGGTTTATCTATAATTATCCATGTGATAACTATAATAACACATTGCAAGTAATGAAGACAATGAAGTACTCAATTGCGTTACACAATCTTAAAATAGTTAAGATTAATAATATAGTTAATATAGTTAATATTAAAGTTATTTTATTATTATTATATTATTATAATATTGTTCGTCGTGTACGAATTATTGAGATTTGTGACAGTAAATAATATTGTTCAAATTTGTTTTTGTTTTTTTTTCAATGTGATTGGATAACCATTAATTTTGTGCGTGTGTGTGTGTTTGTTTTATATTTTGGCAGATAGTGGCGAACTATATCGGAAAAAATCAATCGTTAGAATACGTGTCGGGCATGAGCATTCACTGGGCCGGTGGCAGAACGAACCCACCGCCGGATATACCGGATTGTGGATTTGACAATTCCCTCTGCAAAAGTAATGATTTTCATTCCTACTTTTAGTCTTTCTACTGGATATCTAGCTCGAGAATAGTTGATCGTGTGTTATCCCTATACATTCGGGAAAATCATCTCCCGTCAGTATCAACATAACTTATAACGATTTCTGGTTGATTTTACTTAACACTATATTTATATTTTACCGTTCCAATTTCACATCAGCACAAAACATTCATGATATTTTTTATATTTTTATTATTTTCCCCCCTTTTTCTCACTTCAAAACCATTTATAAAGTAATCCACCAAAAAAAATGTTCCCTTATACCTTTTACTTTATACACTACTATTACTATTTTATACATTTATTATATTTCTAGATTTACAATATCCCTCTTTTACCAACATATTTATCCTTTATATTGGTTCTTTTCAATTCCAATTCTATATTCTGAATTTTGATTTTTCGGTCCAAATTTCAATTAATTTCAATATGGGTTTCAATATAATATTTTCAACAACAATCTCTTTAAGTTATATTATTCTTTTATTAGAAAAGAGTACAATCAGTTGAAATATTTTATCATAGAATGAAGTTTACAGTTTTTTTCATTATTAATTGTATTTTTTCTAATTACTTCACCACTGTATAACGATTCTATAAACTTTTAATTTTAAATTAATTATTAAACTTTTAAATTAATTTTTCACTACCAACCCGTATAACCTCTTATAGTAGTTAAAATAAGCTGTTCTTAAGAATATTTACTTATACTAATAACTAATAAGTAATAATATTATCACACATAATTATAATGTTGTATAATGTAAGATTAATAAGATTTGGATGACATGTATTATATTGACTATATTAAACATATGTAGATTAACCACAGAGCATGCTCACCTCTTTTATATCTTTAATAATGCAGTTGTTTAAAATCTAATTTTTGGAATTTTTAATGGAAAAAAAATTAATCCTAAATACTTAAGTTTAGACGATGAGTGTCAGGAAACTTAAAAAAATGTAAAAAAGGACACTCCATAAGTAGGCAGAACAAAAGAATAAAGAGTGTATCATGAATTTTAAAATATGGTTTTTAAGTAAATTAAATAATTCCAAAAATTAGATTTTGAATGATTTCATTTTTGAAAAAAGGGGGTTGAGCATGCTTGGTGAATTACTTCGAATGTATTTTACATAAATATTGTATGATTTTATTTTATTTGAATTTATGTTTTCGGTGTACAGCTGTGGGACACTGTTCGGTCGTCGTCACTCGTCACATGCAGCTTATCATACCGACGACCGGGCTATCCCACAGCTAATTAATTATACCTATATATTGTGTATGTGTTCATGGAACGACACGACGACGACGGTTAGACTGCTATTTTTGTCAATTTAATATTTTAATATACTGCCGTATACCATCGTCTGTCTGTGTCCTGCTATCCACTGTGATTGGCTGTGAATGATTCCTTTTTTATATGTAGTGTATTGCTTAGATTTAATACAGAGTTTACACATGTATTTCTGGTCGTCATTCGATTACGTTCCGTTTCAACCTTTTATACCTTTCCGGTGTTTCGATTGCGTCCACGAGTCAGATAGGTAAATCATTTTTTCCTACCTTCTTATATGTTCCGATTGC
Source organism: Myzus persicae (assembly GCF_001856785.1). Lineage (NCBI taxonomy): Eukaryota > Metazoa > Arthropoda > Insecta > Hemiptera > Aphididae > Myzus > Myzus persicae. The sequence continues at coordinate 263,908 of NW_019101298.1, forward strand.
GTATAGTCATATCAATAACACTATATTAATAAGATTTTCGTAGCAACTATTGAATACATTCGCTGTTATTTTTAAGTTTTTATTTATTTGAATGACAATATAGATTTTTATTTCATATCCTGTAGCAGAATATTAAGATACCATGTTGTTCGAGTATTGTTATGCACAAAACTCAAATAAGTAATTATTTTGTCAGTGATATTCAAAAAAATAATAATACAAAAATAAACAAAAATCAGTTCAAATATTATATAAGATTAAATAATTAAAAAAAATATATTTCTGGCCAATCAGTGTTATAAAATGATAATGATACAAAAACATGTAAATTAAAATTATATAACACATACATTTAAATAGAATAGATCCACACACCATATGGGCCAAATATATGAGATGTATTTAACACTTACCCACTATACAAGAGGACGCAATCGGACCGCTTAAAAGGTAGGAAAAAATCGTTTTCTTGAGTCTGGGACTCAATCGACGGTCTTCGATATTTTTATTTTCATTTTTGGGGTCATCTAGGAGTCTCACCTCCTACAGTATACAACATTTGTAATTACTATTAAAAACGGCAAAGTTTTGTATTAATGTTATTATTATTACATTTTTTTTTAGCAATGCCTGGTTATGCGATACTCAGTATAGTCCTCAGTTCAGTTGTAGTGATTCTAGCAATAGCTTCAGCTCTAATATACAGGTAATTTATAATACACAGAATAATTATTATAATACAAATATTATTACTATACATACAAATTGCAGTGTAATAGTAATAATTCCACAATTATTAAACTGTAAAAATTAAATTTGATCTCATCAACATTACTATTAACTGATATTATTTAGGCACCGATAGGTGTTTATTTAATATAGTTAATTATTTATAATTTGGTAAAATATTTTCGTGTTGATTATGATTTTTACCGTAGAAAGTAGAAACGCTGTATTTTCCCAAAATGTTTTCATGCTGCGTTTTCCCATCTCGTAAAAAGAAAAAAAAATGAAAACACTGAAAATACCGGTTAAACGACCTTATATATTTTTTCTTATTCCTTGGCACGTATCCGGCTGCATTATTAATGGTCTAATCAGGATGCCCTTTCGTTGGAATTCGGGTAGGTATTGTATGCGTGCTTTGAATCATCCCGATGTATGGTTGACTATTATTTTTCATTTTTACTATTTTTCATCAAAAATGATACCAGTTACTCGGCAAGGTAAACTTTAATTTTATATCCAGAACAGTTTTGTTGTATACATTTTTCATTTTAGTGATGTCCCTGATTTTTTCCAACAGAAATTATATAGTTTGTCCTTTTTCATTATTTTATTAACGAGTCATTTTATTTTCAACTTACCACCTTTTTATTTTTATTGAATGCTATTTAATTCGAATAGTAATTAAAATTTTTTTTATTTTTCAAAAGTATAATAAAACTATTTTTCATTATTTTGTATTATTTATCTTTTGTTTCTAAATTTGATATAGCTAGAGTGTCGTTATAATATTATTATCTTTGAATTAAAATATTGTACTGTTGTAACTTAAATGAACTTATAATTATTAGGAATAAAATATTTTTTTTTTGTAGGTACAGTAGAAATTCGCTCATAATATATATAACTGAATATGTGTAAAAAGAGTAGAAGTGTTAATTCAAGCATTTAACTTATTAGGCTCTACATTTAAATATAGGTTATTATATATAAAATATAATTAAGTAAATTCATTAACTTAAGTTTTTTTTTCCCCAAATACCTTTTTTTATGTGGTACAATTAGCCTGCTTATAAAACAATTTTATCTCTAAATTGTGCGAAAATATTTTCATTCAAAATGTCAAAGCTGTTATTAATTAATCAAATGGTTTGTTTTGTTAGTGTTTAGTTAGCTGAATGCAGCTCTAAATGTAAAGCTTAAATGAAAACATGTTTTTTCTTAAATTATAATTTTCTTATGGATATAATAATATATGTTTTTTAATTAATTTAATTAAAAAACTAATTTGTTTGATTTTGAGGAATAATTATCCAATATTTTCTTTCCTCAGGTTAATAAGAGCTTAATGTATTTAGAAAATGATGTAATTTATGTTTGTAATATAATTAGATATCTACTTAGCATATTAATTTATAATATTAACGCGGTGTAACAAAAAATCATAATGAAGATATAATGTATTATACTTAAACGCAGCTTGCGCAAAATTATTAATTTAAAAAAATACATAAAAATTGCATACACCTACAAATGTTGTATTTAAACAACGTACCTCAATATCATAGTATAATGTATAATTACTTCATTATAATTAAAAAGTTGAAAATTTCAGAAAACTAATGAAAGCTTCCTAAATTCGCAAGAAGTTTTGAAGACTTGAATAATTTAACACGGCCGAAGGCCTTTTCAGTTTTCTTCGAGTACCTATATCCTATGCACTTTCTCTTGATCGAAAAAAGAAAAAGAAAATACAGAAAAAATTGGAAAAGAAGTTTATTCGACCGCATGTCAAGGCACGTCCTATACACTAACTTTTCATTACTAAACATTTATTATTCAGGTAAAGCTCTTTATGGGTTATTTATGTTTACGATCCAGTGTCAGAGTTTTTTTTTAGTTTATATCCGATTATTTTTCATTGTACTATTGGTAGTGTGCTTCTGTGAATAGTATCAGATCCCTTTCAACCATATAAATAATTCAGAGTTATCTTTAAATTGTTCATACAAATAATACAATATTTTTTTCAATCTTTAATAATTGAAACTAAACCATTAGGAACGATCCAAAAAAAATAAGTTTTTTATTGTCATTTCTTGGTAAAGGGGTCGTTCAAATTGTATTAGAAAATGGGTCATTATTAAGAATAATAAAATTATTTACAATGAATATTATTGTATTCGGAAAGCAATAAGCTGATTAACCCAATTTCGATAATATTGAACAAATCGATTCATACATAGAAAATGTTTAAGTATTTTATTCACTGGTGTTATTGTATGGTTTGTTCTTGGATCATATGAAATTTTTATGTATCAAAGATTTATTATAATGGTCTCTGGTATATTAATGATTGTACAAACGTTTTGGTAGTAGAGTTGGAATTATTCTGGTAGTGTTTTAGACCAATGTGGCAGTGTCACAGTTAGTGTGTAATTTAACTAAATTCACACCATATTATAAATTAAACAATTGAAATTAATGTGGTTTAATGAGTTGTACAACGATTCAACGATTTTCAAACTGAATAATGTTTTTCTAACATGTGTCAAACACTTACTAATTAATTATTAGAATTAGAATGTCTAACTGTTCAATAACCAGTACCTGAAAATTACTAGATATTCAGAATTTGGTGTTAAATCGATAAATCATTAAAAATAATATTTGTAACTTTCTAAGACAAAAAACATTTAAAGTGAGGTTTTTGGTACTTAGAAAACTTTTAGAATAAAAAAACTAAAATTGTACTAAACATTACTACTTTATAGTGTTATACTAGCAATTATATTGCTATAATATTATTGGGTATCTAAAATTATTTGGGCAGAAATTATAAGAATAGGCTGATTAATGCTCTTAACAAAAATCATGACCTTATTTTTCGCATTTTAATTTATTGTATCAATATAGTTTTATTACAACAAAATATTTCTATAATTGGAAGTTATTATTTTCTTATAGTTCTATTATATTGGATACAAAACAAAGTATACTGAAATCTTATTAAAAAACACAGACAGTCAAAATAAATCAGAAACAATAATATTAAGATATGAAATATTTTATTTTCTATGCACATTTTTTAATTCTGTTTTATTCCATGTTTAATATTTAATCCGAATCAATTAAAAAGTCTTTTTTTCAGTAGTATTTTAATATAATATTCAATTTTTACAAATCTTGTTTCAATGTAAAATCGTTGCATTAAATTAACATAAATAATGATAACTTATATAAAAAAAAAATTATAAATAAAGTTGTAACTGTATTGCGGAATAGTGTAAAGTTTCATAATTTTATTATCTGACTACCGTTTGGAGTAACAGAGTTAGTACGTTAATATGATTAGTAAATACGTGTTGGTACAGATCGCATTCATTAATTTTAATTCTTAATTTACGTAAAAATGTATTCAACTGAGGAAAACTAAGGATTGCTTACGGAACGAGAAGACAATAAATAATAATTGTTTGATGTATATACGTATTAAGTAGGTATATAATTTGAAAAAAATACAAAAACTTATTGGTAACCATATGAACTGTACAAACGGTTTAAAGAGTAAAATCACTAGAACAATGATAACTAATCGCGAAATAAGGTCGGAAACACATTTTCAAAAAAATGTAACGATTTGAGGATTTGTTGGATCAGAATTCAAGTCCTATGCTTTACGAACGTAGATATTGTATTATTTACCCAAAATTAAAATAAGCCAACTATAAATGTTTTTATATCGTTCGAGAAAATGTGCCGTGAAAATGAGAAATTTTGTTATAGTCAGCGGCAGATAAAAATTATTTCTGTTAGGCCAAAGAGAGTGTCAAAAAACGAGACTAGTTTGAGCACCGAAGATGATAAAACATGGTTGTTATGACAGTACCTACACGTCGAGTGAATGAAAAATAAAACCAAAACCATTGATTGGTTCATCCTATTTAACAAAATATTTTATACTCAAAGAGCACACAATACTTTTATTTTATGTATGTCAGCCCATGCCTACAGATAATGCAAATAAGTCCAACGGTGGACAATCTTATACAAACCAAGAACAAAGATTATTATTCATCAACTTTTTATAATCGGTTCAGATTTATTTTCAAATTGATTCAAAGGGATAGGTACTGGATATTTTTATGTTATATGTAGACACGATAATATGCGGTTTTGAACTGAGTAGGAAAAAAAGAAAATACGATATGTTCAAAATAACTGCTAATAAAATTGTATTTTAACCCCATATTTAAATATGTACAACATCAAAATAATTGATCAATTAAAACATCGCCGCTAATAATTTAGAAACTTTAAATTAAAATACCAAGTATTGTGAACACATTGAGTATTTTAAAACTGCTTTAGTAATGATTTATATTGTATTATATTGAAAAGATGCAATTTTTTGAGTTTAAAAATAAAATATTTAAATTACCGTAATTCCCATCAATGTTTGATAGACAATAAATGTTTAAATACTTAAGAGTTTTCAGTGAAATTATCACGAATCCAGTAGACTTGTGTACTTGCGAGTAGAGATTTTAAATGCAGAACTCATAAATAACAGATGCTGTAGCTTGTGTAGAATTATTGTTGTCAACTAAAAATAGATTAATGGTGTATTGAATTTTAGTTTAAAGTCTTATATTAGTCAAGCAAACTTATGAATATGATGTTTTTAAGTAACTTTTAACACTTGGGAATCATTATTATAATTTTTAAATATTCAGAAAAACACAGTTACTTATTAATTATTCATTTGGGAATCATTAAATCATTTTTTTATTTCATTTGTATAATTTAATAGACTTGTTTTTTAAATTGGAGTAAAGGAAAATATGTAACTTTTCTAATTGGAAACGATCTGAATTTATCGAAAAATCCCTAACTTATATACCCCCTAAAATAAGGTATTATGATAAAGGTTTAAAGGACTTTATTGGATACTGGAATTTGATTGTATCTTATAGTTTAATTATAAAATACCATGAAGGACTTTACCTTTAATATCATTCAAACTATCTATTGTTTCCAAGACTATTTCAAATAATTGAACTTAAAATCCGTAGTCTTCTAATTTGTCTTATTCCCAAATGAAGTATTATTGTCAGAAGTTCTTCATAATTACATAATATTATGCCTATATTGACCAAATTTGACTTGACATTTGCTTAAAAATGCTATAAACAACCTGAAAATAACCGATAACCTTTAAACCATTTTTTTTTCATTTTAAACCATACAAGTTTTTCTCGTGTCACTTTTGTTCCTTAGAGATTTAAAACAAAAACAGGTGTATATGAAAGTATTTTCGTTCAAAAGCTGCAATGTGAAAGTAAAAAATAGTTGCTAAAAGTAAAAATGTTATTGACATTATACAGGCATCATGATGTATACAATATTTGTATGTTTCTTGTATACTTATTTTTCGCAATACTCGTCAACATTATTTTGTAAATTGTCTAATGTTGTTCCTCGACTAAAATTGCATTTTTATTGTAAATTTGAAAAATGAACATAATATATGTTAGGTAAAAAATAATGAATAGTTTTAGTTATATCAAAATAAACACAATATATTATCAAATATAAGAACACAATTCTTACTTTTCTTAAATATTTTTGAAGTTGAAATTTATTCAATAATTTTATTTTATTTTTTAAATATAGAAAAGTTCATGTCTTACAATTTACATTATGAATAAAATGTGTGCGTGTGTTTGGTGTCCAATACTGCGTGCAGGATGAACTGAAACTTCTTCGTACATAGTTTTTTTTATTTTTTAATGATATTTAGGCTTTTTTGAAAATGAACAATCTCGTAGCAAAGACTTGCATGAACTGATAGGATTTTAGGTTCAAGTTCGTGATGCAAAAAATTATTTATTTATTTCATTATTTTTATTTATTCTATTTATTTTACTTAATGTCTTCATTATGGTTTATTTTCTGACTCTAAAGTTACGACAGTAATTATTGGTTTATGGTGACTAAAATAACTATGTAGGCATACATGTACACTACTTTTTTTTCTGAATTAAACTTATTCTTTGTATGAAAGTTTACACGTTCGATAAATAATAACACTTTCAAAGGGTATCTTCGTCAAGTCCAAGGAAGTCTTGAAGGTTTTTGCAGATAGGTATGATGTCATATTTTTGCCCAACTGCTGTGTGTCTCCGCTTCCCGACATTTACCTAATTCTGAAATAAATGAATCTCGAATACAATTCGGTTCATATTTTTTGATAATAACCAAAATGTACGAATACTGCAGTTGTACTTGTGAATAGTTTTCAAACGTAAATCATGAATACATATGCGTGTATGTGATTTATTCGAAAAGTTTTCGAAAACCGCTTTTAAACTTTTAATAATTATAGTAGCGTAAAACATACTTTATACTTCTCATATTGTACTGTAAGTGTTCGTTTGTGTTTTCTTTAACTCGACTTATTGAAGGTAATGTTTTACATTCAATATTGGAACTTACTGAACCAAGAAACGTATACGACTCACGGAAATCATCATTAGTAATTGATAGGTGACGATATTGACTTTGAATATCGCTATTATAATATTGCTATTCGGAATAAAATAGTGAAACACAGTGTACATTAATGTATACCTACTTTTTAGAATTAATATTAGTGTTACACGATAAAAAACTTGAATCTTCAAAAATTTAGAAATAGAAAAAAATACTTTTGTGGACAAATGTCATATAAAACTTTGGAGCGAAAAAAAACTCGGATTAATGTTTAAAATTACGGATGAGTTGAGGTTTTTGTAACCAAATCATAAACTTTTATTGTGATAGGTGTTGAGGACTTTTAAGCACAGTTATAGAAAGTTTTATGTGGTAGTGGCATAGGTACGCTACTGCCTTTATATTATGACTGTGAAATTCACATGCACAATTTTATGAAAGTAATAAATCTTTAGACGACTATACCATTTATGAAATGTTCACAACTGTCGTTGTGGCCAAACAATTAATTAATTGCCATTGTTTACTTATTATTTATTTTAAAGTGATAAAATTAATAATATATTTCATAATTTAAATTGAAATAAACTTAGTTTCTCTAATAAATTTATGACTAGGTTTGATATTTTTTTTCACTTAAAAATAGTCCCCCGATATTTATGTTATGTTCCAATTGTATTAGATTTTTTTAAATAATTGTTTAACTCAAATCAATATTTGAAATTATATGTACATATTTTTTTTTCCGTTGTCAGTGATGCATAATGCGTATCTAGATACAGGCTGCTAGACACTTATACTTGTTACTTTCAATTATTTAGACACATACCTATCATTTATAATTTATATACATAAATTATAAAAACACTGCGTACTTATGTCATAATGTTGTTATTTTTATATTTTTAATTTTAGTAGACTTGGTAAATACAAGATGTGTGAAGTATCTATGATGTTTAATTTATTAGCAGTTTTAATTCTGAAATTAATTATATTTTTTCCATGTAAGTTCCTAGATACACATTATACCAGAAATACTACTTGTAATAACATACTGTTTGCAATATACATGAGTCATTGACAAGTGGGAGACTGGTTGCCAATCTGGCCCATAGTTTTTTTCCCTGCTTGTATAAAAATGTAATATATAATGTATGAACCATACAGTATTATGGTACATGATGTTTATCATTTATACATGCATATACCTACATAATATAATATATATATTTTAATATGTACAATAGTTAATATTTGCATTTGTATTAAAAGTAGTAGTTCATGAAAATACTGAAAAAAAATGCCTACCTACCATCGTTATTAAATAAAACATTATAATAATAACGAACGCTGAAAAATCGTGAACGTTTACTTAGACAAACTAGTGGAAATTTACACACAGCGTGTTTTATGAGATGAACACTATTTGTCCGCTGTAAATATCAGTAAATTTGTCCTCGCAACTATCGTTTACTCAAACACACGTGTATATAATGAAACACACGTGTATTAAATGAAATACCCACGGAATTCTGAATTTTAACTACCTTTATGTAGTTGTAAGCTCGTGTAAAGTATAAAGTATTCTATTAAATAGAGAAATGTATGGGTGAATTTCAACCTATATTTTGAAATGCAATCAATTTTGTACACATCTTGTCGAAAGTGTATTTTCACACGTTTGGTGGTATATTTTATTATTATTAATTTTTGTACACATAAGATATACAATTTTACACTGAGGAAACTGTGTGCACGTAAAGGAATACATTTTTGTATGTTTTATATATTTATATATACATATATATTATTGAACAAAAAAACATCGGTTACTGGGCAATTTGTTCTTAATATACATTTAATTTATTCTTATATTAGGTTATATAAATTGATTTGCTTTAGGAAGCTGATAATGTTGATGTTTGATTGAAGATCAAGTTGTAGAGGTTCGCTTAACTGCACTGGTATGTGGTGTTTCATTCTCAAGTTTAACATTCCGTTATCATATTATGTTTGACGGTGAGTTCTACGCCACAAGATTCACATATGGGATGATCTTTACTAGATATGAGGTGATTGTGTGTTACGAAGGTGTGCCCAAGTCGAAGGCGATTTAAAATGGTTTCATCTTTTCTGTTTAGGACCGGATTTTGCCATACTTGGATATTGTTTTTTACTGAGTTTAATTCAGTGTTTTGTTTTGTCCAGCGATTTCACCATTTTTGGTATAGAGTCTTTTTAATGAGTTTTTGTAAATCTGTATATGTTCTTAGGTTTAAAGTTTGGGTGTCGGTAAGTGAGGCTAGATGATTTTGATCTGCTAATTCGCTTCCTCTATTCCACTGTGTCCAGGTATTCATAGCAAAGCTATCAAGTCTTATATTTGTCGAGACATAAAACACAACAATTAGTATTATAAAATATTATATATGTAATGAATATGAGATTTCTATTCCATTGATATTTATAAAACGATTTTCCAAAAAAATAATTTACGAATGTAAAATTTGAGTGCTCCAAGAGATCCCAAGTTTACACGAGCTTAAATTAATGTGCTTTCTCTTTATACGGTTTATTACAAAAGTGTTTTCTTAATGATATTTTTTTGATTACACATTCAGACACAGTGTAGTTTAATAGTAAATATATAACTAGATCTTAAAAGTTTAATTTATTTTATGGTTGAGTATATTTTTTTGATTAGTTTGTTTGATATTCGATTTATTTATATTCTATTAGGTGGTTATGAAACAATAATATCCCAGAAAAAAAATGACTTAACAAAAGTAATAGGTTATATTATTAAATAAAATAAAATCTATACGTGGCCTAAGACGTTATACGTCATATATTTATGTTTAATATAACTAAGAGCTTTGCAGTTTTTAGTAAAAATGTATTTTCAGAAAACTGATTTTTTGACAATGTGGTTAATTTCAATTGGTTTGACATGTAACGGTGTAACAGTGACTATGAAAATAAAACACTCAGCAATATTTCTATCGCTTTAAAAGAAAATGTTTTTTCATTTTAAAATTATGATTGAGGAGGTTATAAAAAAATTAATTCAATATTTCATAAACTAATGTAATATGTTTTAAAATCTTGATTTCGTTGGTGTAAAGTTTTAGAACATTAATTTTCAATAATATCGGTACATTTATTGCATCGACTTATTGTTGTAGTTTTTTAAAGCTATTTTAAGCTTCTACATACAATTTACTGAGATTTTTGTAGACTTACATGAATTGTACATTTTTTTATAAGTTTAGTGCCTATAAATAATCAAACAAATGTTAATATTTTTTTTCAGACATTATAAGCTTGAAGCTGAAATTGCATCTATGACGTGGAAAGTCAATTACAACGACATCATAAGAGTGCCGCAGGAAAAATGGAGAACGAGCATGGCAAGTCTCATTAGAAGAAACAGCCAAAGGGTAAACGACGCAATCATTACGTTTTGTTGTGCTTTCCACCAAAAGAAAATATATACAGAGTGAAATTCGTTCTCAATGTCCGTTTATGTTTCCGCCATTTAATATTTTCAGTGGCGTTATTTCCACAGATCCACTTATTTGACGATACACTTATCAAATTTAAGACGACGACGATAGTGATAATGATGATAATAATCATTATAGTTATAATTATGTTAATGATAATAATTTAGATAATTTTATAATATTTGTAATCGTTTTATTTTTATAACATTTTTATTTTGATCGCTTAAATAAATCACGTCACAAATAACTTAACACTTTTAATGTTACTTTTCATAGTCAAAATTATTGCATGTTGAAATAGAAAAATTCTATAAAACAATTATTAACTATTAAGATGTTAAAAATAAAGATAACCAAAAAATAAAGAAATAGTAAAATACAAAAAACAAAAAAAAAAATCATAACGATGATAAAAGACTCCGCTTAAAGAGCATTCATATGAACGGTCGAAAAAAATGAAATTTAGTGTTTACACATTTCCAACATAAGTTAATGAGTTACTCGCGTCGCTCGTGTAAAACAAATCAACCTGTATACTGCAGCAGTGACTACCTGTATAGTTGTTTTACCTATCTAATGAAAATAGTTATATTGGTTTGTCATAATGTTTGCTGTTGCGGGACGACGATTCGAAAAACCTCCGCAGGCACGCCTATTACAAACACTCCATTTTATTTACACACCCGCCACCACGGAATGTACATTTTATTCATCTACCTATATGTAATAATTAACAGAACAACACAAAATAATTAAAATCATAGTTTCTTCACGCCGTCGCTTTTCGGCTTCACACTTTGGGGTCTGTCTCAAACATTAACTTCGACGATTTTGCTCTCGGTCCCCGTGGTTCTCGGCGACGACGGTGCCGGTGAGTGGTGTTGGCTGTTTTTTTTTTTTTTTGATAATTATTAATTTAATCTCTTTTCGTTTATGTTAATCGAATCGCGTTTTCGTATCTGCCGCTCTTGAATTGACGGCCGTTTCAAAATTATCGGTCCCTGCTAGATCTAATTATTCATGAGGCTTCCTTTTAAAGTTTTAAACTGACGCGGCGCAATAGTTACACTCGGCCCGCGTACAGCCGGAAATGCGGTTATAACCACTGGATGATTATAAAAATCAAGCTGATTGCAACTGAAGCCGTCCCGCTGTGCCGTCAAATGCCGACCCGAGATTGGGGCTTATAAAAAATATGATATTGATAATAATATAAAAAAAGCGGCGTAGGAATCTACCTGACCTTAAATTCATCCATCTCACCACCCCTACTGCGTGCGTTCCCCAACGATTTTCCACCGTCACGCACACACGATAATATAATATTACTGCATACCGCGAAGACGACGTTCGTTTTCATAACGTCTGCTTAGCTTCAAAAACGACCTCATCCTCATCGCCGCAGCCGTCATTCGCGTATCGAATAACAAACTGCAATATTATAATAATATCCGCAGAGGAAAAATAATAATATAATCAAACGGTGCAGAAATATTCTATTATTATGTTATTGTTATTAGTACATGCGTTACATTTAGTGCGTTTTAACAGAATTCCGGTCATAGACTCACTGCTGTAATGAAGCGTGTATATTTTAAGTGTTTACGAACCACCGCACGAACTACGCGATAATTGGCTTGCGGTGTGTACACGCGTTGTCGGACTTAGAACCACCAACATTTTTTTATTAGTCTTGTTTCGAATAACAACGACACGAACCTTATAAAAAAAAGTTGTTTTACAAATCTACACTTTAGCGAGAATTCCCAGAAAGTCCATTATATACCTATAATAATTAAGTGTAGGTATACGTTCATACCTATTAAGTATATGAACATTATAATATTTTTACCTTTATTCACTGTGTAAATTTGTTTTTATTTTTTCAATTACAGACCGTCATATCAGATGACCTCATGAGCCTCATGAGCCAATGTGACTACGGGCGTCAAATATTCATTCAAACGGCATTTTACAAAGTTAGTACCTAAACGGCTTTCCATAAATAATAATAATTTACTTAATATGAATGATAAATATATAAATTTATTTTCTGACAGACATAAAAATATTGTATTCTCCATGTGTATAGTTATTATAATATTTTAACTATTAGTATTTCGTTTAATTTAAGAAAAACTAATATTATGTACAAAAATTACCATTTTATAATAAGTATTATTATTCGGTTAGCTATCATATGATTCATACTTATTATTTATGGGGATATTATTTATAGAGAGTTTTGATTATGATTATGAGCTAAACATAGATTGTATTGATGGTTTTACAATGACCTTTTTTTAAATATTTGAAATCTTACTACAACCCAACTCCTGGCATAGTCCTGTATAAGCATTTTTAAATATTCTATATAGAATTATGGCTTAATATCACACTATTTATAATCGTTTATTTATTTATTATATCTGGTTGTGCGTATTAGCTTACTCCATTTTAACATATTTTTCCAAAAGGTATTTGAATGATTAGTTTTTTATGTATTATTAATGTACTTTAAGAAAAAAATACTTTCAACTTTTTAACGCCTTTAAATTAAATATTGAATATTTTTCAAATAACTGAGGTACCTATTGTAATAGTATTATATTATATTTGATCAAGTGTTTTATTCAGAAATATTCACATGAAAACTCAATTTTTATTAAACTAAATAAAAATATATTATTAATACTAATTATAACAGTCATAAATCTTTAAAAGCACCTTCAAATCGTATACATAACGAGACGTTTTTATTTGCTTAAAAAAAATAAAAAATGATAAATTACATGTAATTAAAATATTTTTGTTCGTATTGTAAGCTGGTTGAATAATTTTGTCGTAAAACATAGTATTCCTGGTCACAATTTTTATTCAAATGATATTAAGCATAGTTATATTTTATAATTAAACTGGCGGTAAATTTGTTTATTATCTTGATCCTAAAAATACTAACTTGATCAAAAGTTTGTGTCACGAATAAAAATTAAGAATCAAGAAAATCGTTGCTTAATTTTATCTTTGTATAATGAATGTTTAATTAGATTTGATATATTTGAAAGGGTAGTATAATACAGAATAATATTTTTTAACCTTCATCAGAGCACTCGGATGAAAACTAAAATTATTCGTGTTTAGTATTATAAGTATTGTTATTATTATTATTATTATAGTTATATTTATATTAAAGAACAAATTTTCAACACTGAAAAATAATTATCTACTGTTAAAATATCAACTACAAATTCGTTAATAATAATGACATTTAGAGCATTTCACGATATGATATTTAATTGTTTTTAAATATAATATAATTTCATCTAAAAATATATTGTATATAATATACATTTAGATTTATTAACAAAAAATATAAAGCTACACATATATTTAAGCAAAAAGAAGTGCGATCACTGGATGGTTTCTTCCCTCACCCTATTCATGTGTTTTTTTAAATATAATGTAGCACATATTCTTATTATGCCTTTGGGTATAGATTGTATATTCTCTAAAAAAAAAAAAAAGATTGACTTATGTTCCAACATATAATTTTTGTATTTGACTGACAGCTTTGAATTCAGACAGACTGGATTTGTGAACACGTATTTGTTCAATGTGAAAATAACTGTACGTTAGCGTATTATTTAGAAACTTCTGATTCAATTATTTGTTACAGAAGGATCAAAAGTCAAACGATTTAATCTTATTATATTACATGACATATGACGTTGGTTTCAAACTATCTTAAGTATACTTAACGCATAAGGGATCGACAGGAAAAAATTATTATGTACTTAAAGTCTATATATAATATATAACAGAGATTTGGGTTTTTTTAAAAATCAATTTTGTCTTAAAATCATCATAGAAGCAATCCAGTAGCAACTAACCTGGAGATAGACACATATTATAATTTATATAGGATGGGTTACACTGATGTTATAAGAAATGATTTTGGAACGGTGCATGAGACGAATCGGGAAGATAGAATTTAGGACATGTGCAATAAGAGAGCAGTGGTGGGGTGGCTAACATACTTCCCGAATTACAAAAAAAGAAGAAGACGAATTAAAATCGGATATGTGTCGAAACAATTGGATCGAAATAAGTGTTTAATGCCTTGGAATGTATTTAATATTTACCTATCATATTATTATACATAGTGCACAATCACTGGAAATCAATACAATGACGTTTTAAAATATTATATTTAAACCGTAAAGTTATGTTCTTGAACTAACTAATTTAGTTGTAAATGTAAAATTAAAATTTATCGTATGACACATATTATTATTGGCCTCTTTCACTATAATGAACCGATCAACAATTGATTTCTCTCTGCACATCTCTTATGTATTTTTGTGTTACGATTTTTTGCAAAGTATTGTATCAATACATTAATTCCCCCCCCCTCCACGACTATAGCAATAATACGGGTATAGCCATTCCATTTGCATGGTGTGAACAATTGAATGAAGTCTAATGATACTGATCGTGGTAAATTCACCGCACCACAATAGCTGGCGTCCGAGTTATTTGGTCACGTTAAACTAAGGGTGGGAATAAAACGCACAATAGTTACTTGGGACATCTTCCTCTACATAAGTATTATTAATATCATACTGTTACTTTTTTTAGTTGATTATATTAACAGTGGTGCAGCTCAAATAAATGTGAATATTCTAAAACGTTATGTTATTGATCAAAGTTATAGTTTAACTAGTTAATCAACATTGAGAATCTGAAATAATAATTACCAATCTGATTTCACACACTTTACTCATTACTTAACTATAATTAATTACACAAATAATTCCATTACTTTTATGATTTTAAATATTTATACGACTTTCACAATAAAACAATCATACACCATAGGTAACAACATTGTATTTCTACATTTTTGGAAAAGGTACACAAATTGACTTCCAAGTATCCAAACGTAACACGTTCGTAGTTTACATACATATACTTAAAGTTTTGAATAGTTTCATCAGTTATTGTAGTTTACAAAAATATTCAATAACATAAAGTAAAAACGTTTTCTTGTATTTCTCGTCAGTGCGAAGACGAAGTACGCAACGATTGTTGTGTAATAAATACTTTTTTGCACAACTCTCTCAATAAAACCGCACGAGTTTGGGTCAAAGTTAGCTTTTAATATATTATTAGGTATTTAACTATTTTTTATTTTAACAAACGCCATAGCACGCAGTGCTGGGCAGTGTTTATTTCTCTTATGTACATTAAAATCAGGAAAGATAGCTGGGCCTGCTAGTGTTCGATTTGGCACAGATCATAGACACACATGTTCAGGTGGTGTGACTCCTCTTGTGGAAAAATTTCAAAATGATCGAGTCCAAGTCTGAAATGACGTTGGCGCAATCGCCGTGATCGTGTCGAGCAGCGGAAGATCCGACGAAGGTGGTCTCAACCGTGGTGTCTCGTTGTTGGAATGGTATCCTCTGTTGCTGCCGCCATGTTCGGCCGCTGTCGTCTTCGCTGTTGTAGCGTTCGGTTCGATGACAGCCACTGTCCGCCGCTGCCGAAACCGACGTTCCGACAATGCACTGGCACCTTTGCCGTGGTTCCGGTTGTCGTCGCAGTGGTTCCGTTTCGACGATCCGTTTATCTCGGCATTTGCACGAGTACGCCTGCTGGCCAAAGTTGTATTCGTAGTGATCGTAGTTTGAGTATGGTACGGCGGTGACGGGGGCGAGAGATGTGCTGGTATTGGAGGTAGATGTGGAGGCGGTCGGTTCGAACGTCATCTTGTTGTCAAAACGGATGACGGGAACGTCCTCGTGCTCGGTGCGGCGCGTCCCGTACGCCTGCAGCCGGATTCGCCGTTCTCGGTCGCGGAGCACTTGTTCCCGGATGTGCTTTTCGGCAGGTGGTTTTGCCCATGACACGTCGACCCGGACGCCGGACGCTTCGTCCACAGCGCCGTCTAGCGCGTTCATAGCGTCCTGGGCGTCCGACCGTCGTTCGAAGTGAACGAAAGCGTAGTTCTTCAGGTTCTTGACCCGTTCGACTTTACCGTACTGGCCAAACACGTCGGCCAGCGTGCGCTCGTCAAGCGTGCCACCGTACTGCCGGACGAACAGAATCCGGACAGTGGCCATCTGTTGGGCGTCCACTTCCGGTTCCGGGTCCGCCCAGTCGACGATCGTCTTGCACCCGAACACCGTGCACTGGGACAGCCGGCGTTTGGCTTCCGCGGCCGCCGCGTTGGACACGTAGTCCAGGAAACAGAAGCCCCGGTGCAGCAAAGGGTTTTCGAAGTTCTTGTACGTGATGACGCGCACCAGGCCGTCCGTATTCCGGCTAACTTCCTCGCAAATTTCCACTTCCGATTTCACCTTTGGCAAGTTGCCCATGAATAGCCTGCGCGCGTCTTCACGGTTTGGCGGGCCCGCAGCAGGCAGACCGGCCATGCCGGAAGTGATGGTGGTGGTCGTCGTGGTGGTGACGGCCGTCACGGTGGAGGTCGTGGTCGTGGTGATGGTGTGCGGAGACGACACCTCCAACTCCTCCGTGACTGCCGAATGATCCGACATGACGTAGGGTGAAGTGTTTACTATTTTGCTGTTATGATAATATTATTTTCACCGTTATCGCAACACGAAAGTATTGAACTGTTGTCGCAAAGATTGGGCACACGCGTTTCTGCTCTTCGCGTAATTTGCAAAAGTAGTACGGACGGATATTTGTAAACAACGAATGTTACCAATAATTTCGCTTGTTTGTGTTACAAAACATTGGGTTGTCAAAAGATTAAAAATTATATTAATAGTGGCCAGCGATTGTTGTCTTTGGAATCAGGTGATTCGTCGATTTTTCGTATCTGCGGACAGTTGATACTGCTTAATTTTGGTATACAATATTCTTACCACAGATTTGACAACGGTAACACTGTGAACATGTTTTTATTTTGATATTATTCCCATACGTTCTAGATATAAGTTATTCAATCAGGACTAAACTTCGGATCATATATTTTTAAAAGTTTCTAGGTGATTTTCGATAAAATTATATTTTATCTTCATTTGATTAGTTTGTCATGACAAATTATCAACAGACATAAAATGTTTGAAGGAATGTTTTGGTTTTAAGTTTTCAACAATATAATATTACGTAATATGTTTATAAATGTTATTCCACATTGTGTGAACAATAAAAAAAGCAGGGTTTTCTAACGTATCAGAGTGTTGTTTTTGTTTTTCTATTAGTTTTCTATGGTCACTTATTCTAGATAGCGTCTAAACAGTTATTATGACTGCGAGTAAACGGGTGTCATGACATAACTTGGCATTAGATTCCACTTATTCAGCATGTTTGTTTTCTTCCGATTCTACGGTGAGATAAAAGATTTAACATTTCTTTTCTCTCATCGATATCAACTAGGTATACTGTTGGGATACTTTTAACGGTTTTTTTTGTTTTTTAGACCATGTGCGGGAGTAAAAAAGTTGTATAAGTAACAAACGTATATGAACGATAGTATACGAGTATACGCATACTTTTTAAACAGCTTATTTTTTTTATTGTGTTTCCGAGAATATACTTTCTGATGTAAAAATGTTTTAAAAGATTCATAAAGCTCCATTATCCATTTGAACACTGACGATGATTTTTTGCAATATTCAGATTCTCGCCTGGCATATTATTATAAAAACCGTTAGTTAAATTTTACCGAATCATAAGTTAAAGAAACAAAAAAATTAAAATAAATTAAATAAATGTGTAGTTTTGGTATATTATATATTAAATCTAAATTGTTTCGACCGGAATTCTTTTAGTGTATGATGGACTGATAACAATGTTACGTCGTCATTATATTAGCTTTATAAAGGATTCACAAAAAATAATTAGAATTAGAATTTTTTCTTTCTTTTTGTACGCGAGTGTGTAACAAATTAAGCTAAACAAAATTGTATTGGTTTAAAATATAAATGGGAAAATGTATACAAATAACACACAGATGAGCTTTAAAACACATTATTATTGCTGTAATATAATACATAATCTTCTTTTTTAATTATTTTCTTTGTAGTAAGAATTGCAGTTTTTCGTTGGCTTTAAAATCTATTTTCTAAAAACTTAAATGGTAAATAACTAAATTCTTATCTCTTGCTGTTTTCTTTTTCTGTGGTGATATTATTTCTTGATATATTTGACAGCTAAAACAATAATTTTTGTTTACATGTAATAAAGCGTGATAAAAATATTTACATACTTTTTGGATTTACATAGGAGAAAATGAGAAGGAAGTTTGTTGGTAGCTCGCTGAAGCATGTTTTTTTGGTCGGGAAAAAAGTTTGCGAAAATATTAAATATAGGTGAAAAAGAAAAGAGTATCTTTACGTTTCAACTAAATATTGTTCATATCAAAGTTACAATATAAATCTTAGGTATCGGTAATGTATTCAAAACTAGACCCATATTTAAGGGAAGGAGGGGGGCTAGAATTATTACCCAAAACCTGAACTGGGGGGAGGGAGAGCTAGATTGAAATTTTCTTTTTCTAATTTATATACTTGATCTCTATTTTAAAAAAATATGAATTTTATTTGTTCTTTCAAAACATAGGAACGCCGTGTAAGCTTATAAAATAGTCTCTTTTTTCAGGGACAACTTAAATTTAGTTTAAAATACTTTGTTATTGATACAAAAACTTATATTATTTCAAAAATAATTTTAGAAAATTTCAACCGAGACATGTATAATATATATTAAATCTGTGGCCATTGGAAAATCAAAAGTTGATATTCTTTAAACACATCCAATGCATTTGGAAAATGTGAAATTTCTATAACCTAGAGGCTTGAAAAAATACTAGAATTATAGTAACAGCAGTGTAATAAAATATCCTGGCCTCCAGATTTTTAAAAATGTTTTAATTATTATTATGTCAATATTCACATATAGATTGTTGAATTTTGATCGGAATGCGTAGAAAGTGAAAACACATTCTCTTCGTTATTTAAGCTCGGGTTGACGTCAAACGACAACTCTTGATCCTTATACATTGAGTTTCCCCATATAGTGTGCTCCGTTATCGTTTGAATTTCTGTGTTTATTGTGTGTACACAAAAAAAAATATGCTCGACGTTTTATCATAAATAGGGCTAGGAAAATGAAGCACTAAAAACCTACAATAAAGGAATTAAAAAATTGCCAATAATGCTACAAAAAAAAGCATTTAACCAGGAAAATGCAACTAAAAAAGATTTAAAAATTAATTTTGAAGTTTAGCTGAAAAATATTTTTAATATCAAAAAATAACAGCACACGCGAATACGTAATTACAGGAGAAAACGATTAACGACTTGTCGGCATAACGTATTGTCGATTACTGATATCGTGGTTCCGCGAGTCGCGACAATACTCCGTACGCTAGCACTCGAATATAAATAGAAATTCCTATATTTAGGAAATGCTAAATAATATTATTGTAAATTTAGACATAGTAAACAAGTCAATAAATATCGTTCTCATTGCGTCTTAAGTCCAGACATAATATTACGATGATATTACAGACATCGTATTACGTGACCACTACTCCCCACTCGGTAAACAGTAATCACAAAATCTAAGAATCTATTTTCAGAAATATTTTCCGATAAGGCGATAATATTTCACTACGAATTCACAAAATATATATAATTAAAATAAATGAAAAAATAATAATTTAGATAAATATGTACGTAAATGTTAAATATGCGTATAATTAACAAAAACCAATTAAAAAGCTAATAAACTGACAAAAAAGTACCAATAAAGCATTTATTTACGAATATCACAAGAAAAAGCAAAAAAAGCAAAAACAAAATTGCATATTTGAACTCTGTGATGAATGAATCGAATTTTATTTTTGATTAGCTATGTCCTGGAGTACTATGAAAGAAAATGCAAATGCTACAAAATCCTAGCCCTAGTTATAAATAAATAGGCGCAACGAACGCCTTTAACGAAACAGACTACCCTATATCGTCGTAATCATATTATGATGTTGATTTTTATTTTTCTGGATACCACCACATACATAAACATGCATCTAAAACGATATATGATCAGTAAAAATACATCACGTACCCCGCTGAATAAAGTATGTGAATAAATTGAAGGTACCATTTATATAACAGTTACAATCATCACTGTTATTTCACGTAATATGCATTCATTTTTTTTTTATCTTGTATCATTTTTATTATAAGTACCTCTTACTATAAATATATTCAAACCTATATTTTCACACTCATACGCAAACACACTTATATTATAATATAATAATAATATGTACCTACTCAGATACATTATGCTATCTTGCAGTCGATCTCAGGCTCATTAATAATACTATGTTCTGTTTGGCGATAAAAAGTATAACATTTATTATAAATACGCACCGACCTGTTAGTAAAATATAGTTTTTTCTTTGGGATAGAATTTTTTTTCCCTTGGACAAATATTGCTAATTTTGTAACGGTTTAATGTTTTTGCATCCACATTACTTTTTTTACATCTGAAACTTGATCTTGTCATCATATTGTTCACTTTTGAAATAATAATATGACACATATATTATACCCATAAATATAAAAACAAATATAATTATATTGTATTATAATTATTAATATATAATTGTGTATGTAGTCATCTAAAAATGTATTTACTATTTACGGTATTCGTTATTTATTTTTTGTTTTTAGTTAATACATACCGATAGTCTTCTATATTTTTTTATAATTAATCAGATGATTATTGTAATTGCTGATGTATCAAAATCAAAATTCGAACAATTAATTTAGCTTACCATACATATCTGATCAAATTATCACGAACCATCTTGTATTAACTATTATCTTTAGTAACTTAAAGCTTGATAACTCATTAAATATTTTTCAATATCTTAGGTAGGTACTAAGTTGTGTACGTACAAAAAGTGGTTAGCAAATAAGTTTGTTTTGTATAAAAAACCGTAGTATTTAAAAAAATATTATCCTTAAGTATAAGTACTTCAAACTTCCAAATAGAAGAGTAAAAATAAATATATTATTTAAGAAAAACTATGGAAATGCATGCTTAGTACCTTATAAATGTGCTTAATACTCGTATTTTGGCTGACATTGTTCGGTAAAAACTAGCTTTTTTACGGACGTGATATAAATATGTTAATTGATATTTTTTGTAATTTTTTTACTTTATTTTCTGATTACAGGGTAATAAAGTAGCACTAAAAACGTTAAAGAGATCGCGCTTGGAGTTGACGCGTCCCCGGCTACTGGAATTGAAAAGGGTATGTAGAAAACTTAATTCGACACTCAAGTGTGTGTGTGAATGTGTATTTTAGCTATTTATACTACATAATACATATATTATACATATGAATATTTGAATGTTTGATGTTTTTATACACATGAAGTGACCCTCGTGGTGTATAATTAATTTTAATATCCCATACCCATGTGGGTATGTTTTTAATACAGCATTTTGTTAATGAAATGGGTACGTTCTTAGTGTTAATTCATCCCATATTTTCACCCGTGACCCATATTATACACTATAATAGTATGTGTATAGAAACGACTATATAATGAAAATATAACATGTTGACAATATCAAATAAAATAATAAAGGAGTAACTTTCAGTCACAATAGTTCAAAACGACATGAATAATATTAAAATATGCATCACGAATGTGTATAGTAATTAGTAAATTATAGTAACAGCTCTCAGAAAATAGAAGAAAAGCGTACCAACGGGAAAGTATTACATACCTATTATTTTGCGAAAGAGCGTGGAAATGAAAAATTCGAGTACGTTAGTGCTAGCTAATGCAAGAAGAAAATGAGAAAGAGGGAGGGAGAAAATCAAAAACAATGGGTTTAAAATCATCGAAAAACCAATTAGATAATAGTGAGATCTAACGGAGTAATTGGGATGGATTGAGGCACTGATGTAATGATTATTGATGCTTATTTTGGTAAAGCGAGCGTGGGTGATAATACTAATGGTTAAGTTTTGAGTTCACGAAATGCTGTATAATCAATAATCATATATATATTATAGCGTACCGTTAACACATAGGTAGGGCAGATAAGTACTTTAAATAGTATGGCGTTATAGAGTCGTGGTTAAGGATAATTAGGTCATTTGATTTATGATTAATAGCATTTTAAGTCTTTATAAAGTACCTACGTCAGTAGTAGACGTCTACAGGATTTCGCAACGGGTTCAAAATGGCTCGAAGACGCATTTAATCTATAATTATTTTCAAACAAAGAGCGTATAATATAGAGCTGTAGGATCCTAGAAGTTTTAATTCGGTTTTATTTGCTGTATTGGTATCATTGTATGCAATCGCAGCTACATCATGTCGTCATATCATATCTACTTCTGATTTCTTAAGATTAATCTTTTGGGATTTTTTTCCGTTTCAATAGATTTATTTACATAATCATAGATCGGCGTTAAATAAAGTAATAGAACAATAATTATTATGAGGACCCGAGAATTTATGCTTACAGTGAAATATTTAACAGATGTTTACTTTATATTTCAAAAGTTATAACGTTTTAAGCATTTACGGAAAATGTTGAACTTGCTATTGAGTAATTATCAGTGTGTTTTCCACTGTTCAGTAAATCTAATCAGTTTGTGATTAAACTCAAAAAAAGGAAACGCATTTCACATACGATATAAAAAGATCTCGTTTTTTTAATTTGTTTTAAAGTTATTGCATCTCACAAATATTTTTATTTGTTTACATTTAAATATAATATTATTGTATAAGGTTAAACGTGATAACTTCTCGAGTACGTCGCAGGTGTCGAGGTGGAATATTCAATGATAAAAATGTTATTAAAAAAAAAAATTATGTTTCAGTTGAAAGATTTGCATCATGACCATTTAGTGCGATTTTATGGAGCGTGTATAGAGCCCAATTACTGTTGTCTACTGACCGAGTATTGTCCAAAAGGAAGTTTACAGGACATTCTCGAAAACGACCAGTTTAAACTGGATTGGATGTTCCGGTACAGTCTGATGCATGACATTGTCAAGGTAATTATAATATGGCAATATGCATTTATATCTATGCCATTGTCGTTTATTTCTTTATGTTATTTTCTATACTTCAGTCACTGCAAAAAAACCGTCGTATTTAATCTTTCTCTGAAACGTATAACATAAAAGCATAAATATTAATTAGTATAACGACGGTGTAAAATAAAATAAAATCACTGATTTGTAGGAGAACAACGTGAGAAATATTATTTTCTATGTTGTGAATGCGTGCGTGCCGTGTGCGATTTAAGAACACTATATAATAATTAACACAAAATATAGCTAGAAATAGAGACCACACTCGCCCAGTGATAATATGTTATTGATCTCGGGTCTCGCCAGTGCGTGGTGTTCGACCGCAATTCATTTCATATTTAATGATTTGTTGACCGCATCATTATTTTGTAGTCTGTTTTTACAATTTTCGTGTTTGTACGCGATAGTATATTCGTCTCACAATATAATATGAAAAAAAAAATAAAACAATAATAATAATAATGATAAGATCTCTTTGTATGCGTATCGTGTTTCATATAAAGTCAACTGGGGTCGAAAACAACAGTTTTCAATTACGATTTATGTGTGTTAAACATAATCCGTAAAACAATGTTTCGTGTACTTTTTTTTGTTATATAAACATTTTTAGATATTTCTACAGACCATGTTTAATATCATATTTTTTCTTTATAGCACACCCAAGGGTTTTCATTATAACCTTAGATGGTTGGTTTTTTTTATGCTTTTGTACAATATTTTTAAAAGATCCTTGATACAGAAAAAAGAAATATCTAGAGTTTTATATAAGTACATTTATTTCTGGTGAATTCCTGTAGTTATGGTTTTGAAGATAGGGATGGGTATATTAGGTACGAAATGTATGAATGGTCTTTGCATGAATATATCTTAAATTTTTATACGACGAAAAAGTAAACGGTAAAGGCAGAAAAACTTGACATTCTATTCACTTATTAATTCAATGGTAGTATGCGAGGCATAAGAATAATAATAATTGAGATTTTTCTAAAATGTTTTGGTCTGTCTAACTAAAATTCGAATGTATTATTGGTATTATATTTTAGATACCTATAAAATATTTTTGTGCAGGATAAAACAATTATTTTAGAAAATCAATTTAATATCGTTAATACCTTCTTCACGAAATATAAGTTCCTTAATCCTTATCCGTCTAAACTGTTTAAGTTTTAGTGTTTTACGGGTACAGAAAATAACGAATTTTATAAAATATTATTTTAATATTAATCGAGCCAAAATCGTTTTGACAAATTTACAAATAAATACCCTAGTGATATTAACAGTATTGTTTATTTGTACACATATATACAATTCTTATTGAACTGTTTTCAGGGAATGTGCTATTTACATAGTAGCGAACTCCGATCTCACGGGGGTCTCAAGTCTAGCAACTGCGTGGTTGATAGTAGATTTGTTCTAAAAATTGCTGACTTCGGTCTCAGAAGTCTACGAAACAACCATACAAATGAATCGAATAGCGACAGTGATTCTTATGCTTACTGGAAAGGTTTGTGCAATTATTATTTTTATATTTTGCTGGTAGGTAGGTAACGATCAAAAATAATATTATCCTTGGTATGAAATACGAACTTTTTGTGCTTATGATGAAATAACGTATAAATGTGTTGGAAAAGCCAACAAAAGAATTCAAATTTAAATGGCATTCATATATTATAATATGTATGTTAATATAATTCTGATTTTTTTATCAGGAAAAGTCGATGACATTTACTTGGCAAATTGTCGCACGTGCACTGGAAATATATTACTGTATTAATAAATATTAAGCACCTAATTATTATTATACATTTTTTATTCATACTAGACATAGGCTATTATTACTAGGTATCTTCTTATTTTTTTTTTATTTAAGCCAGGAAAATATTTGCACATAATTACATATTAAAATAAAACATTAAATTGATTTATTTGTCTCCTGTAAACTTATGCTTGTGTTGGAGATAGAGATTTACACAACGATAAATTGTATTTACTAAAAGTTAATATAATATAAGCATATCATTAATAAATAAAAACACACTGAATTATTTATCTCAGCGTGAAAAAAAAGAAAAATAAGATATAAAATATAAGAGACAAAAACGTAAATAAAAATAAAAGATAACAACTCTAGGTTTAAAAATTAATCGTAAGAAAACACTAATTATTATACTTACGAGTATTAGTTATTTGTGTACGATCTATGATTTCTAAACAATGTGTTACTAAAACCTTGCTGTATTTTGTTTTCTTTATTAAAACTTTTCTTAATAAAAGTTAATATACGATTCCTCATAAGTGTTATAAATTGAAAAAAAAGTTAAGTGTAAATTCACAATATTTTTTTATATTTTGTCTGCACTCTACAGTTTGAATTTTTACAACATTATATTTTTACTCGATTTCTCATGGAGTGATTTTTTTATTTTGTTGTAATTCATAAACGAATAACCGTAGATACTTGAAATTTACATAATATGTTTATAGTATTTTTTATACTTAATACAATTTTCGAAACATGTTGACTCGTCTAGCGCTGATTACGGACATTTTCAATTTTTTAGTTTTTTTTCTCCTATAAACGTCAATAAAATTGTATTCGTTTGTTCAAAAAGCTTGAAAATTTAATACAATAGGATCCTAATAGTATATTGTTACAATAGCAGTTGAAAAATATTAAAAGTACATTTGCAATATTTTTTTTCATAAGCATTTGAAGTTCAAATGTTGACCGAATGTACCGAATTGAAATTATGTGAAACCATAATATAGTAAACCGTATTTAAAGTTTAAGAAGTTGGAAAATACAATTTTTTTATTAAATAAATAAATTAAAAAACAGTATTTGATTATCTAAAAAAATTTTATTCTGAGCTTAATGTAATTTAAAATAATGGAGGTTGTTATTATTATTAACTCCCTTACAGGCTTGTATATCAATTTTGATCTGAGATAAATTTATTGAGGTTTTTCTACGGATTTCCGTTATGGGTAAATACATTTTTATAAGACCGATAAAGAAAAAGATCTATGCCCTTTTTGACCCATAAAAATTCGAAATGTTCGTCTGTGCAATGTCCGGTACTGGGATCACAGGCCATAAACGACATGGGTCTAGAAAAGCGTTGTGGAATTGCTTTATCAGTATTTTCCGTCATATATCAACAAATAAAAATTAGTACTCTCTGGGCTAAGTGATACATTTTTTTTTTCTTTTTTAACCCGTTTCACATGAAAATATGATCATTATTACAGGTACGTTGTGGCTTAAATATGTACATAATATTATAAAATAAAATCTTATTTTATATAATTATAAAATAATTATAAACTGTTGAGTGTTGAGGTATAATTCCATAGTTAACACAATAATGACTATAAATTAAAAAATTGATTTGATTACAATGATTTAAATTAAACCTGTATGTATTGTCATTTTTATAGAATGATTTTAATAATCAAACAAATTTAAACATACCAACATAAATACATTATGTATAAGTATATTTTAAATCCACGGGTTTCGCAATTTTAGTGGTAGGTACCTACATTTCTCTAATACGATCGTTAATAAATCTACCACGTGCAAGAACTATATTTTTTGGTCACGTATCAAACAATAAAGTTACATGTAAAACATCACTTTATGAACACATATTGTTTTATGTTAAAATTTAATTTAATTTATTTGTGTAACAGAAAAAAAATTAGCATTTTAAAGTGTATTTTGATTAGGTTAGGTTAGGTTATTATTATAGGTATTAATTTATTCCATGACATAATCTCAGTGGTCTTACTTTATTGTTTTAAATAACATAATAGGAACAACAAAATAATTTTTTTTAATAATAATCATAATTTTTTTTTTTTTTTGGGTACCTACAATATGTTTTTTTAAAGTAGCCATTCTTACATTTCTTTGTAATAATATTTTTTTCTTTCTGTTCATGACTTTTTACACACATATCGATCGTCTCTTAAATGTCCATCTCCTTCCAATTTCCTGTTTATAAACATAGTTTTAGATGTTGAAAACAATAACCATTTAGATAATATTAGGTATGTAGAATTTTGAAATGTATTGTTTTTAAAATCCTCATAAAAATAGAAAGCACATTAAGATTGTGTGATTATGTCGTTCACTTTACTTTATTTAATACAATTTATAATTATTATCTCGTAAAGTTGTACATTTATATGCACGTGTTTACCTTTGAGCTGTTAGGTTGTACCTATACGTTTGTTGTTTTATTTAAAAATAAGTTAAACGTATTATAAACTATTTACTGTGAGATTTTACTAATTGTCTTTAAATTACACATTCTGCAAAAGTTTTTTTTCACTTGTAGATATTGAATTTCACTTAAATAAATTATTTTCACATTTTTGAAAGCATTACTTCGAACATAATATATTACACAGTAATGTTACAATAGATGAGAAATTTGTCTATCGTAAACTAAATCCGTTAGTCTTAGGTGTCGTAAAACTAAAATTTAATCAAGACACGTACAGACGGCTCCCTGTAGATCCTGCACGGTCATTCTTTATTGTTTCATGTTAATTCGTCGTCGTTGTTGTAGTAAATATACAAAGCCATAATAACTAAATTGCAAATGTGTATTAAATTGTTTTTAGGCATTCTTGTGTAGTTCAGCTATAATATTATAATTTGTGTGTATAATTGTATACAAACGATTAGTTATTTTTAATCTTTATTAGTTTTACTGTACATTACGACAATAGTAGATAAGAACAATAATAATTACAAAAGAAAAACTCATTTTTTCCAGGAAGAATAATTTAAACTTGAATTTAAAAGAGATTGAATTTACATAAAATGTATAATTTTTACAGATTATGCACCCTACTGCTATATTATATTTTGTAAAATGTAGTCAAATTTAAAAAATGTCATTGATTCTAGTAGAACCAAAGCAAATCAAATATGATCGATTGCAAGTTAAGGACGTCCTCAACGCAATGTTATCCGATTATTAGTTTCTAACATTATACACGAGACGAGTCGTCGTCGTTTTAAACTAAAATTTGTATAACATTTATTTTTATTTTTTAATTCTTAAATATGGAAGTGCATAACATTTTAATTTTTTGAACAGAACGAACTGAAAGGCTAATGCCTGATATCGATAGTTCATTGATGTACGATGAGAGGTTCCGACCGGCGACCACCGTTCCGAGTTAGCTTAATTAAAATGGGTACAAAGGCACGTCGAGGGTTCGGTAAATGGGCCACTGGACACGTTTCTATCGTGGCAGGTTTATTTCGAATAATTCATACTTGAGTGAGCAACGGAAGACTAAAAGCAATGCTAAACCGCAATAATTAATAAACAGCTGACTCCTTATAAATAAATATAGATAATTCAAAATAATTCAAAACAATAATTCAATATCATGAATTAGGGAAGTAATCCACTGCAATAGACAAATGCCAACTAAACATTTGATCAACTAGTAATGGGTTTTGAATATGTTTGTTTTGTTTCAAGTGTATTAAGAACAATGATTTTTTTTTTAATAATGAGGTTTAAACATGTTAAATCTTGACCTTGAGCATTTTATATAATGCTAAAAATATGATATTATAATAATTACTTTAATAATATATTTTAATTTTAAACGAAGAGCTAACAATATAAATATTGTTTTTTCAGAACAATTTCTTAAAGGTACCTACATCGTTTAAGCCAAAGTTATTTTAACTGTAACATATTATTATTTATTATAATAATAAATTGTTATTGCATTTTGCAACACTCGCATACAAGATAAACTTCGACCAAACAAGATTAAAATAAATTTTCATACGCACGCATACTTTTTGTTCAACATAATTATTTTTGAAACTAACTCAATATTCCCTAATGTAATTCACTTTTCGCGTAAATATATGCATGATGCAAGGCAACCAAAAATCCAATACAATTAACAATATTCGTGTACCGTATACTATAATATTCAAGCGTGAAACTCACTCGGTCATTGTGTAGCGACGGCCTATATTATTGTTATCAGAATAAACAATCTGAGTCATTTGATTTTGATATAATTCAACGAAAGACAAGATGATAATAATATGTTTCAAAACTAAATCGGTCTTAGCTATGATTTGTTAAACTTTATTGTTATTATTATTTAGTCGATATAAATATAAATTTTTGTATAGGTACGTCACTTTTTTTTTTTATAGCTTTAAGTGACAACTAAAACAGCTCAACAGTTGTACAAAAGCTATACTACATTATACAAAGTGATTTTTAACCATCGAATTTTCAATTTATAGAAAATAGGTAATTTACCTTCTCTCTTTTTTTTGAATCACCTGACAGTTCTATTAAAAAATCCAAAAGTATATATTTTTATTTCATTACAATTATTTACGATCTATACAATATGAAATGTAATAAGAAAATTTGATAGTTCATAATGGCTAGTGGCAGGAGATTATCATTTGTTGGAAGGCACTCAGTAGATCCATAAGATGTTTAAAAAAATTCCAGTAACAAATCTAAAAATCAGAATTTTGATTAATATCATTAAACTTAAAATAGGACAAACATATGATTACAAAAACCACATTGGATTTATACAAATATAATATATTTCTGGTTTCATAATATATTACTTGACTTCGTATGTCGATAAGAGTCGTAATTATTTAAAGATAAGTGTTCTTGTGATAGGTGCAATATATGGCTATATTATTATTATTATCAACATCACTAGAACCTATAAGCTCGTATACGTTATTACGACTTGGCATTTTCCGCCCTCAAAGATAGATAAATCCATCTGGGTCTTATAAACCTCATCAATTACAACGATGATAACGATTCTACACGAACCGATGCTGAACGTGGTTTAACGGAAATTCAAAAAGTGAAGGAGGAATGCGTTGATGTTCAGTTAGCCGAGTTCGCTATGGCGCATAGTCTATTTATTTTGTGAAATTATGTTTATATTTAGTTAATATACTGTAAACTAACTGTTTCAAAAAATATTTCATTATTTATTTTAAATGTTTGTGTTACATTACAGTTTCGTTTAAGGAAACGTATACGAGTAGTTTTGAGTATCCAATTATTTATAAAAAATATATGATAACAATACAATGATATTTTTATAAAAGCAATATTTGTTATTTTGTTGTAATTTATGATATTAATTGGTTAATATGTTGGTGTAAATTAATACGCTAATATCACTAACAATGCTCAATGACACGTATAGCATAGTTAAATCAAGTAAAATCAGTGGAAAATAGTAATACACTTAATAAACATGATAACTAAAATTAACTAGGTTAAGAAACAGTCAAACATGAAAATTAACAATAATATAATTCAGCTGATGGCCTTAGTCGCCGAGTTAAAGTACAAAAAAAAATACATAATTTAAGGCACGGCTAATACTTTTATACAGTAAACAGTTTATAAAAACAATACGAAATACTAGGAGTTTCGTTCATATATAACTAAAAAAAAATCAAATATATCGTAATCTTGTGTCTTGTATATTTCAAACAACATAATACTTTAACTTACTTTTAAGTATATATTTTAATAATAGTAATTGTATATATTAAACATGTTGTTAAAATAATTGTAGTCAGGGTACAATACACGTCATCCAATCGTTTCTCTTTTCATTAATACATTTTGTCCGTCATAGTTTACTTTCAATTTTAATCGCTTGATGTCTTACGAGTCCCTCATTATTTTAGAACTCAGTTTAAGGACCTGTTTCCACAAGCTGAGAAAATTAAAAGCAAATACTGTATGGTTGAATCGTTTCTGAAAAAAATCTCATATATCGTCACAGCAATAATTATTAGCAATTTCGTCGTCATAGGACGTTATTTTCTGCTAAGGTTTATTCAGTTCGATTAATATATGTGGGTATAGAGGTGAAGAGTACGAGATACGACCGCCCTTTAGTATTTACTTTGCATGCAAAGAAACGCTATGTAAAAAATGATGTTTACATTTCAGAAAAAATATTACATAAACAATATATTATATAATTTTTTTGTGAAGGTATGGCCCCCGGTATTTTTTGCATTCCATCCCGTCATTCGATATGCCCTCTGAATATCCATCTACTCCAAAAACATTTCGAAAATGATGGGATCACACTATATTATTTTGTTATTAACTTCACTTAAACCGCAAAATTCGCCTCGAGAGTTGAGATATTATAAGTATATTTATTTATATTTCACGTGCATACAAAAATATAAGCACAGAGTCCTGCACAGTAATAATCATTTATTTTCTTTAAAACAACGCGTTAAGTGGAATTTAAGGTTGTATAAATCTCATGAATACATATTTACAAAATTAAAGTTACTTGATGTATGCTATAAAATAAAACGGTTTAATTTAGTTAGGTAAGTTTTTGTCTTTGTATTCGTCTAATGCGTTATACTAAGGTTCCACACTTAATCAATTAAAAATAAATTTAACATTATGCATTTTAAATATAATTACTTTGGAATACAATGTTTGTATCAAAAATGATTTTTATTGAAAATAGTTGAAGTCAGAATGATATTTTTAAGTATTTTGATTCTAGAAAATAACTCATATAATACTATGGGTCATTTATTATACTATAATACAAATCTACATAGCTACCTAATATAATGGTATAACTGTGTAAGTATATTTATTCAAAACGAGTATACAAACTACAAAGTTAAGTTGATTAAAAGCTTAGATGACACTAACAACTTAAAAAGTTTCATATTTCATTTGACATGTACGACCATACAACAAACTACTAGATGCCGCTGACAGATTATTCTCGTAACTTGTATTTTCTCATTATGTTGTGTCTTTGTAAAATGTTTAGATAGGTACGTTTTAACCCACTTAAAAGATAAAATTCTATATTTTGTCCAAATTGTTTTACACGTTTATGCGTTTACGCAGAATAAAGTTAATGCTGCAGTTATTTTTTTCTTTATAATTTATTTATCTAGCAAACTCGATTATAAACTATAATACAATATATAATATCAATATATTATGAGCTGATAAGTATACGGTATACCAACTGAGCTAGGCTCGTATCCGATCTTATTAAATTAAACGAAGTTTGTATTTATTACAACTAAATTAAATTTAACTTATGATATTTTACAAATGTATCAAAAATAAATATGGATAATATACCAGGTAACAACTATTATGTGTAATAATGGAGTCGCGATGATGACTAGTGTTCAGTTAAAAGTAAAATATTAATTTGTCGTCAACTATAGGTATGTCATTACGTGAAAACATATAATATGCAAACTTAAAATATATGTATTGCAACTTCTCTAAACTTTATTTGATATCATGTTACGAATACTTTTCTTGCGATATAATTATTTAAAATGTTAAATTCAAAACTTTTTTTTATTACTATTCTATTTATACAAATACTTGAAAACAAATTTATTTTTGAGTTAGGTATACATTTTAACTTATAAACTGTCACAAATCTTCGTCGACGTATTAATATTTAATAATATTATGTAAGTACGTGTAATGAATATTAAAAAATATTAAAATAACTTGAAAGTTTTGAATTATTTTAAACTTTTGTAGTTCTGATTTATCCATTAAATTAAGTACAAAATTTTGTATATACATTATTATCATTTAATTTTTGCTTGTAAAAAGATGGCTATAATTATGATCTCACACTAATTATACATTTTTTTTTATAAATGTTAATAATTAAACTTATACGAATTTTTTTTTTGTAATTTCTATTTATAATATTTTGTTTCAAAATTTGAAATTCTCGTAAAATACAACTATAGATTTTCGACTCTCGACTCTGGCTATGTTTATAGAGTTATTGAATTATCATTTATGCTACTAACACTGTCATACATATTTACCATGTTTGTATAAACTCTAACGTAGGAGGGGAAATATAACACTGGGGTGTCTAAATTTAGAACAATATTATGTATCTGAACTGTGCAAAGTCATTGAGACAAAAGATTTATAGTAGTTCAAATAACAAAGGCAGGACATCGCTTAGTAGTTCACAATAATATCATGTTCAAAGTGGTTGCAGTGAGACTTTGAGAGAAATTTTCTCGATGTCCTGTACAGTGGAGCTATTTTATAAAAAAAAATTAAATAGCTTATAGGTTAAACTGAAAGGATAATAACGACATACTTTTACTACATGATTTAATGCTGGTGCGGCGCTACTCCAAGGTCTTTGTATACATTATTATTAAGTTATAAACTTAGGGTATCTAAGGCAAATTTCCTGGGTCTCTGAAATGCTTTTATAGTGTTATAGTTTACTTTGTCACACCTAGTGAAATATGCCATAATATAGATACATGACCATACGCATACATGGGTGATAGTTTTTTGTACACTAGTATTCAGTTGATGGTAAATATAATGCGTATGAATGATATGATGAAGCTTGGAGTTTACTATTTTACTGTCGGCTTAAAATTAAAATACGACGTAATTTTGAAAACCTGTTTTGTTTTTTATTTGGGAAAAATACACAATTATTACAATTTATAATAGTATAATGTAGTTACAAATGATTTTTTTTTATTCTTTTTTACTATGACTTGGCGCTTGATTATCCATCTGCAAACTCATGAGCTAATTTAGATTATAAAATATTATTATAATTAATTATTTATTATTGGATAAATTAATTCAGTTAAGTAGAATATAGTAACTGATAATACAATATATTATGTATATCGACTTAAAAAAAAGTTTTTTTTATTCATAAAATGTACATTTAACACTTAAAATTAACGATTTCAATATATTATGGTGCTAAAATTAAAAATAATTAAACGTAGTTAATACATTTTACTATGTATATGGTGTATTAGTGTAGTTACAATAATTTATGTTTAATTTAATTAAAAGTATGTTTAGATGACAATAAATTATTATAGGTACGTTTTAACTGCCCATTATATCTTGCAGTAGAAAACGTGAAATTGGTTGGACTATACATTTTACTACCTTTTAAAATAATATCTAATAGTGTGTATAATTGTTTAGGATTCTTGTGGACCGCCCCGGAATTGTTGCGGATCAGACATCCACCTCCGGAAGGCACGCCGAAAGCAGACGTCTATTCGTTCGCTGTGATCGTCCACGAGATCGTCACCAGACAAGGTCCATTTTACCTCGGAAACGTCGAATCGCTGTCGCCTAAAGGTCAGTCACAAAAACGTATTAATGTTATCATACCAAGGTGATATAATAATCACACCCGATTATCGTATTCGTAATAAGAAATCCTGGTAGTGCGATGTAGGTATAATGCACACCATATTATGCTCATCATATCTGTTAGCGGAGAAAGTAGACGTCTATATTCGTTTACCGTGATCGTTCACGGGATTGTCACTAGACAGGGTCAGTTCCAGTGGCGTACCGAGGAATTTCTATCAGTCTGGGATGTTATAAGTAACAATGCATTTATGATTTAAATGAATTGTGATGGTAATACCAAAGACACAAATAAGGGGCTTTATGTGACTGGGGGGGGGGGGGGTAAACCCCTAGATTTCCGCCTGGGGCACGCCACTATTCCGTTCTTCCTCGGAAACGTCGAATCGCTGTCGCCTAAAGGTAGGCCACAATGGCTCATTATTATTTCCGTTATCATTGCGCCTACCTATATGGCTATATATTATAATGACTACACCTGAATCGTATTATTTGTATTATTAAGAGATCGTGGTAGTTTGCTGTAGGTACCGCGCCTACAATTATGTACAATGTATACCAGGTTATCATACCTGTTGCGCTATCCTCCGGACGACATGAGTTCAACGTGTGTAGTCATGGACAATCGATAACAACATATAATGTTTCGGTGGTCGGACTTTCGTTTCTTACCGCGAAATCTGCCAACCCTCGGTCCAAGCGAAATATACGCTGTTATGAGCTAGAGGGCGCTGGCAGTCGATCCCTGACACATTTTTATTTTGAAATACGTGTTAGTCCTTATCCATACCTACGCGCCAAGTAGTGTAATGAAAATAAATGAATCTTTAGATTTAGTCGAGTCAAGTTACAATAAAGAAATTGAGCTAGAAGGGCAAAAAAAATAACCAAACGTTTCTAGTTTTAAGAGGATATGAAAAAACTCATGTTTTTTAATTAAAAATTCCCTTAGAAATATATTTTATAAGTAAAGAAAACCATTCACGCTAATATGCTAAATATATTGAGCAAATTTGGTTAAATAAAATATTGTACTTTGTTGAGAGCAACTGTTGTCGGTGACCTGTGTATTGTAGAAACACTGTAGGAAATAATAAAATGTATTACCTAACTACACGAACTGGATGGTAATGAAAATTCATTTAAAAAATACTCACTTACATTATTTGCATTGTAGAAATCATTATAATTTGCCGAGGTAAAGACTTTAAATACAATTAAAGTTTTAAAAAATCATAGTTGATGGCTCGTTAGAAGGTATGTTGTATGTAAACTTTGCCTAATAGTCACCTGATTATGAAATATTAACCCACCTATGAATGTGTTTATAGATTATTTAAAATATTTTATATATTATTATTTATATTTTATAAATTAGTTATTTTACTCTTATTATATTATAAAATATTATCTCTTTACAAATATATCACAATATTACATTATTTCCGACGATAAGTTGTCTCCGCGATAGTCAATTCTTCGAATAAAACATGATTTTAGGAATTAAAAGTTTATTATCGTTAAGTGGTTAAACTATTTAATATTTACTCTCTAAACGTTAGAAATTACCTCAATAAAGTATAATAATATAATATCGTAATTCTCCAGTTGGATACATAAATTAAAATTAATAATACAACAAAGCGTATGTACTAACATGTGTTATGGATTCTAGAGGAGCACTATCAAATATTTTTTTAAATCTTGCCTGAAAATCGAATGATATTTATTTTGATTAATCAACAGTATCAATTTGGAAAAAAACATTCAAAAACTTTTTAAATATTCTTAAAAGATAAATCCATTCAAATTATAAGTATGTTATAAAAGTAAAGATCATTATTTTCATAAGATAAGTACGACGAGTTGATGTTATAATGCATCAATTGTCAGTTATATGGAATAGAATAGAGAAAAGTTATTAGTTTTAAATTTACATTCCTACTTAAGATAATATTTTGATTTGTCCAGTAAGTTATTTTTTTCCGTGTTCAATCTCGAGATTAGCTTAAATTAGAAAATTTCCGAGGAAATGAAAAATTGAGATCTGTTAAATGATGAGGATATTGCATTGTACCTAGTTCTCAATTTCCTCAGAGATTCGAATTACTATATTGGTAATCTTTTTTTAAATCAATGTACAAAATAAAAAAAAATAGGAAGTACTTCATTGTTTTTACTAGTCATATACAACATAACATAATATTGTACGTGGATAATTCATTTTTTTTAAATTATCGAGCATGAAACAATACGGCAAAAATGACAATAATCAGTGAATGAGTTTAAACTATAACACACTCTGTAACCACACAGGCACACCACATAAGTCACAAGAGACGTATGTAGCATTGCAGAATAACATTGAAATTTATGAAACTGTGGTTTACATTTATGGTGAGAGAAGTAGTAGGAAATAAAATTGGTAGGTAATTGAAATCGAAATTAAGCTTGGTCGTACTGTAGAATAGCTTATTCATAGGTACTATACTTCAGTCAGTTACTTCATTTCAAATAAAAGACTTGAGGAATCAACTTATATAAACATAATCCCCTTTCAAGGGACTTGCATTTGAGACAGGTATTGAGTGCACAGTTAGAAATCAATCAGCTTTAGAACTTAAAATCTCGTTGCTTGGCAACACCGCAAATTCAACTATAACAATATAGGCAGTATTACAAAATAACTTTCATCGGAATTTGGACGGATTCAATACTTAGTTTTTAATTTTTTGAAACAATGTATTTTTAAGACTATTTATTATAGAGTGTTATACTATATACATGCATTAAATAGAACAGTTCAACCTATTCAATGTTTGAACAAAAACACATCAATATTAAATACCCACTGTAATATACTTTTAAAAATATACCTTTATTTTTTTATTTTTTATTTTTAATAAATATGTATCTATATTTCTGAAGTGCCATATATTATTAATGTTTCTCATTGAAAACACACAAAATGTACCATTTGGTAAATGTATTGTACTAATTCGTTATATTTTAGTATACTTCATAAATCATAATATCCACATAAATACATAATATAATGGCAGTTATTATAAAATGACACTTATATTTTGAAATTACACTATTAGAAATCTAGTGGACCTAAAACAACTTAGAACTTGCCCGAACATGTCAATTTGTCTCCTTCCATAATGGTACTTAATTGTTTCCCCAATAATACACCCGTTAAACTTAAATATTTTCATAATATTTCTTTTAAACAATTTTTGAAATAGTTATCATTCATTGTGTATTTTCTTGAATTTGTTATTTTATTCTTGTTTACAAATCCATACAAATTGTGACAAGTAAAACATAAACGTAAAGATAAACAAAGGTTGCAGAATTCAAAATATAAATAAGATGTAAATTAACAGTGTGTGTGTACAAAACTAGCGTTTCATAAAAATGAAAAATGCTGTGCACAAAATTATATTGCGTTTTATAATGTGAGGTTGAAAGTAGAAAAATATAAAATTAAACAAATAAAAACTGTAGAATTGAGTTGCTAAAGCACTGTACTATAATATAAAATGTAAACTATCCAAACGTTTTTCATTATTCAGTATAAAAGTGTAAGATTTTTTTACACCCTCCCTCCTCGCCAGCCGAGTTGTATAATAGTTGTAGTTATTATTTTAAGAATGAAACGTTCACAATGAGAAATTGTTCCACCTCCCGTTGATTGGATGAAATTAAATAGACTAATTTTCATACAAAGTTAATTATTTTAGATACATTTGATTAAAACTTGTGATATATAATATAAATACCTAGTATTTCCATAAATAATTTATATTTATATAGTTATAAACATATAGACAGCTGAAGACTACAAATATATAATAAAAAACATTTTTTCATAAGTGACAATATATAGTATTGTTAAATAAAATTAAAGTACTATATGTATTATGTCCTCGTGTTGATTTAAGCAAAGTAGTTACACAACATATTATATGAACATCAAGTGTCTATATGTATTATGTCTGTTTATTTGTATTTTTTTGTTTTTAGACTTCTATTCCTTGACAGTATATTTGTTTGAAGATTAAAAGTTGGAGAAATGTAATTAAACATTCAAATTTGGTGGATTTTTAATACTAAGTTGTCTAACTTGTTACATAAACTTTACTCGTATAGTTTATCTATATATTACTCAATTATATAATTAACGAAGTGTCTAATTAATATTTCTTTAAAAACATAAACTCAAAATATATACATATTTTTTGCACATATTTTTTTTAAGAACGAATAACATGCAAATGTACACGTAATAAGTAAAAATTATGGTTTGTGTACAATTAAAAGTTGTATAAGTTTAAAATATTATTTTATACATACGTACTTACTTTGGAAATAGTTGATTTAAAAACACACTCACGTATATTATAAAATATAGTGTCACCTCTTAAATTTAAAAGATTTGGTGCTTTAACATGATAATCAGAAATCCCAAACTGCAAATGGTGCATTGCTCTGTGAGTTACAAAAAAAATTCTCTTACTAATCAATATCGCCTATCATATTTTGTTCACTACATCGGAAAGATTTTCCGCCTAGAAATTGCTACATATTACGAGCTCCTGACTTTTTATGATCAAAAATACTCGTAGGAACTCGTTGACCATAATGGGCTCATCTCAAGGGGAAAAAATCGGGGAGGAGTTGAGTAGGTTCCTTTGTACAACGGTATAACATCGTGGAACGTATACAATTTCTCATTACATTCTTATTTTTTCATTATAATAATAATATGTTACCTTACTAATGATGGCGAGTGAAGGAAGGTCGAAGTAGAAAACACTGAGTACAGTTTTTTAGAGATCATAATTTCATAATTTCACAGTTTAAATTATGTTTCACTAAGGTTTGAACCCAGTTTTCTGACACACCAGTACGGTGTATTGCATCATTTAAAATGTATATGCATAATGTAAAATGTATTTTAATATAAAATACAATAATGTGTTGGCCAAACGTACACTGTAATAATACCTGTCCAAATTACAGTTTTTGACTTATACAACGTGGTCGTAAGGTCACTACGTTTTATACACGACCCTACGACTTGGAACTTATAAAGTTCACTGATGGGTTGGGGGAGCACCATCGATGAGTATGGAAATCCGACATAATATGCAGTCATAGTGGTTAAGCGCAAACCTATCATTTTGTTTTAGGTTTTTTTCGAAGTGTTTTAATCGGGTTGCCCCCTCCGAAGCTGAGTACTGATTACGCAACTCAGTGATCGATTAAATACTGCATGCGAGAGTCAGTGGTGGTTGGAATACAGGACGTGTAAAGAATCCTACGCAATCTAATTGTGTGTGTGTTTGTGTGTTATAAAGTGATTTTGCGTCGTTAAATTTGCCGCTGCGTGTCAACATATTATACACTATATAATGTAAACGTGTAAATACGTGAAATTAAACACTCTTTAAATAAATTGCCAATAATGTCGACACGCCCTCCACTGACGCAAAACCCCATTCAATTATATTTTACTTATGCACCACATACGCAGTTATTAAATATTATTTATCGACGTATTATCATATATATATATATAATATATAAAATAAATAACTATAATGGCGTAAACTGCAGTCACTACAAGGGACTGCAAATATTGTTTTATGTCCACACAATGGTATTATGGACTATAATAATAATAATAAACACTATAAATATAAAATGGTTAAATATTGTACAAATTATTATTGGAACATATTTCATCCTTAGAAAACACACAACTGACGAGCGTAAATTAATCGACATGGTCTTTCGCAATGCTTTAATACATAAGTTTTTTGGTGTAAGTACACACTTCACTGTCCTAATCTAATCGTACATAAATTTATGTTACACAACATCTTCCGTTGCATACTATGTAGAGCCAACACCAATTTGAGACTAAATCGATTTACTGAATCGCTTAAGTAAGTCAAAGCGCAGTGTGCATTTTGTTTCAATTTTTTTGTTTATGAAAAAGCATTTTTTTTTCTAAATTCATCCATTTTTTGAAAATCGCTAGCGTTATTAAAAAAAATCACAAAGCCATGGCATTGTGTACTTACAGTTTAACTGGTACTTATACTTTGCAGATTATCGTTACATGTGGTGGACTGAACACATAAGCTGTTATTACAGGAATTTAGAATACGGTCAAAAATTACCTTTTATATTATATTTTTAAGCTTCGCGTACGTAGCTACGATTTTTTTTATAGTGAAAAAAATATATTTTTAAAATGGTTTATCAATGTGTTCATTGCAATTGTTAATGATAATCTTAATCTTGATGTTTTTATTGTTCATTCTCGGATTAAATATAATATTAATGAACAATTCTTTGGAATAAAATATAAAAATAATACGTTGGTGTTAAAACAAACACAAAATGTATTAATATGTTCTATTCTTCAACAAATTAATAGTTTACGTTTCGTCTCATTCTAAATAATTATGAAACATATTATGACACTATAAGTTTTGTGTTGTAGATTTATGTTTGACTATCGCATTACGTCGATATAATTAACTTTTCACAATCATTTAAGATTACATTCCCGTTTAAAGTCAAATTTTATCATAATGAATACCAAGAGCTTATGATATGAAAATCTTATTCACTGGAACTACCTACATTTGACTTTAAATTATTCAAATAGCCTTAAACAAATCATTCAACAAGAATAGTAAAACCTATAGATTTTCTCAATTCCGGAATATTCTATACTACGAAGTGCATAAATTCGTCTGCATATAATGTATTCAGAGGATTCAAAAGAGTCACAATCAGAGACGCATATATATATTATATACATACCCGTACAAATCACTAAATTTAGAACTCGATCAAATCATTCGCGATTATATAATCATCCGTATGTTACCACGGCACTGGCTGTTGGATAATTTCAATCTGACAATGGTAATGTTATGAACGCGTCACCGATGGACATAACGTCATAATCATCTTTAACTTTTGTTTTGTTTCTAATTGAATTCAACTCAATTCATGGTGTGCACTGTACATACATATTTTATATTTATTGTATAATAGTACAATACATAGGTAATTATGTAACAATTATTCTGTTAGATAGATAGACGAAACGAAATATTGACGTACTCACGTGTCATTATACAA
The DNA here is from genome assembly GCF_001856785.1 of Myzus persicae. Taxonomy (NCBI): domain Eukaryota; kingdom Metazoa; phylum Arthropoda; class Insecta; order Hemiptera; family Aphididae; genus Myzus; species Myzus persicae. Next base: position 306,159 of record NW_019101298.1, read on the forward strand.
CAGTGTATTTGTATGCACATTTTACGAATAATGATTAATCTGAAAAAATCCGTATCCGTATTATTATTATGCGTTCAGATAATATAGTAAGTATGAATAAACTGTTATTTAGTTGGACAGTATTACTGTAGGTATAGACGTATTAGACATAAAAAGACAACGGTTAAAGAATATTCAGTTGAACATTATATTTTATTCAATGATTTATTTATTTATTCAAAGCACGGGCTAATAGCCCAATGGTTACATTACAAGTAAACGTTTAAGTTCATGAAATATAAGCACAATCTACAGTGACGATTCATTATAAAATAGACAATAATACAAAACATTACAAATTAATAACGAACGACAAACAGAAAGTATACACGATAAGAAATCGTAATTAATCGGAAGAGCGAGGACGGTTCAGTATTATTGTTGAAATGAGTTTGAATAGTTTTGATCTTCGACGGTCATATTAAACTTTCCCAACATATACGTAATGTATATAACGGTTATTAATGTCCGAATAACACCTAATTAAATCGTCCGCAGCCGGAGGAAAACAGCCGAAAAAAAAGTAAAAACTGTTTGCGGCCTTTCAGACCTGACCTAACCTGTCTGTAAACGACTGGAATACTAATGGGGCCACACGACTCGCGGTGGCAGTGGCCGTTGCTGTGTGGTGGTGAGTGGCGAGGGCTATAATACTGGGTGGAGAGAAGATACCTCCCACTCGTTTGATTTATGGGGCAAACGCCCAGACAAATCCACCCGAAACCAATTTGCTTGTTACCGACGCTGATTTATTTACATTGTATCAATGCCGACTCCAATTGATTAGACGCGTCGTCGTTGGACAAATAAATACATAATAATACATTGGAAACAAAAAGAAATGGAGTATAAAATATTTTAACTCGGGTAATTATAGAAGTGTTTGACCCCTCGATATCGCTTTTATTCGTGCTCGGCATGTGTCCGGTAAGCTGCACATGATTCTTTTACAACTCGTGAACATAAAAATAAAGTCTATTTCAGCATTGGCCTTGGTATTAAATATCTATACGAATCGTCTTTATCATGATAAAAAATTTAAAAAAAAGGAATAAACTACATAGAAATATTGCCGGGTCGTCATACGTATTCGTTCATCCGAGTGATACGTCGAACGAGTGTAGCTTATTCTCGACGAATTTCTCGATATTTTCCATAGCGTAACACAATAATCTGCAGGCTACTCTAAGGAATTGGTTTCTCTGCACGCCAATGCTGTCCCTGAAAACATCGCTGTGGAAAACGACGAAAACTCGCATGTCACCTATTACAAAACTGTTGTTGCGCTCAAACGGCTGATTAATCGTACATGCTTTGATTGGTGCCCTCGTAGAAAAATCAACTATATATTATATTGTGCATACTCTCGAGTAATCGGTACCGATATGTCTGTGCGACGATCCTCTACGGAAAACAGACATCTATATGTTCCTGAGAATATTGCCAACAATAAAGTTTACCCGTCACCGTGTATCTATAAAGAATTGTATACGAATATGACAATTTGTTGTAAATCTCACTTAAACAGTAGTAACGACAAAATATATGAATGATAATAATATCAGGACTAGTGTCTTACGTTACAAAACTCGTGCTCAGAACACTACTGGCTACAGGCTCTGACATATACGAATATTATTTAGAAAACAACATGGGTGCACGCCGCGTGTAATATTTTGACAGTAAAGACTATTTTTACTTTCGACTGTACTTGCGTAAGTTGTTTTTAATTTTGTCGTTTGTGTTAAGTGAAATCGATTTAATAATTGTACTTGTGTAATTGTAATAATAAACTGGGCTTCTGACCACCCCTGTGTGATGAGCACGGACAAACCATAATAATTTTTTAAATCTATAATATCACTACTTGTTTTCTTTATTTTCTGTTTTAATATAATAGACACGCGTTTTTAACGGCTTTGAACTACCAATGTGGGTGAAAAAATTGTATTACGACCGCCGCCGCCAGAAGCCATCGGTTGATTTGATTTGTCCGCGGTAATGGAACATGCTCCGTCTCAGAGACAGCTTTATTGATGTCGGAATAAACTTGCTTTGTCACGCAATGAAATACTGCGTGAGCCTACATGTGATGTAACCCTATATTATATACGTTGACCCAGAGTACCCGTGACAACGATAGTATCATTCCGGCCAGGCGTAGTTGCATCTCTGCATTCGAGATGATATATTTTATCGATACAGCCGCGTAATACGCATAGATAATAAAGAATGAATAGGCCATTTGTGTTTATCTACGGGAATGAAAAAGAAAATATTTTGAGGTTATAACGGTCTTAACACAAGTATACAATTTTACGAATGTTCTTTGATACGATGAACATTGATGATAGTATTTAATATTGATATGCGTCTGATTTGTCACGAATTTATTATTGTATTTATGTTTTTATTATAATGTTTAATTTCCAATATCTATTATCTATGCGTCCAACAATGATAATAATCACAAAATATAATTTATAATAAGACCGCTGTTAGAATGAGAGGCATTGATAAAATGTATCTTTCTCTCTTCCCCATTCCGGCACACGTCCCTCTAATTGGTTAATATAGCAATGGCCTATCCATTATTTATTATCTATGGTAATACGCGGGTGGTATTAACTTTGAGGGTCGGTTTGGTATCAGCCTACACATGACGTAAATTCAAAACCCTACACGTTTGCCCAGCTGACTACCCGTAACGATGATATAGTACCGTTCCGGTCGTGTTCGAGATGATTTAATATTTTATCGATACAGTTGCGTGGTATGCGTGGTTTTACATTTTTCGGTTCGGTTCTAAACATTTCAAGGTAGCATCTTGCGATAAGCGCATCTTACACATCATTCGAATGTATAACCGCCGGTAGAAGTCAAGAGCGGAAAATTTGGACGAAAATACGGAAGTTGAGTACCTACTGCGTAGTAGTGTGACGTCTCGAAGACTCGCTCGAATTCTTCTCGTCAACACATTTTCCGTTCGCAGGTATATTACGGCACTAATTTCTTATCAATCGCAATATTATGTTCTGTGTTTGGTTCGCACGGAATATGATAGCAGCACCACGACATTAGCAAACAACGTGCAGCCGTACACACTCTCGTCGTAGCAGTGGCTCGATAATCACAGCGATCGACTGCTCAGCTCGTTACACTCGAAATAATACAGCTTCTACGAAATCGGTGAAATGTCTGAAATATAATAATATTATGCTATGCGAATATTACAGAGCATTGCACACAATACATGTACATGGACGAAACGAGAAGCTAAGTGGGCACCAAACAAGAAGGGCTCATCATCTGCTCTACACTGGTTATGGTATCATAATATATTATGAGGTTTAAGTACAGTGTACCCAGAAACGCGTTCCTCTCTTATTATAACGTTAGTGATGTGATACAACATAATATAATATACGACTATACCGCGAGCCTTTGATGTACTGTCAAAAAGGAGATGTACGTATATATATAATAGGTATCGCGAAGACTTGCTCGAATTCGTCTTGTCAATAGATTTTCCGTCGCGTATTATGATATCATGTTATTATATGCGATGATAATACACCCGTGGTCGTGGTACAGCTGCTGCCAAACGAGTCTTTTGAATTCGAACGAACACCGCCAACTCTATATACTGCACACTATATTATTATAATTATATTACCTGGGTATACACAGTCGCTGGTCTGATTTGTTATAGAGATTTGATACCGCACACGCTGTGAATAATAATGAAAATAAAGTGTATATAAATATCATAATATTATATTATATTATATTATACTCGTTCAAGCACATCCTCGTTTTTTCATGCCAAATAATGTGTAAGCCAATACAACGTTTCAAAAATATACCTCCGCCGTATAATGTCTCCACACACATATTATTATAATATAAAGTCTAATTATCTATATATTGTTATTGCACGATGGATTGTCGAAGCCATTGTCCGAAGTTCAAATCAAATCGATGGCAATCGTGACTTTCGACCAAGTATTCAGTTTAGTTAGTGCGTATATTTCAATATTCGTCTCGATCACTGCCGATCGTGTGTTGTACTGTACAGTATTATTTAGTAGTCACTACATAATATTCTAATATTATAATGCGTATCTGTGGTCCCGATCTATTTGTTTATTATCTGTCTCGCCGTTGTCGTAAAATTTTGAAATTATTGTTTATCGTTTCGACCGTATTACGTAACACTATTATATCATAGCAGCAGCAGCCCCCATAAAGTGCAATAATATAATATTCTACGGACTGGAAATCGGACCCAGCTGGATGGCTATTTTCGGAATTTACAAACACTTCTCGCAAACGTCTCATTCCCCCGTGAATATATTTCGAAAATTCCACATAATAATATATATAGAGTGACATTTGTCGAATCGTTTCCGCGAACCCATATACATTTCAATAAATTATAATAATGTGATGGCTTGCAAGTATTTTTCCATCGTGATGAGTGATTTTTTTAATTTGACTTAAGGTACACATCGGTACCAGTGGATCCGTTTTCAGCTGATCCAATTTATGACTCGTACAGCGTGTGTAATTTATATTGGAATGATATTCAGAAAACTGATTTACCACTGACCCAGTATTATTGGTCGTTTAAATTTCGTCCAATACAGCTGTTAACAAAACATTTAATTTCCTTTATATTTCTGTCGTTACATTAAGCTGGGAACCTATGCATCATTATTTTACCTAACTACCATGTGCTTTGTTTATTTATTCAAATACTTCTATTTTTCAGATCGATTAGGTACCTATTTTTTTTTTGTCCGAGTAATAGACATACTTAACTAGGTTATAAATTAACTGCACAAATATGTAAATAAGAGATAATCAAAGAGACTGTTCACCGATGCAAATCAAAAATTATTTAACGTTTTTAAAAGAAATGTTTGTAGGTATCTATTTGACGTGTTATCATTGTCCATACGGTGACGGTTTTCTCGACGTTTAATAGGTACTTATACTGTATGGCTCGTGTCATATTTGTACGTCCTAACTTTCCTATAAATTATATTAAGCTACATTGAGTAAAGTGCAGTTCTATGTTGTTGGCCGCAATATGGCCTACAAAGCAGAAGCGCCTTCTCTATATACATAGGATACTTTGAACTATAGCACCGCAGTCTTCTATTACAAGCTACAACTCAGCCCTTTGGATATATTTTAAAATGCAATCAAAATTTTATCTTATTTTTGCTCTATATATTTTTATCGCTGTTATTTCCTTCGGAGAGCATAACGTATCTCGCCGTCTGGCGCTTTATAAACAAAATAAATACAAATACCGGAACCACCGTGTTGTTTGAGTCAGCTGTTCCGGTTTTCCAACGATCATACAAAAACGGTGAAAATGTCACGTATAATTTAAAATTGTATGTATTCTGTCAACACTCAGTATTTTATCTGTTTTTTGATTATTTTTATTCCGAGTCCTCCTTCTGATGTCCATTTATCTCAAGGCTGTCAATATTCGTGTGTATAGTATACTACATTATACATCTATATTATAATTATAATACATACATATATATACATAGAATTTGGCTGTGTTTTCTCACGAATCCTCTGGTGGCCTTGGCAACGGTGGTTAGTAAGTTGTCTGGCAGACGGACAAAATGGGTATAATGGGTATTCAACACGTAGGGTGGAAACCTTTCGAGTATCCAGTGTATATCATACACGTATACCAATAAGTAACGAATAATAATGTTATAATAGAGTATTGATGTAACTAAGATATGTTGTGTAATACTTTGTGTGCACTGTCACACATAAAATATAATAATAATAATAATATAATAATGATAACAATAAAATAGCATAATGAAACTTGGACAGAAATATTTGGTTTGCTTCTTAAATGTCTTATTAAAAGTATACTAATATTAATAATTCTGACTAATATAATATGATGTCTTCTGTGCATATACATAATAATATAGTTAAAAGAGCGAAATATCTAAGTAAATAAAATGAGCTTGCTGACCTAGATATTTCATATATTTTTCCGCTCAATTACTGCTCAGGGGTAAAATAATAATAATTATACCGTAACGACAAAAATTCACCAGAAATTTCACCAGAAGGCTGTGCATATTTGAGAAACGAGCATTGCCATGTTATTTCGCGATTATCAATTACAACGTGACACAATATTATACTATCGAGCTCCTGCATGTCGCTCATTTCTTTTTTTCTATTTGGATTATCAATCGAACGATTTTAACGAATATGCTGTTATTTGTTTATTCGATAAATGTATATTATTGTAGCAATGAACCAGTTTTCATAATAATGAGCCTCATTTTATAATGGTGTACTAAGTCGTTAATGGTCGAAGCGATTATCACGCACCGAAGAATATAATGCATGCAGACAATAAACAATATTCGCAAGTACGAATTATTGTTCGTATTAACACGTTGTGAATTTCCACATAAATGCGTTGTCTTTGTTATAATTTATAAAGTTAACATAAAACACGGTACAGTAACATACGTTTGTTCTTCAGACGAATAAACACGGAATCCATATTTTACAAAATAATGAAGACGTCCTATTATTTATTCCGAAAACGCAGGCGAGGCTGCTATGGAGATACTCTGTCGTTACTCTGTACCACCATTTTTGTGCTTTTAATATTTTTTCCAAGTTCTGAGAATTTCATTCGCCAAACCTGACTTATTACATTTCCCCCTCGGCCTCTGTTTTAATACGAACATTATTATCTCGAGTGTGTATTCTTGAATTATAGGCAATGTGCGAAAAGCCGTCCCGTATAATAATTATTTTATAACAGTGCAGGTTGTACGCAATGGTGGCGATATGACAGTATTGTTGGTTTGAAAAAAAAAATATTTTGACATTTTACCTGTAAAGCAATATATTTTGATTAAACAATAATACCATTTTAGTCCTACAAATTTCGACCAAACGAAATATGTAGCTATAAAGAAAATCTCACAATTTTAAATAAAAAATTATGTTTATAGTTTATCCCTCCTCTGGTATAAGAAAACATTTTGCATGGAAAGTGATTCCAAACTTACTGGAAACACTTAACATTGTATCATGTTGTTTGTTAAAATTAATAATAATTTTAAACAATGTTGCATAATATCATCTATGAGATTTTCGAAATGTTGACGCTGTACCAAAATGTTAAACATATAAATTCTTTTTTTTCTTTTTTTCCTCCTTCTTTTTAATAAGTAAAGCCAATAACCTTTGTGACTGTGGCTCATTCAAATAATAAAAATTTAAAAAATGTTAATTTAATTTTAGGACAAAACAATAATATAATAGTTAATAGTCTATGAAATAATGTCAAAAAAATGAATTATATTTACTTATAGTAATAGATATTATTATGGATAGATACCTAAATAAATATATGTGCTTAATTGGGTTTAAAACGTTGTTAGACAAAATAAACGAATATTTTCTTATATTATTGAATTCAAAAGACCATTTTTCTGGACCCTTTTATTATGTTCAAACACCGTTCAGACAAATATAATAATATTGGAATGCGTCTTCCCTAACTTCCTTTACTTATTTCTTATGTGTCTTACAAATATATCATCATATACCTATCATCTCTTTTTTCTATCTTAAAATTAGATTTTATACTTAGTTCCTATACTTGATGATGTAATAACTTATAATGTTATAGACATTCACCGATGTAATTGAATTTATTTTTCCATTGCTCCGCATAGTTTACCGGTCCAGCGCTGTTGTTGTATTCGTATTAGTTTTCAGCATTTGTACATTACTACAATATGAATAAATAAATAAAAAGTGTTAAATAGCCCATGAATTTCTAAAAATACAATATAAAATCTAAATATTATAATAAATCAAATTAAATTCAAAAAAATAAAGTGTTTGACTTCACAAAAGCATTAAAATAAAATATGCAACACGTGTCAGGTAAATCGAACTTATTCAATATTACAAAATTATTCTGAAAAAAAATTTAATGCGTGTTAAATAATTGTTAATAAATACTATAAATATCACGTGTAATGTGCGTACACGTATATTAACTATGAACAGCCCCGATTTAAATGTTAACTTATTTGCGTATGCAACCTATATAATATTATAGCATTGAACGGTCTGAGGTGAAATCGGATCCAAGTAAACAAACAATAAAATAAAAATATATTATAGAATTATACTTTTAAGACGAATAATCCTTATTGCGTGAATGATGATTGAATACGAATACCTATAGTGAAAGCAGCAGTGTCGTGGGAATGGGAGGGATATAATAGAGTTACATTTTATCTCGTTCGTGTGCGTTTTCACGTCAGGATATCCGACTGCAGGTTTTAGCGGAACGTGCCATAAATAAAATAACAGACCGGGAGAAAAGTGATATTATTATTATTGCACCGCGATGGCGGAATACACCGAGTTCGTTTACTATATTACATACACTCTGGTAAGCACGACTTGCTGTTCGAAAATATATAAAAAAAAAATAACAAAATTGTATCCCTGCAGTTACGAATCAATCGCCGGATCGGACGCAAGAATAACACTCGTCGACCACGAGTCCGGACGTGCCGGGTAGAGTAGTCGAGAGCATGTTCCACAAGTTCCATTTTTTTAGTGTGAACTCCGTCAGGAAGAAAAAAACAGGTAAAATTGGGTTCACGTAAACTCCGCCAGTGAAAAAAACAAAGTTAAGTTAAGTTCATATAAACTTTGTCAGTAAAGAATATCAAGTCACAGTATAAATTAATATATGCATAGAACAGATATCATGTACTTACATTATTATAATATCTCAAAAAACATACAAAAATTAATGAAAATAATAACTGTCAGAACAAATCATCCAAACTGTCATGTGTATTATCATAATAAATAATTGTAATAATCATAAAATATGTGGAACTGTGAACTAAAATGACGAGAGACAATTTGTAGATATTCTGTCATCTCAATCTAATGTAAATCCATTATCATAAATATTTGTAACGTTCTCTAACACTACCATTTTGGATTTTTGAGCATCTTTAGTTGAGATATATTATCAAGTTTTACATAACCATTGGCGGAGTTTCCTTACATCCATTTCAGGTAAAAAAAATAAAAATGGCGGAGTTCACATTAGACTTTTTCATTACCTTTTTATCTAACCCGTATTCTGGTGGAATTTACAAACGCCCGAGTAGTCGTCCAAAATGTTAGATGCCCGAAAATGCGAAGGTCCGCGGGATTTTCAATGTTAATTTACCAATCGGCGTTAGGACTTTCGCGATGGCCACATAATTTTCTTATCTCACAATTGTTTCACGCCGTCGTTATATCTTCTCATTTTGAAATAAACCATGCTGCGAAATCCCATAACAAAAATTTATGCATACCCGTGAACTCTAAAATGTTAAATAAAACGATCCAGATACAAACATGGTATCTGAAAATATAGTGACGTGTTTTTGACTTCCACATCGTCGAATGACGTATGTTCGAATCAATACAAGTTTCTCGTGTTCGTGGTGGTGTGTCTACGTGGTACCTAAATATTCGAACACATTATTATTTTAACTTTAATCTGTTTTAACAAATCGTAAATTTTGCGAATCCGTTAAATCGATCGAAACAAAATATTTTACTTTTAATGCGCTTAAGTTTTGCTGGGTGAAAATTCTCTCGGGAAAGCGCATATGATGGTTAAGTTATAATTTTGGAACTCCGGAATATTTATGAATTATGGAATATGCATGAGAACTTATTTAGAACTTTAGAAGTGTAAATAATAGTTACTACTTCTTCAAAACTATTATATTAAAAAATGTGACGCCGCGACGGTGTGACGAAATGTCTAAAAAAAAATTAGTGATGACCCTAACAACCGTGCTAAAACCAAAAAATTAAATTGAATGTTATGATACCATACAATTATAATATACAGGGTGATTCACTAGGCATGCTAACTGCCTTTTTCTTCTTCAATGATGGGGTTATTCAAAATATGATTTTTTAAATTTTTTAAACTTAGCGAGTGTCCTGTGGAGAAACAAACTTCTGTTCTTCAAATTAGAACACCAATATTCACGCAAATTATACAGTAGATATTTTTTCTGAAATTTTTTACTTATCAAAATCTAAATTCGTACCACTAGCTTTTGAGTTATTGAACTTTGTGTTCTATGAATAAAAGATCCATAGTAATGAGTTTGTAAGATATGGAGGCTATGTGATTTGAAATTTGTAGTAATTTATATGAGTCTATCGATATTAATAATTTGTAAAAATGGCCCAAGTATAAGCGATACCAGATACAATTTTAAGTCTATTTTATATTTATGTAAAACCAGTTTTAAGGACTATTATTCTAAGTACCAAACATTTTAGTAACTAAGAAACTATTCCAATCGAATTTTAAATGTGATAAATCAGCATTTTCAAAAAAATTATCCACTTATTAATTTACAGTTATAATTTTTTTAATAGAAGTTTGTATTACCATAGCACACTTCTTAAGTAGTACACACAAATTCAAGAATTTTAAAATATGGTCTTCGAGTATATTTTAAAATTCCAAAAATCAGAATATGAATAAATTCGTTATTAAAGGAAAAAATGGGGTGAGCATGTTTGGGGAATCACTCTGTTTAATTGGTATAATGTTATGAGATTTCAGTTCATAATTATTTCCATTGATTCACAAAATAATGACTTGGAACATGTTCATGTTGAGGTAATAAAAACGATACTCAAAAGACAAGTCCTGTAACTCAGACTCAACGAAGTTCTTAAGAGTTCCGTCATCAAGTTACTGTCAACTTTTAACAGTTGAAAATCAATTGATTGTTACTTTCAATTTTTGGAAAATATAAAATAATTATTTTTATTTTGTAGTTTATACTATCAGGGGAAAATCATTTCAACCATAAATAACTTGAGATTTTGTTACTATACAATAAATAATAATGGAAATACTCAGCAAAGTTATAATATTTTGAAATTAAATTTCCTTTAAGGCATAAAATAATTGCGTTTTTTTGTGTAGTCTCATCTTCCAAAAACGAGATTGTATATATTAATTTCAATTGAATACAATAGAATTCCATATTAAATTGCGATTCGTCAATCGTCTTATCGAAAGTACAATTTAATTGATTTTTGATTTTTCATGCGAACACTTCACAATTGTTGTAATAAAAAAAGAGTGATAAAATTTTTCTCTTCAGTTTCAAAATCGGTTCGACATCAAACTGCACAGAACTTTACTATAGATAAAAAATCTGGTTACGAAATAGTAATATAGGTAATTGGAGAATCACAGACTGAAAATACGACTTATGATACTATTCCACCTACACCGCAATAACATTGCAGGATAGTATTTGCATGGTTTAGCCGTACATTAATGTGCGTGTTATGGAACTAAACTGTATCGGACAAGAAATGTATAGTTATTTTTTCTGGAATTTAGTTTTGAACAAAAAATCGCACACTGACCGATGGTATTGTTCATATCAGATATTAAACACATTTCATCGAAAGCGCTAACACCGATAACTTGAACGATGATAGCATAAGGCTTATAGTCATTTTATAATTTATTATCAAAAAGAAAAGTTTGGATTTTTCGTTTCTTATTGAAAATGTTTTCTTAGACCGTCACTCCAGAGTACTAAATTAATTTAGTGTGTACGTAAATAGGTCCCGCACAATGTGGCATACTGGAATAGGCGTGGCTATACAAACATTGACTCGGACGTATTTACAAACTGTGACTATATACGTATCCTCAACAATACGCAAACCAGCTATGCAAACTGTTGTTTGCGAGCCTTTTCGCCCCGGGCGTGACGGGGGTAATTTCAACGTCTAGAAAATGATCAGATCTTCTCTAGCGTGTATTTTATGCTTTGACGGAGCTGAAATACTAATAAACAAATACATTTTTACTGTTTATTAGATTTTCAGTTTGGTGTTAAGAGAATTTTCATTTTTTCAATATCGCAGATCGGTTTAATGACCAGCGTGTCTTCACACTTTTCTATCTATTTCGTGACTACTACCTCCTCCCCCCACCCCTTGTTCCCGTAGGTACTTTTTTCTGATATCCGGAATGATTTGCTTTGTATATTATGGTTGACTTGGTCTTCCCGTTCTCGGTTTTCCTATTTTTTTTTTTTTAGAAAACGAACAATAATAAAGAAAACGAAACGTAATGCAGTGGACCGAATAAAAGCAATATCTCAAGAGAAAAAGAAATTATTATACGTTGAAACCTAAAATTTATAATTTATAAAATTTCACTATGGGTTGTCAAAATAGTTGTATGTATATAGAATATAATCCGAATAATAAAAAAAAGAAACAATAAAATAAAAAATATCATATTACACTAAGGTTGGGTAGAGTTAAAAAGTTGATGACAAATGTAAATCTATGTAACAGCGGATAAGATAACAAGTGGTTAAGTTGACTAACTGAGATTTCATAATTCTGTAAAACGTCTTGTTGTAATATGACTAGATTGACTGATCTTGCGTCAAACACAGTAACGGATGATCCGATCTCAATAAAAAAAATGAATAAAAATTGGTGCCACGTGTTACTCTCCCTGTTGGCAGTGGTGTTGATTAATCACCTATCACTATAATAGGTATTCGTGGTTTTACATCACGATATTATAATAGTTGCTTCTATATAATAATATGCTCTACACATAAAAAATATTTTCGTCGACCAGTTGATTAGGCGACGAGGGCATTATAAAATCGCTAGTAAAGTAAAAATGTTCTAAAAAAAAAATCAAAACCGTATGAAAAGCCACGTCTTTAGTAAATCCGTCGTGCGAAGCTGTCGCTGCGAAAACAAAATATTATATCATATATATATATATAAGAACGTGTTTACCCGAGCGCTTTTATCCGGCGGCGGCGGCGGCGGCGGCGGCTGTGTGTTCGGGTTCGTTGTGCGCACCCGTGCACACCCGCGCGTGGTGTACATTAATATGTGACCGAAGATTTTAGCGAACCACTTCGGATGGGTGAGCGCGCGTCCTCGTTGATTGACACCGGCGGCGGCGGCCGATGTCTGTTTGCGCTAAAATCTTCGCGGACCGACCCCGTGCGAGGCGATCTGACGGAGTCGGCACTCGCAGCAGTGGAGATCGATAGGACTTCAACGCGTCGAAGCGGCGCGTTGGACTACGGTCCGTGCGTGCGTGTTTGCTCGAGTCAGTGGTGTGGTGAAAGTGGCGGTAGTGTCGGGGACCGTGGACAGTGTGAGGTAAAAAAGTTGATGGGATGTGTGCAACGTTTGCGGGTGTGCGTGTTTTAGGAACTAACAGTTATTATTTTTTTTTTCTCCCATTTTATTCCACATGTACGGTTACATTATACTGTTTGATTTTTTTGACCCTGGACACTCGTTTTTAATAAATTGAAGTACACACGACGACGACGACGACGACGACAACGATGACATTCATTTTTCCGTAATAAAAAATTCTATTATCAGTTACTATAAAGTGTAATCATTTTATATTCTGTTCAGCTGTCGATCGATTGGTCTCTTGCGATACACAAATATTTGACGACGATTAAAATGTATTATTTACATAACGTTTACGGATAGGAAGAGTGGCAACAGCCATATAATACTAGAACTTTGGTTCGTAAATATTTCCAAAACCACTTCGATCGCTCTTAAACATTAATGGACCATTGGTTTAATGTTTATAAGGGTGAACGTTTATAAAAAACAAAAACGGTTAATGAAAAACTTAAAAACCATTTCGAAACGAAATAGTACAACTTGTTTTCGAAACCACAACATTTGGCGAGTTACTTAGAATTTACAAAAAATCTTCTTAAATACATCCAATACACTAATGTTTTCGACATAACGTGCTCGATTTTGAAACGGGAAAAATGTTTCACCCTACTTTTGAATAATATGCAGTGTAGAAAGCACAGTAAGCCAAGCATAATAATATTAATTGTGGTCATCACAGTCGAACGTTTTCTCCAAATAGTTTTACTAAACTTCTTTACGTACCCATATAAAACATGTTAATATAATTATAGTGATGGCTGATGAGGCTGTTATACAAGTATGTAGTCCGAGTAAATGCGTGACTAGTTGCGTTTATTATAACTATTGTAATCAACTCTGGTAGTATTTACGAATACGTCAATTTAATTATAATATTTAGTAATTTTAACTAAACCGTTTTATACTAATACTGAGCAGGTGTGTGTATGTTAGCCGCCCAGTAAACGAGAATTGAATCAATAATCGAAAATAATAAACAAAACTGGGATGCCGAGGATGGAGCCGCAACGTATATTATAATAACAAACAGCGTCGCGTCGATGTGTCTGTCGTAATCCAACATGACTTAATCGTTAGAATAATATTATATTATAAACTTTGTAATGAACGTTGGGCACAAATATTTCAAGGGCACCGTATTTTCGCGTTTAGAAAATAAGGTTTCCAACATTGTAATGCAATAAATATCAATATTGTTCTTCATTGTATAGGCCTATATGGCAGGACGATCCTCGGCTAAGATTAGAACTCTCGGATAATCCCGATAACTTGGACACAACAGGTATGTTACTATTTCTTGAAATTTCCAGAGGATCGCATAACTTACAAAGGAACATAATAACGTATGTTTTAATAAGAATATATTTTTTTTTAATACAAATTTATTTTAAATTTTAAATTTTAAATCAAATTATTATTATTTATAATTATTGATATTTAATAGAAATATTATTTGCTATAATTGAAAAACGGTATCGAATCCAAGATAATGAATATACGTCAGCAATTCAAGTTGATCGATTATTATGTATGTGATTTAACTGTTATTGTTCAACTAAGTCGGTCTCCTATTACACTTACCTTAACGTAGGTAATTTATTTTTATGATGTATGATGACTAGAGGTCGGATTTTTATGATTTTACATATTTGTTTCTAGTTTATGCAGTTAAATGGAAGTGAGAAATCTTTACGAATCATGAAACACAGAATTCACAGGAAAAAATTTATTTTGCATAAAAAAGCATATTTTAGAGGTTAGAGAATATTTAACACGTTAGAGAATATTTGGGAATATTTTTGTGATACCCGGCATATAATGAACATATTTCACGCATATCAGCATTTGATAAATACAATGTTCACTAAATGATTTATTTCCGGATTTTAATAAAAATTAATCTCCAGGTATT